>NC_066641.1:3849490-4165193 GCF_025201925.1 Gopherus flavomarginatus
TCTGGGGGTTCAGGGAGCTTAGGCCTTGGCTACACTGGCGCTTTACAGCGCTGCAACTTTCTCGCTCAGGGGTGTGAAAAAAACACCCCCCTGAGCGCTGCAAGATACAGCGCTGTAAAGCGCCAGTGTAAACAGTGCCGCAGCACTGAGAGCGCGGCTCCCAGCGCTGCAAGCTAAACCCCATGAGGAGGTGGAGTACGTGCAGCGCTGGGAGAGCTCTCTCCCAGCACTGGCGCTGCGACCACACTCACACTTCAAAGCGCTGAAGCGGCAGTGCTTTGAAGTTTCAAGTGTAGCCAAGCCCTCAGATCCCAGCTTGGGGCTCCCTGCACTGCACCACCCAGCCCCAACTCAAACTAAAAATCCCTCCCAGAGCTCTCCTCCTTCCCCTCTCCTCCTCCCTTTGTCCAGTCTCCAAGGCAGGTGTGAATTCTCCCACCCCCCCTCCTGGCTCAGGTTACAGCACCAGTAGATTCCTTCTCATCCCCACTGTAACCTCCCTGCAACATTCTCAGGTCAAATCTGCCCTGCTCCCCGCTCCGTCACAAGCCCACAAAAAGTTAACCCGGCCCTGCCCCCAACTTAAACCTCTCCAACGCATCATCAACGATCTACAACCTATCCTGGAAAACAATCCCTCACTCTCACAGATCTTGGGAGACAGGCCAGTCCTTGCTTACAGACAGCCCCCCAACCTGAAGCAAATACTCACCAGCAACTATGCACCACACCACAGAAACACCAACCCAGGAACCAATCCCTGTACAAACCCTGTTGCCTATTCTGTCCCCATATCTACTCTAGTGACACCATCAGAGGACTCAGCCACATGAGCCATACCATCAGGAGCTCATTCACCTGCACATCTACCAATGTGATATATGCTATCATGTGCCAGCAATGCCCCTCTGCCATTTACATTGGCCAAACCGGACAGTTTCTATGTAAAAGAATAAATGGACACAAAACAAAAGCCAGTAGAAGAACACTTCAGTCTCCCTGGACACTCTATAACAGATTTAAAAGTAGCCATCCTTCAACAAAAAACTTCAGAAACAGACTTCAAAGAGAAACTGCAGAGCTACAATTCATTTGCAAATTTAACACCATGAATTTGGGCTTGAATAGGGCCTGGAAGTGGCTGGCTCACTACAAAGGCAACTTTCCCTCTCTTAGTATTGACACTTCCTCATCAATTATTGGGAGTGGACCACACCCATCCTGATTGAATTGGCTCTGTCAACTAGGGTGACCAGATGTCCCGATTTTATAGGGACAGTGACGATTTTGGGGGCTTTTTCTTATATAGGCTTCTATTAACCCCCATCCCCATCCCGATTTTTTACACTTCCTATCTGGTCACCCTACTGTCAACACTGGTTCTCCACTTGTGAGGTAACTCCCTTCTCTCCATATGTCAGTGTAATAATGTCTGCATCTCTCATTTTCACTCCATGCATCTGAAGAAGTGGGGTTTTTACCCACAAAAGCTTATGCTCAGATAAATCTCTTAGTCTTTAAGTATCAGAGGGTAGCCGTGTTAGTCTGGATCTGTAAAAGCAGCAAAGAATCCTGTGGCACCTTATAGACTAACAGACGTTTTGGAGCATGAGCTTTCGTGGGTGAATACCCACTTCCTCAGATGCATGTAATGGAAATATCCAGGGGCAGGTATATATATGTGTGCTAGCAAGCAAGCTAGAGATAACGAGGTCAGTTCAATCAGGGAGGATGAGGCCCTGTTCTAGCAGTTGAGGTGTGAAAACCAAGAGAGGAGAAACTGGTTCTGTAATTGGCAAGCCATTCACAGTCTTTGTTCAATCCTGAGCTGATGGTGTCAAATTTGCAGATGAACTGAAGCTCAGCAGTTTCTCTTTGAAGTCTGGTCCTGAAGTTTTTTTGCTGCAGGATGGCCACCTTAAGGTCTGCTATAGTGTGGCCAGGGAGATTGAAGTGCTCTCCTACAGGTTTTTGTATATTGCCATTCCTAATGTCTGATTTGTGTCCATTTATCCTTTTCCGTAGAGACTGTCCAGTTAGTCTTTAAGGTGTCACCGGACTCCTCATTGTTTTCCTAAGTGTAGTACCTCACGTTGGTCTTTAATTAATTTCATCTTGTTGATTTCAGACCAATTCTAATCCTGCCTCCAAAGTGCTAGGAGCCCCTCTCAGAGTTGTGTCATCCACACATTTTAGAAGCACACTCTCCATTCCATTGTCCGAGTCTTTAATGACGATACTGAGTAGTACCGGAGCCAGGACTGACCCCTGTGGGACCCACTAAACACGTCTTCCCAGAGTGCAGCAAACTACTGATAACTATCCCTTGAGTATGGGGGTTTTAACCAGTTATGCACCAACCTTACAGTAACTTCATTTAGACCAGTGATTTTCAACCAGGGGGCCAGGGCCTCCTGGGGGCCGTGAGCAGGTTTCAGGGGGTCCACCGAGCGGGGCCAGTGTTAGACATGCTGGGGCCCAGGGCAGAGGGCTGCAGCCCCACCACATGGGGCGATTGCCCTGCTTGCTACCCCTTCACGCCTGCCCTGGCCTTTATATGCAGAAAATCAGTTGCTGTGGCACAGGTGGGATGTGGAGTTTTTACAACATGTTGGAGGTGGGGGGGCTCAGAAAGGAAACGGTTGAGAATCCCGACGTAGACCACGTTTCCCTAGTTTGCTTATGAGGATGTCAGAAGCCTTACTACAAACAGGATATATCGAGTCTACTGCTTCCCCCCTCCCACTAGGCCAGGAACCCTGACTGATAGATGTGGCTTTTCTTACTGGTGGCTTTAAAATCTCCCCTATTGCTCCTCAAGGAGCCAACAAAGGAGCATCTGGGAGTTCAGAAACAGTGCTGTGCCTGTCGGTGCGGGACGTGAAACGAGATCCAGCACTATCAGCAGCGACGCGGAAGGACCCGTGCTATGGATGCTGAGTGCAGGAAATGGGACATCCGTGCACAGATGCGGGTAGCAAAGACACCAAGGAGAGCGGCACCTGGGGCAATGAAGGTGAGAGCTCCGGGGGTGATGTATCGGTGAAACAAACAGTGGTGCCGAAAGCACCCGCAGCAGCACCAGCAGCAATGACTGTGCCGCAAGCAGTGGTGCTGAGAGGCCACCACCAAAAGAAATCCTCTCTGGGCACCAAGGGATGAGCCAGCAGTGGAACCAAGAACTCAGGACTCCTGCTCTCTGGGCACCAGAGGGACCAGGGATTGGCCTCAAGCTGCCCTTCTCAAGTGACACAGAAAGAGAAGATGTAGCAGGCACCTGAGGAGGAGATATACTCCCGTGCTCCTTGGCAGATGGCGTCCATCACACTCGAGGTCGCTAACCGGGGCAGGCACAGCCTTAGAGGTGGAAGAGACGGCTGCCAGGGAACTTTTTACCCAAGGGTGATCAGTCCAAGGAGGATCCTGCATCTCTTCAGGGACTGAGCCTGGCCTCCTAGACTTCTCCAGGAGAAATCCCTTCAGTCTAGTCTCCCTGGATTTCACAGTCCGTCTGGGGAGGGCTCTGAAGTCCCTGCACTGCTCTCTAGCGTGCGTCTGTGAACCCAGACAATACAGACACTTAGAGTGTCTGTCGTTCCAGCGTGGCAGACCCACACGAGGGACATAATTTAAATCTTGAGGACTAAATCCCACTGTACCTGGAGAAGACAGGAACTGCTCACCTCAGAGCCCCCCTTCACTCCCCCCGTACCAGGATTCATAGACTCCAAGGGCAGGAGGGACCATTGTGATCATCCAGTTTGACCTCCTGCCTAGCACAGGCCAGAGACCTGCCCCACAATAATGCCCAGAGCTGACCGGTTAGAAGAACATCCCATCTTCATTTAAACATTGTCAGGGATGGAAAATCCACCACGAACATCAGTAAATTGTTGGTTAATTACCCTCACTATAAAAAATGTACCCCTTATTTCCAGTTGCAATTTGTCTAGCTTCAACTTCCAGCCCTTAGATCGCATTCGACCTTTCTCTGCTAGACTGGATATTTGTTCCCCGATATTTACTGTAACCCTTCTGCCCATCTGAGTTGGTGGCAACAAGGGCCGGGTTCAGTATCCAGAGGTTCCATTTAAATAACACAATACAAAACCGGCTTGAGCCCTCACCCACTGACCTGGCACAATTACATACCACTCCCCTACCCCAGGTGCCTCTAAGAGGCAATACTTCCCCTCTCGCCAGCACAGAGTCTGAGTGTAGCAAAAGTCTTTTGATAAAGGAGGGAAACAATGTGGCATTATGTTGGGGAAACACCACAAACAGGATTCATAACACAACCCATGAGCAAATGACCCACCCCCAGGTAAGTTTGGCAGTGTCCTTTTCCCCTCAGGGACTTAAGTCCAGCAATCCAACAGTCACTCCACCCACAGTTTCTGTCCCTGGTCAGCACAGCTCCCAGAGTTCAGAAGTTCATCTGCAGAGTTTACCTCCCAGCCTGGGCAGAAGTGGAGGGAGAGGGGGACAATCTTACATGCTCTGCTGCTCAGGTTGATGGACAATTGCCAGGTCTCTCCATGGGTTTCCACTACACCTCTTCAGCTACCGTCTGCTCCTACTACACCTCTTCACCTACTGTCTGCTCCTCTCCACCAGCCACACTGCTATCCACTCCACTCTCTGTGCCTCTCTGCTAGCCACTCACCAACTTGTTTTCAGCCACCCCCCATTCACACAGCTATCAGGGAGTTTAGCTGATAGTGGGGGAGTCTCAGTACCGCTATACCACTAGCCCAAAGTAAATCTAACACTTAAACTTATGGAAACAGAGATTCCAGTTCTGCAGCCTGTAACAAGACTCCTAATGAAACCAAAATTATCTCTGCTATTACAGTGGAGACAGACAGTAACAACAGCAGCAGTATTAGAGCCACGACACGACACGACACGACACGACACGACACGACACGACACGACACGACACGACACGACACGACACGACACGACACGACACGACACGACACGACACGACACCCATCAAATACACATACCTAGCCCCCAACCTCTCCCAATGCACTAGGTTTTGGAACCCACATCCCTTGCTTAGCAAGAGCGATGTCGGAAAGGGCGAGTCCCTCAGTCAGAAAATGCCAAGTATAGTTCTACTGTCCATGATTCACATAACCAGGATAACACCACTTTATTACTCCTGTCCCAATAACAAAGAAACTGGGGATCCCACAGCAGCCAAAGTGACCATTTGAGCAGGCAGTCCCATCATGCTAGGCGGGGTGGGTGTGCCCATGCAAATAAGATCAGGCCCTGAAGGCCTTTTCCACAACTCACCACTAGATGTCAGGGTAGAGCTCATCCTGAGTCATCTTACGTTACAAATTGTAATCAAGTCACCCTTTAACCTTCCCTTTCTTAAACTGAATAGACTGAGCTCTTTGCGTCTCTCACTATGAGGCATCTTGTCTAATCCTTTCACCAGTCTTGGGGCTCTTCTCCAAACCCTCTTCAATTTATCAACATCCTTGTTGAACTGTGGGCACCGGAACTGGACACGGGGTTCCAGCATCAGTTGCACCTCTGCCAAATACAGAGTATCCGACTTGAGAGTCCCATTTACACCTCCCAGAATCACATTAGATCTTTTGGCCACAGCATCGCACTAGAAGCTTGTGTTCAGCTGATTATCCACCAAGACCCCCAAGTTGTTTCCAGAGTCCCTGCTTCCCAGGCTAGACTCCCTCACCCTGTAACTATGGCCAACTGTCTTTGCTCTGAGGAGAGGGGCGGCTTTATGTTATTTGCCACCCCAAGCACAACAGGCAGGCGTCTTTCGGCGGCGCTCCTGCGCACAGTCCACTGGTCATGCGGATTCGGCGGCACACCAGCAGGAGGTCCGCTGGTCACGCGGATTCGGCAGCACACCTGCAGGAGGTCCGATGGTTACGCAGATTCAGCGGTACACCTGCAGGAGGTCTGCTGGTCACGTGGATTCAGCGGCACACCTGCAGGAGGTCTGCTGGTTACGCGGATTCGGTGGCACACCTGCAGGACGTCTGCTGGTTACGCAGATTCAGTGGCACACCTGCAGGAGGTCTGTTGGTCACGTGGATTCAGCGGCACACCTGAAGGAGGTCCGCCAGTTATGCGGATTCAGCAGCACACTTGCAGGAGGTCTGCAGGTTATGCGGATTCGGCGACATGCCTGTGGGAGATCCGCTGGTGCTGTGCAATTCGGCATCCCCGCTGCCGAATTGCTGCCGAAGCCGTGGGACCAGTGGATCTCCTGCAGGCATGACACCAAAAGCCATCTGCCTGCCGCCCTCACAGCAACTGGCAGGCTGCCCCCCGTGGCTTGCCATCCCAGGCACGCACTTGGTGTGCTGGTGCCTGGAGCCGCCCCTGTCTGATGAGAGGGAGCCTAAGACTGAAATCCTCCCTAAAACAGGAGAGTTCAGCTAAACTAACTAAACCACCATCTCCAGTAACAATTATTAATGATTAAAATGACTATTTACAAAACGTAAAGAGAAAAACTTCAGTGGAGCAAGAGACCGGACACTGCTGCTGGCTCTGTCTCTCAGGCAGGGGCTGTGATAAAGAACTGAGGGTTGGCTGGTTGCTTAACCCCCATTGTGCCCTCGGTAAGAGGGGGTTTGAGGACATGGAGTGCAGCTAACACATCCGATCTCCAGTGCATGGGGCACATGGGCACCAGAAGTGCAGCACATCCGGCAAGCAGTCAACTTCAATGGAGGTTACAGTTTGGTACAGATATATCCCACTCTGTCACAGCGGTAATCCTGTTACCTTGCCAGTGTAGGGGATTCCAGCCTTGTAGGTATTGTCAGCGTCCTCAAAGGTCACCGTAGCGATTTCAGACACAATGTCACAGCTCTTGGTCACGTTGAGCTCCACCCCTAGCAGGAGAGGGAGGGACAATAGGAGCAAGGTGCCGGGGGCAACACCAGAGTTCAGGCTACGTCCCAGATTTCTCTCCATAACAATCCGCTGTCATGGAGTGTGGGGTAGTCTGGTCCTGCACCCCTCTTCCTGGGACTCACAGTGAATCTCAGGCAGCCAGTGAAACAGAAGGTTTATTGGACAACAGGAACACAGGATACAGCAGAGCTTGTAGGCACAACCAGGACCCCTCAATCAAGTCCTTCTGGGGTTCAGGAAGCTTAGTCCCCAGCTAGGGATTCCCTGAATTCCAACCACCCAGCCCACAACCGAAAGTGAACTCACTCCCTCCAGAAGGCCACTTCCTTTGTCCAGCTTCCCGGGCAAAGGTGCTGACCCCCTCCCCCGCTACCTGGCTCAGGTTACAGGCTTAGGTCCTGTCCCTCACCTAAAGATCTCCCCAGCTCTCCCATCCTCCACACAGACAGTCCCTACTCCATCACATCTCTCCCCCCTTCGAGACTGAACTGAGCAGGGTCACTCTGCCCAGTGACCTGGGGAAGTTCAGGGCCCCCTCTCCGGGACAATGCGTCCGCTATCAGGTTGGCACTTCCCTTCACATGGACCACATCCATGTCATAGTCCTGCAGGAGCAGGCTCCACCTCAGGAGCTTGGCCTTGGTTCCTTTCATCTGGTGCAGCCAGGTCAGAGGAGAGTGGTCGGTGTACATGGTGAAGTGTGGGCGGCTATGGAGCTAAAGTGGGGCACAAACCTTTGATAGTACCCAGCCACCCCAATAAAGGCCTGGACCTGCTTTTTGGTTTGGGGAGCAGGCCAGTCTCTGATCACCTCCACCTTGGCTGGTTCTGGTTTTAGGCAGCCGCTTCCCACCCAATGGCCCAGGTAAGATACTTCAGCCATCCCCACTTTGCACTTCTCAGCCTTTACGGTCAACCCAGCCTCTCAGAGTCGGTCCAGTACTTGTTTAACCTGGGACACTTGGTCCTCCCAGGTCCGGCTAAAGACGCAGATGTAGTCAATATACACCACAGCAAAACTCTCCATACCCCTCAGTAGCTGATCCACCAGGCGCTGGAAGGTGGCCGGCACTTCCTTCAGGCTGAGGGGCAGGGTCAAAAACTCGTAGAGCCCCAGAGGGGTGATAAAGGCTGATTTCAGCCTGGCATCTGCGTCCAGTGGCACTTGCCAGTAGCCCTTTGTAAGATAAATGGTGGTGAGGTACCAAGCGCCTCCCAGCTTGTCTAGGAGCTCATCAGGCCTGGGCATGGGGTAGGCATCAGATACAGTGATGGCATTGAGCTTTCGATAGTCCACACAGAACCGGATCGACCCGTCCTTCTTGGGAACCAGCACCACTGGCGAGGCCCAAGGGCTGAAAGACGTCTGGATCACCCCCAAAGCCAGCACGTCCCTGACCTCTCTTTCTAGGTCCTGGGCAGTTTTCCCGGTGACCCAAAAAGGGGAGCATCTTATAGTGGGATGTGACCTGGTCTCCACCCGGTGGACAGTTAAATTAGTGCGTCCAGGCTGGCTGGAAAACAGCTGTCGGTACAGATGCAGCACCTCTCTGATCTCAGCGTGCTGGGCTGGGGTCAGCTGATCAGAGAGGGGAAGTGCCTCCAGGGGGGAAACCAGCTTTTGTCCCAGGGAATAGATCCATTAAGGGGTCATCCCCATGCTCCTCCCAATGTCCACACACGGCCAACACCACATTCCCCCTGTCATAGTATGGTTTCATCATGTTCACATGGTACACCCGGCAGTGATGTGCCCAGTTCGACAGCTCCACCACATAGTTTACCTCATTTAGTTGCTTGACAACCTTGAAGGGCCCTTCCCAGGCTGCCTGGAGTTTGTTTTTCCTCACGGGGATGAGAACCATCACTTGATCCCCAGTGGCGAAGGCACAGGCACGCGCCGTGCGGTCATACCAGACCTTCTGCCTCCTCTGGGCTCGGGCCAGATTCTCCCTGGCCAGGCCCATGAGCTCGGCCAGTCTTTCCCGGAAGGTCAGGACATACTCCACCACTGACTCTCCTTCGGGAGCGGCCTTCCCCTCCCATTTGTCTCTCATTAGGTCTAGGGGCCCCCTTACCTGCCTTCCATACAACAGTTCGAAAGGTGAAAACCCGGTAGATTCCTGGGGTATCTCCCTGTACGCAAACAGCAGGTGAGGTAAGTACTTGTCCCAATCCTGCGGGTGCTGGTTCATAAATGTTTTTAGCAACATCTTCAGCGTCCCGTTGAACCTTTCCACCAGCCCATTGGATTGGGGGTGATACACTTAGTCCCAGTTGTGCTGGACCCCACATTTCTCCCACAAGCACCGGAGCAGGGTCGACATGAAGTTGGACTCCTGGTCTGTTAAGACCTCCTTGGGGAACCCCACCCGGCTGAAAATGGACAGCAGCGCATCTGCCACTGTGTCTGCTTCGATAGAGGATAAGGCCACCGCCTCGGGGTAGCGAGTGGCAAAATCTACCACCACCAGGATGTATTTCTTCCCCGACAGGGTCGCCTTGCTGAGAGGTCGCACTATGTCCATGGCCACCTTCTGGAAAGGTTCTTCTATGATGGGTAAAGGCCTCAAAGCTGCTTTCCTCTTGTCCCGGGCCTTCCCCACCCTCTGGCAGGGGTCACAGGATTGGCAGTACTGTCGGACCTGGGTAAAGACCCCAGGCCAGAAAAAGTTCTGTAGCAGCCTCTGCCTGGTGCGCTGGATTCCCTGGTGCCCTGCGAGAGGGATGTCATGGGCCAGGTACAGCAGCTTGTGGCGAAACTTCTGGGGAACCACCAGCTGCCTCCTGATCCCCCATGACTCTACTTCCCCTGGGGGAGCCCATTCTCGGTACATGAACCCCTTTTCCAACAGGAACCTCTCCTTGCAAGCTCTCCTTATGGACTGTACCGCACTGAGGTCGGCCCAGTCCCTGGGCTTCCGCAAGGAGGGATCTTTCTGCAACTCGGCCTGGAACTCAGCAGCTGGGACAGGAATGGGGACCGGCTCTCTCTTGCTGGCTGGGTCTGAGGCCGCAGCCTCTCTGAGCCGTGTCCCTGGGTGTTCCCTCCCCACCAGGTTAGGGTCCTGCGCCTCGGGCAGAGTACCTTCCCCGCTGTCGGGGTGCAGTGCCCTTCGCTGACTCTGACTACGAGTCACGACCAGGGCACTCTGGGTGTTACTAGGCCAGACCTCGAGGTCCCCTCCCATTAACACGTCCGTGGGCAATTGTGGGTGTACCCCCACATCCTTGGGACCCTCCTTGGCCCCCCACTTCAGGTGTACTCTCACCACGGGCACCTTGAATGGGGTCCCGCCCACACCCATCAGGGTCAGGTAGGTGTCGGGCACCATCTGATCTGAGGCCACCACCTCGGGCCGGGCCAGCGTCACTTCTGCGCCCGTGTCCCAGTACCCAGCGTCCTCCCTCCCATCTACCTCCAGGGGAACAAGACACTCTCTCTGGAGGGGCAGTCCCACACCCACCCTGTAAACCAAAAACTCGCAGCCTGGAGCATCCAGCCCCCCACAGGAGCTGACCTCGGGCCCTTCTCCCTCCTTCGCAGGCGGTACGCAGCCAGTCTCCCTTTCCTGAGAACGCTGCCCCTCGTCCAGCTGGGTCTCTACCAAGTTAATCTGGTGTGGGGTTGGTCTGCTCAGTCTGTCCTTGAGCCTGGGGCACTGGGACCGTATGTGGCCCCTCTGGCCACACTGATAGCAGCTCATGTCCCGTTGGTCCCCTCGAACTGGTCAGTTGTCCCTGATGCTGGGCGTTCCCCTTGGGAGGGGGTTCTCATATTCCCCCTTTGGGAGGTCCCAGGATGACTCTCTCTGCATCGCGGTGGGCCTGTTCCTTTGCGACTCCTCCCTGCCACCCCTCGACCGGCACTTCACAAACTCATCAGCCAGCCGCCCTCTATGTTACGGGTTCTCTGGCTTTTGGTCCCTCAAAAACAGCCTCAGGTCAGATGGGCGCCGCTCATACAGTTGCTCCAGTACCAGCAGTTTAACCAGGTCCCCCTTCGTCTGGGCCTCATCGGCCCACTTGCTGGCGTATCCCTCTGTGTGGACGGCTAGTTGCAGATATGAGACCTCAGGGGTTTTATCCTGACTCCGGAACCTCTCCAGGTACATCTCAAGAGTCAGCCCAAACTCGCACAGCAGGGCCTGCTTGAATAGTTCGTAGTTCCCTTTCTCCTCCTCTCCCAGCTGGCAGTACAATGCCACGGCCTTGGGGTCCATTAAGGGACTGAGAACCCGGAGCCTGTCTGCCGGAGCTACCTGGTGCAGCTCGCAGGCCATCTCAAAGGCATCCAGGAAGTCATCCTTGTCCTTCCCCTCCTTACGCTGGGCCAGGATGCACTTAAAGCTCTGCGCAGTCCTGGGCCCCCCCTCATTCACTGCAGCCGGGGGCCCGCTGCCCCTCAGCCTCGCCAGTTCCAGTTCATGATGACGCTGTCTCTCTTTCTCCTCCAATTCCCGCTGTCTTTGTCTCTCCTCATGTTCCCTCTGTCTCGCTTCATGTTCCCTCTGTCTCTCCTCACGTTTCCTCTGTCTCTCTTTCTCCTCCCGGTCATGTTCTCTCTGTCTCTCATGATCCTCCAGCTCTCTCAGTTTTAGCTCTCTCTCCCATTCCAGCCACTTCCGCTCCATGGATGCCGAGCTTCGCCGGGATGATCTCCTGCTGGCGGGTGAGCTTCACCGGGAGGATCCCCTGCTGGCTGGGGGGGGTCACAGTGCCCTTGGCATTCACTGGGCTTCTCCAAGCCCTTCCCCTACGCATAGGAAGTGGGGGTCTCGGGAAGCTTTCAGCAGCCAGCTGACCACTCCCAGCAGGGACAGACACTGATGCCTGCGCTGCATCTGCCAGGCTGCTTCCCTCAGAGACAAGGATCAGTTCATTCAAGCGATCTCCCTCCTCCAGCTGGGCAATCAGCTGGTCCTTGGTGAGCCTCCCTCTGCGCAGCTCCCTCTGCTTGCACAGCTCCACCAGGTCACACTTAAGCCGCTTGGCATACATCTTCCTGCTGGCCACTCACAGGCCAGGGTGCTTGCCGCTCCCCATGGTTTCCAGGGGACCCCTAGTGCACCAGCCCTTCTTGAGGTCACCGCCTCTCTGCTGGGGTCGTGCTGCAGACTCCTCTGCCCATGGGACCACTCGCTGCAATCCCCCGGGGTACCCTGTTACTGCAAAGTCCTTCTCACTGGGCACACACTCCCAGGGGTTAATCACCCCTGAAGTTGTCCCTTTGTTTTACTGCTCCCCAGTCACTTACTGCAGGAAGCGCCATCCATGGGGTGCAGTAGATCCCGGCGCTGCCACCAGTTGTCATGGAGTATGGGGGAGTCCGGTCCTGCACCCCTCTTCCTGGGACTCACAGTGACTCTCAGCCAGCCAGTAAAACAGAACGTTTATTGGACAACAGGAACGCAGGATACAGCAGAGCTTGTAAGCACAGCCAGGACCCCTCAATCCAGTCCTTCTGGGGTTCAGGAAGCTTAGTCCCCAGCTTAGGATTCCCTGAATTCCAACCACCCAGCCCAAAACCGAAGCTGAACTGCCCTTCCTCCAGCCGGCCCCTTCCTTTTGTCTGGCTTCCCGGGCAAAGGTGGTGACCTCCTCCCACCCACCTGGCTCAGGTTACAGGTTTAGGTCCTGTCCCTCACCTAAAGACCTCCCCGGGTCTCCCGACTCCATCACATCCGCCCAGCCATTTCTTCCCCCTCTCGCTATGGAAAGGAGGGTGTGATTAGGGGAGAATTTGGGAGGTTCAGCTGCGGTCAGAGAAGGATTTTCCTGGGGAATCTGGAAACTAGAATATTTAGATCCACCTTCCCCTGGGGCTTAATCCCAAACCAGCCACGTGACATTTGCCAGCAGGGTCTCCTGGCTCTGCGTCCCTTTCCCCAGCAGAGAGCTCCTTTACTGAATGGCCCCAGAGCTGACCCCGCACACAGGCCTCTCGGCACAGTGCCTGCCCCCAGAAAGGGCCATTTTCAGAAGTGCCCAGTGACGCGTTGCTGTTCTGGACCAACTCTCCTCCAGCCACTTCGCCATCGCAGATGTCAGCACCCGAGAGTAACGTTGTAGCCACCCCACAGTTACAGTTTTCAGCCAAATGGGTGTCGGCCAGTCTGGAAATCAGGATTCTTCTGGGTTAAATGTGGAGTTATCTGGGTTCGTTACTAAGCGATTAGCACTTGCTGTTTTGAACGCTAAGCGCTAACGTCACTGAGGCTGTGACTCATGGCTCTGCGACACAGGCTGGGCTGTCACTCCACTCTGCCAGCTCAGTCCACAGCCAGAGGACACTCGCGGGAAGGTGTTTAGTCTTTGCATGAAGGTGCCCAGGTCTGAACTCATGAGGGATCGATCCCAGTGATGGGCTGAACCAGAACCCCAGATCCAACCCCCAACGCTACCTCTGGGCCCATCTCTAAAGCAGCTGGGCTACAAATGACATGACCACATGTGCAAGTGAGACCCCTCTGCTCCTGGGGGTTTAGTGCTGGGGGCATGCACGTGTGCTTGATTTCAGTCCTACCTGTCCCCTCCTCCACGAGAGAGGCCTTGGCCTGGAGGCTCATCCTGTAGCCAGAGCGGGTCAGGTTGAAGGGAGCCGTCCCCACCTCTCTGGAAAAGCAGCCGTTGCTGTCAGTCTGGAGGGAGAGAATCACAGCCCGTTAGCAGCAGCTCTGCACCAGGCCCCGCAGGTGTCAGCTCAGCAGGTCTCTAATCAAGCTTGGCCTGGTTAGTGCTGGGACGGGAGACACTCAAAGAAAACCAGGGTGCTGAAGTCAGCAGCAGGGGGCGCTCTCACCTTGAAGTGAGCCTGACACCGGTACCCCAGCACGGCACTAGGGGGCGCTGTGCAGCTGGCACTGCTGTGGGTGGGATGAGACGTAAAACAGGCCCTGGTCACTCGTGCCCATCACGTCCCCTGGTGCTTGTCCCCTGTCGTCGTGGTAACGCTGGCTGATTCCAATCGGCCCCTCCCAGCCCCCCCCCAAGGACTGAGAGCATTCGGGGAGATCTGCCCCCGCCCAATGAGAGCTGCTGATCAGGACGGGCGGCCCCGTAACCTGGGGAACTAGCCTAGGTCTGGAGAGACCTGGTGGCAAGTCCCTGCTCTTCCGCAGGCTGCCTGCAAGTTGCTCTGAGTACGGCTCCAGCAGAAACCCCCTGCGGCCGCGAGTCTGAGCCCAGCCCTGCTGACCCCACTTGCGCTGCGGGGCTAGAACCAGCAGGTCGACGGTCGGGTCCAGGCACTAGACCCGGGGAGAGGGAAGGGTCTCAGAGCCCAGGCTCCAGCCGAGCATCTACACTGTTCCTTTAGCCCCGCGGCGCAAGCCCCAGGCAGCAGAGCTGGGCTCGGAGACGCTGCTGCAGGGTTTTTGCTGCCCAGACGGACCCTGAGCATCTCCGTGCCTCAGTTCCCCATCTGTACAATGAGGACAGTGAGGCACTGAGATATTGTGGGGAAGGGGGGCCGTAGAAGTCCCTAGGCCCAGCTACATAGCTGCCAGTCCTCACTCCCAGCCTGCCAGACGGGGACCCGGACGGATCCAGGGCCTGATTTGCCTGCACTTACACCAGCTTTACACCAATGTCACCAACCTCATCACAGCAGATCACAGCCCCGCTCTGGCCAGTGTAAGAAAAACATGGAGAGGAGCCTCCTCCAGCAGCATGTCATGTACCTGCCCCCTCCCCAGTCGCACTCACCTGGCCAGTAAGCACCAGGCAAAAGATATCCCAGTACCAGACATTTTCTGATTCTTCCTCCCGACAGAGGTGGGCCTGGACCTTTCCCAGGACGGGCTTCCCGTAAGTGTTTCTGTTTAGCAGAGGAGAGGGAAAGGGTAAGTGGGAGGAGAGGGGGCCAACACCCCTGCCTATCGAGGGGTCCCTGCTGGGGTGGGGCTGGTTATGTGGGTGGGAGTGAGATCCCCAAGGAGCCCTGTCTGGCCATGAGCTTGGGGCAGAGGGGGGCGCAGGCAGGCAAAAGGCAGGTCAGATCCTGGCCTGGGTGGCAGGGGAGGGGAGTCAGGTCCAGGCAGTACCAGCCCCCCCTTTACCCGCCCGGCAGGGCTGCTTTCACACTCACCGGCCGCACACCCGCAGCAGGAGCGTCTCATCCAGCACCGTCACCACGGGGGGCAGCTCCAGGGTCACTTTGATCTTGGGCAGCACTGGGGGGCAGAGAGGGATGGGGTGAAACCAACCCGCGGCCCCGACTCGGGGGTTTCATCGCGATCCTCGGCCTTCGAGCTTCTCCCCGGGTCATGCAGCCCCCACCAACCTGCCAGCCAGGCGGGAAGGGGAAGGGTCCAAAAATGGAACAGGACTGGGAAGAGGCTGCAGGCTGCAGCAGTAGGGTTGCCTGGTGTCAGGTTTTCGACTGGGATGCCTGGTCGAAAAGGGACCCTAGCAGCTCCGGCTGGCACCGCAGACCGGGCTGTTAAAAGTCCGGTTGGCAGCGCAGTGGAGCTAAGGCAAGGTCCCTGCCTGCCCTGGCTCCACACCACTCCCGGAAGTGGCAGCATGTCCCCACACCGGCTACTACCCATAGGGGCAGCCAGGGGGCTCCATATGCTACCCCTGCCCCAAGCACTTGTTGAGGATCAGGGTGGTGGGAGGCAGTTGGGGGGGTCAGGAGCAAGTGTCTGGGGTGAGGGTGGGGGTTGGTGGCAGCTGTTTCAAGGGCAACATCAGAGCTCTTCTCTCCCCCTCCCCCGCAGGAGCCAGAGGAGGTTTTTTGGGGGGAGAGGATGGAGAGGGGGCTGCTGACATTTCCCTCCCCCCCCAGCAACACCAGCTCTGGGAAGGGTGTTTATGTGTGAAGAGCCACTTGTGCTCCAGGCTGGGGGGCACAGGGCAGATGTGGTGGGGGCTGGGCAGAGGTGTGTCTGGGGGCACAGGGCAGATGTGGGTGGGTGCTGGGCTGGACAGAGGTGAGGCTGGGGGCACAGGGCAGATGTGGGTGGGTGCTGGGCTGGGCAGAGGTGGATCTGGGGGCACAGGGCAGATGTGGGTGGGTGCTGGGCTGGGCTGGACAGAGGTGGGACTGGGGGCACAGGACAGATGTGGGTAGGTGCTGGGCTGGGCTGGACAGAGGTGGTGCTGGGGGCACAGGGCAGATGTGGGTGGGGGCTGGGCTGGACAGAGGTGGTGCTGGGGGCACAGGGCAGGTGTGGGTGGGTGCTGAGTTGGGACTGGGGGGACAGAGTTAGCTGCTGGGGGTTGGTGAGATGCTGGAAGCTCCGCCCCATCCAGCAGCCAGCGACCTCCAGCAGCGGGAGCCAGGACCAGCCCCCGCGATAACTTTGGTGACACGGTAACTGACCCCGTCCACCTCCCACACACACTGGGGGAAGGGGGTGGGGCTACAGAAATCCAAAGTCAGACCAAAAGCATGGACCAGCCTTGGTTCTGACTCATGACGCTGGTGTGTTTCAGGCCGGTCATACCGAAATCCCCAGCTCTGTATCTCCCCAGTGGCGCCGACCTGAGACCTCCCCCAGGGCCCTAGGGCAAAGTACAGCAGGGCTGGGGTGGGCCAGGGAGGCTGAATTCCCCCTCCCCCAGGGCCCTACTGCGGGAGGAGTGGGCATGGGGTGGCTGAGGCCAGGAGAGCTTGGAGCTGGCTGGGCCAGTCCCAGGGGTCTGAGCTCCCAGGGACCCTCTGACAGGGACCCACGGACACCTCGCCCCAGGGAGACTCAGGAATCCCCCTCCTGCCCCACGTGCCAGATCCACAGCCTCAGTCGCTGCCCTGGGCCCCGCTGCGCACCGTATTCCTCCACGCTGAACGAGTGCCTCGTCCCCTGCACCTCGATGGCGTACGTCCCCAGGGCTGGCTCTGCAGACAGCGGGAGGGACAGATCCATGATGCCCTGCTGCGGAGTCACATCTCGCCACTGGGCGATGCGGTTCCCGCTGGGATCCTGGCACACGGACACGCCCTGCTCAGCTGCTGCCCCCACACACGGCTTGTCCCTGGCAGCGCCCGAGTGCCTCGTGCTGCCAACGGGGGCTGGATCGACACCCGGGGGCTCAAACCCTTCTCCTCAGCCTGGAGCAGGTATCGCCAGGCAGTCGCTGGGTAAGGGGGCCCCTGCCAGCACCCCTCAGCTCTGACCTGAGGGCACCGCCCCTGCGGGGAACAGGATCCCGAGGGACACCCCATCTCCAGCCTGGACAAAGCCCAGGGGACTCGCTGTAGGGACCGTTTCCATCTCAGTGCTAGGCCTCTCTGGGTGTGTTCTCTGCTCCCCTCCCCCCACGCAGCCTCCCCAATCCTCCACCCCTCCCCTCTGCCCCTGCCTCTCCCAGAGACCCTCCCTCCTCCTCTGCCCTTCCTCCATCAGGCTCCCAAGGGAGCTCTCTGCTGAACTCCCCACTGGCCTGATCATGTCACTGCCTGACCCAGAGTTCAGGGGCTGGGAACATTCGGGGTGAGCGACTCAGGCAGGTATCCCAGCCAGGCCCAAACCCACCTGCCTCCCGGACAGACAGCCCCAGACGCTGCAAACGCAGGGTGGGGAGGACGTACCCCGATGGCACAAATGTCCCCTCCCTGCCCCCCATGCGGCCCAGCCCAGAAACGCCCTGTGCTCTGGGACCCTTTGCACGCCCACAGCAGGGCAGATGGGTCTAGGGCTGGAGTGCTGGACACTGATCACAGCCCAGACTTCTCTGGGATCCCCATGACTGAACACCCCCGAGTGCCCTCGGATGAGCCAGACAGGAAGAGGAGGAGGCTGGAGAGGCACAGACTGACCTGCACGGTCACCAGGGGCAGCTGCAAAGCAAACAGACAGGAGATGGCTGGTTAGAGCAACAGGAAACACCCATCGCTGCCCCCGGGTCTGCCTGTGACCTCCCCAGGGCCGGGGTGTCTCTGGGGCCATGGGGGATCATGGGGATAGCAGCGGGGGTGACCGAGAGAGCAGGGACAGGAAGGGGAGCCCATGAGGCTGGAGCCCTCATACCTCCCATGTCCCCACCCCCATGTTGGCGGGTACAGGGCAGTGGGTGGCTGGTCTGTGCGTGGAAGCAGGGCGAGATGCTGGGGTCTCTGCCAAGGGGCAGTCTGAGGGCCGGGGATCTGCGTTGCAGCCAGTGCCCGGGCGAGGTGGCTGGGAGGAGAGCTGTCAATCTGTATTTCCACACTGGGCCCAATTCTGCCACCTCACTCAGCGCGCACAGCACGGTTAGGCTGAAAGGGCGGGGGGGGGGGTTGGCATCCACAGCCAATCACAGACTGCACTAAAGCCAGTGAGTGCCCTACGCCCTCACTCCGGCTCCATGCAATGTGCAATCAACCCTCTCTGCGCAGTGAAGAGACTGCAAACAGAGGCCACTGCCCAAGGCACTAGGCTCTGAAGCCCAGGGGGCTGCTCCACATGGCTGTTTTCAGCAGGCCAGCACAAGCCCTGCTACTGCAAGTCTGTTACCTGCCCTGGGAGACTCGCCCCCTGCAGCAGTGTAGACCAGGGGGGCGATGAGGCATTCCCAGAATACTGGAAATCCCAGTACTTCCAGGATTGGCGTGGGCCTGTCCCCGCTGACGTGACCTCGCACACTCAGTGTGTGTGAGTTCACGCCAGCAGGGGCGGAGCTTTGGGCTCTTCCAAATGGCGCTCCCCATCCAATAGCAGACACAAGCATGCACTGGACAGGGGCAAACCACCCATGAAGAGGACTGTCCGATTTCAAACCGGATGAACGGCCTGCCTGGTGTAGACAAACCTAACATGTCCAGTGCTCCAGGGCCTGTTACCCTGCCCCTCCCACGCCCCACCTCAGCTCTCACCTTCTGGGTACTGGGAACAAAGTCTTTGTCCAAACTGACGATTCGAAACTTCACTGGAAAGGAGCAGAGGCAGAGGCGGGAATCAGCCCTGGCTTGGTTTGTCTGAGTGAATTCCCAGCTGGAGAAGGTGCCAGCCGGACGCCCTGGGCACTGACGGCCTCTGTGAATCCACAGAATGGGCCCAGCCCGGGCAGCGCAGCGCCAGCTTCCCCCCGCTGCCCTCTGCCAATGAGCCATGGCCCTGCCCTGCCCGGCTGGAGGCTGCTCGGGGAGGCGGTTCGGTGCCCCCTGCAGTGTCTGTGCCATCGGCAAGGACAGGATGAGACCCCCACTTGGTTCCATACAGGCCCACAAACAGGCCTCAGGCTTAGGGCCTCTTCTCCCCTGGAGCCGGGTGCAGACAGGGGCCTAGAAGTGAGAGTCCTGAATCCCCCGCTAGGCCCCCAGCCCAGCCCTGGAGTCTGTCCCAAGGGCCTGAGGCCCCAGGAAACTCCCTCCAGCAGCTCCTGCCTCTCACCTGTCTGTCCCGGCTTGTAGATGGCCTTGTCCGTCTGCACAAAGGTCCCAGGCTGCAGCGCCCGCAGCAGCACTTCCTTCTGCTCAGAGAACTGCCAGGCATCTCCGCGGATCGAGATGTGCAGCTCTACCACTTCCTGCTGCCCCCCAGATGGGGCTGGAACCTGCACACGGGGACCCCAGCAAGGCCACAGTAGCCGGTAATGGGCCAGTCGTGGTGCAGACCCACTATCGTGGGAGGATGGGGGGCAGTGGTGTTTGTGAGTCCCTGTTCCAGCCCCCCCCAGACACAGGAACCCCCATCCCCAGTCTGGGGGACCTGAATGGGAGGGAACCTGGGGTGCTTGATGGAGTTGGAAGCCAAGGCGCTCTCTGTGCCCCCCACCCTGTCCCCACTCCCTCCTGCCTGTCGCTGCTGAGGGATGGGCTCAAGTTCTGTGGCTACAGCTTTTCATTGAGTGACCAGCACTGTGCCCATGGCCAGTCCCCTGAGCCCTGCTGTGCCCGGGGCCTTAGGCTGGGCTGGGGCTGCAGACCGGGGCTGACGGACTCTGTGCCCATGGCCAGTCCCCTGAGCCCTGCTGTGCCCGGGGCCTGAGGCTGGGCTGGGGCTGCAGACCTGGAGCTGACAGGCTCTGTGCCCATGGCCAGTCCCCTGAGCCCTGCTGTGCCCGGGGCCTGAGGCTGGGCTGGGGCTGCAGACCGGGGCTGATGGGCTCTGTGCCCATGGCTAGTGCCCGGGGCCATGCCGATGGCTGCGGGGGGGGGGGGGGGGGCCTCACCTGGAAGCGCACATTCTCATGCAGACGGGGCTCCCGGACCTCTCTCTCCAGCAGGGTGATAGTGCTAGTTCCATTCTTCCTCTCCAGCCAGACGCTCACCCGGACGGTCTCGTTGAGGTCGCTGAGATGAACTGACACCGTCCCGGTGTGTGGGTGGTGGAGCTCGGCTGGGCTCAGCACCACATAGTGCCTGGGGAGGGGAAAGCACCGGGGCAGTGGGGGAGGGGACAGCCCAGAGCCTCCCCCAGGACCGGGAGTGACTCCCGATTTCTGAGTGTCCCTCCAGCTGGGGACAGCGCTGCGTCGATGGTGCTGGAGGCTGATTAGTTTCTCTAACCACAGGGCAGGGGCAGGGCAAGGCCCCCCTGCTTCTTCTCCTGCCCTATCCTGCCTCTCGCGGAGCTGGAGGGCAGGGGCGGCTCTAGACATTTTGCCGTCCCAAGAGGGGGGGTGCTCCGCCGGTCACCAGTCCCGCGGCTCTGGTGGACCTCCCGTGGGCGTGCCTGCGGAGGGTCTGCTGGTTCTGCGGCTCCACCGAAGCCACAGGACCAGTGGATCCTCCGCAGGCGTGCGGCCGAAGGCTGGCTGCCTGCTGCTGTCCCGGCGACTGGCAGAGCGCCCCCCGCGGCTTGCCGCCCTAAGCAGGCACTTGGCACGCTGGGGCCTGGAGCCGCCCCTGCTGGAGGGGCCCGGGGGTGCAGACGGGCTCAATCCCCCTCCATCCCCGGCCTCTTGGCTGCTCGGTCTGCCCAGAAAGGGGCAGCTAGTGGTGCTGAGAGTGAGCAGAGACCCCTGTGCACGGCAGCGGGGGCTGGTCAGCCTGGGGCTGTGCTGAGCACCTGAGCCCTTTGTGGCCAGTAACTGGCTTAGATACAGACCCACCCCCACCCCCAGCCCAGTCTGCACCCTGGGGCCTCCGCCCGCCCTCGCAGGAACCCTTCGGTGTTTGCACCTTGGGGGCACTGCCCGGTTCTGCTGAGACATTCGTTTAATGCGCTGGGATCGTCGGTAATTACTGTTCTATTGCACTGGTGCCTAGAGGCCCAGCCCGGCCTGGCCCCCTGCGCTGAGGCTGGACAGACCCACAGGGAGAGACAGGCCGCAGTCCGAGGAGGTGACAGGCTGACAGGAGCAGGCGGCCGCAGAGGATCATCACCCCATGGCACAGGGGAGCTGAGGCTCAGAGGGTCGGTGTCTGGCTGGGGGTGCACAGGGCGTCTGTGGCAGAGTCGGGCACTGAACTCAGCTCTCCACACCCCAAGCCACTGCCTTAAGCAGGGCCACCTTCCCCCGATGCTGGAAGGGGCAGGACCAGGGGGGCCCAGGAGGGACCCAGCCTCAGGGACTGAGCTCCCAGGAGAGAACAGACCTGTCCCGTCAGTTTCGGACCAAGCAGCCGCCTCATCGGTGCCCGCGGCTGCTTCCAACACTCACCCCGCACCGCCCACCACGTGGACAGACAGACAGGCAGACATGGACAGGGCTTACGGCTCTGCAGACGTCCCAGCTGTGAGGTGCAGGAGCAGCAGCAGGCAGGTTACTGGGCCCCCCATTCCTGGGGTGCAAGCAGACGGGCAGGCACAAGGGGACACACACACGTCACCCCCCTCTGGGTCCTTCTTCCTCCCTCTCTCCCCCGCTCTGTGCTGGAGACCAGCCTGCTCTGCCCTGATACAGACTCTGGAGCCGGAGCTTCGCTTTGATCCGGGGTAAAAAAGGGTCCTGTCAGGTCTCTGGCTGGGGTTGGGGACGCAGCCAGGACAATATTTACCCACCGCCCCCAGCTGCTGGAGTCAAGGCTCTGACAGTTCTTGCAGCTGGAGTCAGAGGATGCTGCCTGGCAAAGGGTCAGACGAGCCAGGAGGCCCCTTGCATTGGTCAGATGGCAGGGGGTGGGACAGGGCCGGTGCAATCATTTAGGGCACTGGGATTTGGGGGGGGGGCAACATTTTCTTCGGCAGTGTCCGCAGCGGCCGGATCTTCAGCTGTCCTGGTCGCAGCCAGCATTTAGGCGGAGGGAGCTGGGGGAGCGCGGGAAGAACCACCGGCAGCAAGTGTGGGGAACTCCCCGCTCCAGCTCACCCTTGCCCTGCCTCCTCCCCTAGCACGCCGTGGCTGTTTCACTTCTCCTGCCTCCCAGGCTTGCGCCACCTAAGCTGATTGGCCCTGCAAGCCTGGGAGGCGAGAGAAGTGACGCAGCGACGGCGTGCTTGGGGTGCTCATGCGCGTAGCAGGAGTGAGCTGGGGCAGGGGGGTGCCTCAGGGCGAGGGCGGGAGGGTGCAAGGTGGAAGGTTCTCCTAGGGAGCGAAACATCCTTGCACCGGCCCTGGGATGGGACCCCTCTGGGGGTGGATGGTGGTGCAGTAGCTGGGATGCTGAGGAAGCCCTGGCAGGAGCAGAGGGGAGGAACTTGCTGAGAAATGAGTTCGTTGAAGTGGGTTCGGGCAGCGCCCCCACTACTGCAATGCAAATGAGAAGAACGTTGGGGTTCCTGAACATGTCTCATGAAAACCCCATTCCCGATCGCGTCTAACATTCCCGCACTGGGACGGCCAGGGATGAAATTTCTATGCTCAGGCTCTGCCTTGGGTTGAATTTTTTTTGTAAACTTTCAGCAAAAACTAATTGTGCCATTTCTGAGAACACGGTTAGCAGTAACACAGATAGTTTTTTCCAGGCCAATCCATTTTCCTGACCATTTTGTTGAGGAGTTCTAGCACCTTCATGCTTTGGAGCCTGGAATTGAAATTTGGCAGTGGGATTGTGCTAGGGGAAGAGAAGGGTTTTTCCTGTTGCCATGAAAATCCACATTGATTTTATAAAGGTTATAAAGTACAGAACATTGCCATTTGCACATGGTCAGCAGAGTGTCTCAGACTTGTTTCCAAGTCACTGACAACTTGGGAGAAAATGATCTTGAATGGTTATGGATCCCTGTCCTAAGTGATACAGCACAAGATGGGGGGTTAGCTGGTGTCTGGGGCAGATCACCAAATCACACTGAGGAACAGGATGAGTGGCCCCTTATGCAGCTATTTATAGAGTGTGGGAAAAGAAGCTGTGTGCTCCTGGATTTCAATGTGAGTGACAAATGCTGGCGGTCTGGTGCTGCCAGTACTAAAATGTCTTTGGAATTTCTTATATATTTTCCTAACTCAAAAAGTGTTCCATCCGCCAGGGGAGTGTTCTATATGAGCCCTCGCCTTAAGAGATAAAGAGGAGCTGATCACAGAACTAACCATGAACGGTAGCCTAGGTACAGGTGATCCTGACTCAATCACATTTACAATGTGCCAACAGATTAAAGTCCAGACCAGTAATATTTTCACTCAGTGATTTGAAAGAGCCTGTTTCACAAAGCTGAAAACAATGATGAAGCAAACCAGCTTGGAAGAAGAATTTAATCAGAAAAATGTGAATGAAAATTGGGAATTATTTAAGAACTCTTTACTAGATGTCCCAAAAGCCACAATCAATCAAACTGGTTAAAAAACTGACCTGGCTCAGAGGGCAAATGAAAGCAGCTATAAAATATTTTTTAAAATGATATATTTCAAAGGGAATAAAGGAGAAGTTGACAGAAATGAATATAAATCAGGACTGTAGAAACTTGATAAGGGAAGCAAAATAACATATGAAGAAATCTATGGCCAGCGGAGTTAACGACAATAAGAAGGAGCTTTCAAAGTATATTAGGAACATAATGAATCCTAACAATGGTACTGGTCCATTACCAAATCAAATGGCAGGATTATCAACAATAATGGAGACGGGATGCCGGAATGGGAGGGGGGGAATGGGCAGGGGGCCATGGTTCCATTACGTTTAGAAGTCTAAGGAGAAGAGGTGGCAGTGGGGGCAGGTCCTTGGGGGTAGTGCCTCAGATGGAATGGGTGGTATGAGGGTGAGGCCTTGGGGACACGGGGCAGTGTGGGGTGGGACCTCAGGGGGAAGGGCAGTGTGGGGGCACAGATTCAGGGAGAGGTGTCATGAGGGGGGGTGGGGCAATGGTTTGGTGCCGGTAGCCCCCCAATTTTAGGGAGCATCCGTCACTCCTGAATGCTGAAAAGGCAGAAAGGTTCAATAAATATTTCTGTTCTGTATTTGGGAAAAACCAGATGAAGTTGTTATGTCATATGAAGGGGAGAACACTCGTTCCATTCCACTAGTATCTGGAGAGAATGGTAAACAGCAGCTACCAAAGTGAGACACTTTAAAATCAGCAGCTCCAGATAACTTATATCCAAGAGTTTTAAAAGAGCTGGCTGAGGAACTCGCTGGACCATTAATGGTGATTATCAGTAAGTCTTGAACACTGAGGAAATTCCAGAAACTGGGAGAAAGCTAATGTTGTGCCAGTACTTTAAATGGTAAATGGGATGAACTGGGTAATTAGAGGCCTGTCAGTCTGACATGGATCCCTGGCACAATAATGGGGTGGCTGATACGGGACTTGGTTAACAATGAATTAGAAGATACTCTCATGATTAATGCCAATTTGCAATGGTTTATGGAAATCAGATCCTGTCAAACTAATTTGATATCTTTTTTGATGAGATTATAAATTTAGTAGATAAAGGTAACAGTGTCAATGTAATTTACTGAGATTTCTGTAAGGCGTTTGACTTGATATCATATGCCATTTTGATTACAAAACTAGAATGATATAAAATAACATGGCACACATTAAATGGATTGAAAACTGGCTAACTGATAGGTCTCAAAACGTAACTGTAAATGGGGAGCCATCACTGATCGAGGGGATTACATAGGGATCAGTTCTTGGTTCTGTGCTATTTAACATTGTTGTCAATGACCTGGAAGAAAACTTAAACTCGTCAGTGATAAAGACTGCAGACAACACAAATATTGGAAGAGTGATAAATAACGAAGATGACCGGTCACTGATACAGAGTTCTATGGATCACTTCGTAAGCTGGGCACAGGCAAACAATATGTGTTTCAGTGTACCTCGGTGTCGATGTTCACATCTAGACACAAAGCACATAGGCCATATTTACAGGATGGGGGACTCTATTCTGGGAACTGATGACTTTGAAAAAGATTTGAGGGTGGTGGTGGATAAACAGCTGAACATGACCTCCCAATGCAATGCTGCCGCCCAAAGGGTTAATGTGATCCTTGGATGCATAAACAGGGGAATCTGGAGTAGGAGCAGAGAGGTGATTTTATCTCTGTACAGTATTTGGCACTGGTGCGACCACTGCTGGAATACGGTGTCCAGTTCCGGTGTCCATCATTCAAGAAGGATGTGGATAATTGGAGAGGGTTCAGAGAAGAGCCACGAGAATGACTAAAGGATTAGAAGCATGCATTATAGTGATATCCTCAAGAGCTGAATTTATTAGCTTACCACTGACATGGCTAAGGGGTGATATGGCTACAGCCTATACGTACCTACACGGGGGACAAATATCAGCTAACAGGCTCTTTAATTTAGCAGAGGAAGGTCTAACATGATCCAATGGCTGCAAGTTGAAGCTAGACAAACTGAGACTGGAAATATGGTGAACATTTTTAACAGTGAGCGTAATTTTTAAATCAAGATTAGATTTTTTTCTGCAAGATCTGCTCTAGGAATTATATTTGGGAAATTCCCTGGCCTGGGGTATACGGAAGGTCAGACTAGATGTTCTCTTCTGACCTTGGAATCGATCAAGCTATGAATATTTGTCTTTGTACATTGCATCTGCGCTGAGCACGCTCCAGCCCTGGTCTCTTCCATGCACACTGAATATAGGATCATTGGGACTGGCTGGGTCCTGCAGGGAGACTCACAAGGGAGCTCTGGGTTTGGGAAAAAGGGGAGGGGAGAGGGTTGGTCTGTCACACCCACACCCACACACAGACACGGGCACTGCAGACTCCTGCACAGTGAGGCTGCAGCCTGCTGGCCCTGGCTCCGTGTCAGCTCCAGAGATGCAGAGATCTGGCCCCAGGTCACTGCCCCTTCCTGGTTCACATTCAAATATTTACTTGTCCCCTGGGACAGTTCAAAGGTAACAGGGATTTCAGTCCCAGCAGGCAGACAGGGCCCTCTGGGGGTGGTGAAGCTTAGGATACGGTGGGAGGCCCCCGCCCGGGGGAGAGTGATTCAGGAAGGGGGTGAGCGTCAGGCATCAGGCCTGGGGCCCGTACTTAGATCGGCATCCATAGAACGGCTCAGGTCTCTGTCACGGCCAGTCCTGACATCATAGAGCCCAATTCTGCCCTTGGTCACAAGCTGGGCAACCCGAGACAGCCCCAGCCAATGACCCAAACAGGCTCCGCAGCCCCAGTGGGGTCTGGGCACAGCTGCGGGAGCGTCTCCAGAGCAGTAATCACCCCCCAAGAAATCAGAGCTTGGACCAAGCAACTGGGGACAGCTCGTCCTGCCCCGGCCCTGTCCCCGGTCAGTGCAGGGCTTTCCCAGGGCTGGATTGAGATGAGTCAGGGGATGGGTCTGCAGCGCCCCCTGCTGACGAGGCGAATGGCTCTCACGGTGAGGAAACGCCTGGTGGTGCCCAGTGTGAGCCCATCCCCGCTGGGGAGATGACAGGAGCCACGTTCTCTGATGTCCAGTGAGGGCCCAAGCAAGTGGCAGGGGGAGTGGGGTACTCGGTGAGTGTGGGTCACAGCGACACAGCGCTGGCCTGAGAGACCGAGCGCACCATGGACTCTCCAGAGCAGCCCCACTGCTGCTCCCTGAGGGAGGAGCTAAACCTGCCAACCCCGTTCCTGCTTCCTAGGGGCCCCTCTCCCAGAGGCTGTTCGCTTCCAGCCTTTCTGGCCAGAGCAAAGAGAGAGAAGATCCCCCGGGCGGAAGTGTGGGGCAGGAGGCTGCTAACGGAGCTGACCCAGAATCGCTGGGTGGCTGTTAGTTGGGGCGGTGGGAGGGGGCTAATCCACACCCCAGGGATGGGTTGGGCCCCATCGTATGGGCCAGTCTCCTCAGGGCGTGTTAGCGAAACGCAGCAATGACTCCAGCTAGGGAGGAGCTGCAAAGAGCAGGGAGGACAAGAAATTACCTGACAGGACCTGGCCCGAGCCGGAGGATGGGCAGGAAATAAGAGAAACATGATTCAGCTCAGAAACTGATGTTAAGACGCCAGGGCCAAGAGACTCCGACCCAGCCAGGTCCGAATGCTGCCCCCTCCTGAGACATCTCCTGTCCGTCAGGGCTTTCTCCCCGCAGGTCCTACGTGCCCAGCTGTATCTCAGGCTTCACCACCTCCACTGTGGGCCTCTCCCACCTTGCCCCCCGGGCTGGGAGCCTCCTGTCTAACAAGGGACCCCACAGGGCCTAGAGAACACGGCTGCATCCCCACATGCCTCCCCCTCCACACACAGACTGAAGAGAGTCCAGGAACCTGGGGGGATCCACAATCGGCGCAGAGGGTCCCCGTAAAGGGAAAACAGCTGGTGGGACACGAACCCATGGGGGTTGTGCAGGGACCCACTGCTCTCTTGCACTGTCTCCATTTGATCTGCTCTGCGGTTTTCAGCTGCGTCTCCAAGGCTCAGGCCGTGCTGAGCCAGCCCTGGGTCTGACACATTCACAACTGAATTCCATCTCCAGGCTTCACACCGCAGTGTCCAGTATGTGCTGAGCGTGCAACGTCCCTCTGTGTGTTTGAACCTTCAGCACAGGCTGCTACTCCTCGAGCCACAGCGTTACGTTAAGTGGCAGCAGGAGCAGGTTGTTGCCCTGGGTGGGTGATGTGCTATTTGGCTCAGTGGGCCAGAGGTCCTGCTCCATGTGATTTGCCCAGAGGTGCCATGGGCCACTGCAGCTTTGGTCTGTGCCCAGGGCGGGAAGCCCACACCTCTTGCTAAAGCAACTCCCACTTGTTTCCAGGACAGGAGCTGGTGCTGCTGCTTTGGGGGTGGCAGCAGGAGGCGGCACTGTGGGAGGTTCGAGCTCAGTGAGATCTGGGCAGGAGCACAAGCGCTGAAGGGGAAGAGGGGATTGTTCTGAACAGTTTATGTCAGTGGTTCTCCCTCCACCTGTGGCCTGAGGACAAATGGGGGCTGGCAAACTAGGTCTAAGGAGTCCGCGAAAGGCCGTCGTTCCCACAGAACAGTGGTTTTCACCCTGTGGTCTGCAGCCCCCTGGGAGTCTGCAGACTCTGTCTAAGATTTCCAAGCGGGTCCGCACCTCCATTCGAAATGTTATAGGGGTCCCCAAATGAAAAAAGGTAGAAACCGCGGGGCTCCTATCTAAGCAATATCTGAATGGAATCTGATGGAACAAAGACAAGCCAATTCTCCAGCCTGAGGGTTGAATATCAAAGAGCCGCTGCAAACAATGGCAGGGTGAGAGCATCTCAAAGAAAAGACTGGGATACAATTTTATCATGGAAAGGGTCAGGCAGTCTAAATAGAGGAGCTGCTATTGGCTCCGCCTATAAATGTCACGGGGAACAGGAATTAAATGCCACCAGCTCTGTTAGTGTAACGTTATCGCTACAGAAGCCAGACCCGGGCAAAGAGGAAGAGAAATGCCTTTTTGTGACTGCCCCTGGCTGTACATAGGACAATACCGTCTTTCAATATGGGAGCACTTCCTTTTCCCCAAATATTAAAGTCCAGTTCTCCTGCCCCCTTAGACAGGCACGTGCAGCCCTCTGAGACGTATTTGTTCCATCCTTTCCCACTGAGACTGAGCTTGTGGTCGTGACTCTTTGGTGAATCTTTCACACACTGGCCCTGGGGAAAGCCCCTGCACCTACAAACTGCAACAGGCGCCTTTAACATCTGCACAAAGACAAATGAGCTTCCTGCTTTTAAAGGGGACCTGCAAATAGTTCTTGCTTCTTTACGTTGGATAGGGAGGGTCTGAACGGTCTATGGATTTATTTTTCTTGCTTCCTATTTACCTGGGAAGTAGCAGGAATGTCGAGTCTGATCTGCACTGGGGTCTCTGGAGGACTGGCTGGGCATCTCACAGAATGTACATTAGGCTCTCACACCTTGGCTGACTGGGGATAGACCTGTCACAGAGATCGCCTTTCCCCACAATGGTCATTGGTCCGTGGAATTAAACAGATAGTAACAAAACATACCAAAAAACCCAAAACCAAGCAAGAGTTGTAAGGAGTCGGACAAGCCATTCCTCCCTCTCTCAGGCCTTCGCTTTTAAAATCAATTTAGTTCAACCCATGCAAGCCGGTAGAGGTGCTCCTGTCGGGCTGAGAGAAGAGTTGATTCTGGTTTAGCTTCAGTTCCTAATTGATTGAACCTAAACTAAAACAACCTCTGCCACACCACAATAAGTGCATCCACACTGGGGTTTTCACTGGGGTAAGTAAATTGGTTTCAAAACTAACTTCAGTTGAAATGGTTCATTTTCACGTAGACATGTGTAACAAGGGCAGCTCTGCCAGGGGGGCTGGAATCCGGGGGGCTGCCGCTGCTCGACCCAGGGTTAAAGCCAAACCCCACAGCAATGACTGAAGGGCTGGGGAAGGGGACAGAGCCACGATCCCAGGATCTAGCTGCTCTAAGGATGCACAGTAGCCATGTGAGGAGCAGCAGCAGGGCAGAAACAAAGCGACAAACAGCCTCACGAAGAGGTGGGTTTTTCTATTTTGTTTTACACTGAACCTGCTGCTCCAGGCAGAATGGGCAGCAAACTCCAGGGGTCCCCACTGCAGCCACCGGTCCCCGCTTGTGACAGACAGCTGCAATCACGCGGGCCGGTCTGGAGGCTGAGAGATGGGAGAGTAGGTGGGATGTCTGCAGAGCGAATGGGAAGGTGTTGGCTGAAGAAAGTGCTAAGGGGGATAGTGAAGCTGGTTCTGGGAAGAGAAGCAGCTGAGACGAGGCCTGTCCGTGCCCTCCTCGATCCTGGGGTGTCTGGCTGCTGGTGCGGGGCTCTTGGGATGGGAGAGAAGGGGGCTGCCCAGCAGTGGCGGGCGCTTCAGCGGGAATTTTCCATCGTGTCGGCATCAGGGGCTTTAAACAAACACAAACATCCCCTGAGACAGGATCAAAATCACACCCCCCCACACCTGGCAGACAGCTGTGGACATGGACCCCCAAAACTCTCCCACCCCCTGATAAGACTCTCCCCTCAGAGTCACCCCCTGCCCTCAAGGCAGATTCCCTTGTGCCTCACATAGATCCTTCCCCCCTGAGGTCTCTCCCCTCACACACATGGTCCTGGTGGGTTCCATGCTTCCATCTCCCCCTCCTTGGCCGTCTACAACACATACAAACCTCTCCGGCCCATGGACTTCCCACACCTATAAAGCTGTAGGGACTGGAGTAATGCATGGGTGCACCACACCTACCTGAACCGCAGGGGGCGCTGTACTCAGCCTCTGTGTGTTCACCTGCAACAGCAAGGGATGTAAGTAATGGAGCAGAGACCCAGTGGGGGGATCAGAACCCCTCCCCCAATCCCACACAGGCAGAGTCTGTTCCCCCAGCCCCAGGGGATCCCTGCTGTAGGTCTGAGCCCTAGAGGAGAGTGGGAGGTCACCCCCAGCTGTCTGAGTGGGGCTGTGCGCTCTCTCCCATTCCCCATCTCCAAGTCAGTCAGACGGGCCCAAAAATCACCACTGAGTCGCCCCTGAAAACACTCAGGGAAACTGTCGTGCCATCTCCTGGCCCAGCACAAAGGATTCTGGGGGCGTCTGAGGAGCTGGATGGCAGGGGAAATGTGGGGGGCTCTGAAGGGGCGGGACTCGCCTGCTCCTGCTGGGACGGCCCCAGTTACACCATGCGCACTGTCCCCACTAGCCCAACAAGCACACGGCTCCCGTGTCCCTCGTGTGTCCTTCCTGCTCTGGGCTATGAGCCCTGTGGATCAAGCCCTGACCTGAGTGGGATTTATGGAAATGAGGCACTCGGATCCTGGGGAGATTTCAGTGACCCCACGCCCTGAGTGTGACACAGAGCCCAGGAGAACAGCTGTAATGGGGGTGGAGCAAGTGCAGAACACGCCCACCCAGCCACCGACTGTGCCACAAAGCCTAGAGAGTAGCTGTAATGGAGGCGGAGCCAGGGCAGGACTCACCTGTCTCGTAGTAATCGTACAGTCTCACTGGGGCTGCTCTGAGATTCTTCACAGGGAAATCCTGCTCCAGGGAGAAGGTGAAACTCGCCGCCTCCTTCGTCAGCTACCGAGAGAGCGACAGAGCGAGCGTCTGGGCTGAACGGCTGCACTGGCAGCTCGAACCCCCTCTTCCCCGAGGCTCGGACTGTCCCAGCCGCTTCCCTCTGCCCTGCAGCCTGGAGCACTGAGAAAATGCTCCTCCGAAATCCCTGTTCCACCCCCCTGCAAAATGTGACCCCTTCCATCACACTCAGGGCCCTGCTCCAGCCCCACAACCCTGACCTCCCCGTCGCTCCGTTCTCGGCCCTCCCTGAGGTTTGGCTGAGTCTGGTCCCATCTCCCCATCCTTTATGGAAACGCGTCACTTGGAACCAAGGAATATTTCAGTGACCCCTCCCTGTGCGTGTGACACAGAGCCCACGAGAGCAGTTGGAATGGAGGTGGAGCCAGGGCAGGACACGCCCTTCCCGTTCACACCAGGCCGCTAGAGGCCCGAGTCACCCGCACTCACCTGGTCCAGATAGAGCGTCACCTGGTCATTCTGCGCCTCCAGCTTCTTCACTAAAGGCTGCTTCTCCAGCTAGGAGCAGAAGGAGGAAACGGCTGAGCCAGGAACGGAGGGGCTGGGGCTGGAGTCACTGCTCTGCTGGGGGCTGGGACATGGGGCACCAAATGCCCCGTGGCTGAGAGGCCTGGCTGCCACCCCCCATGCCAGTCACATCTGAACACTGGATGTCTGCTGGGGGAGGGGCGGGAGTCTAGACATGGGTGTTGTGTTGTAGGGGAGCTAAGCAGGGTCAGGACCTGCTCAGTGACTGGATGGGAGACCCAGGGCTGCTCAGTGCCCCGCTGCAGGGGGCAGGACTCTGCAGGGGGAGCTCCCCCGGGGGTCAGAGCTGCAATCTGTGCTCTCCTGGGGGTCTGGGCTCTCCCCCATGGATCAGCCCCTGGTTTCATGCTGTGATGGGTCCGGCCTGTTCTCCTCCCTGGGAAGCTCACCTGCTGCAGGGAGCTCTTCACAGGGATGTAGCCGGACGGCAGCTTGGCCTCGATGATGGCCATGTTGGTGGCTGGGCGCTCCCCACCGTACCTGCAACAGGAGCCGTGTGCTGAGGTCAGGGTTTGCCCTGGATACAGACCCAGGGGAGGGGAGGCCTCCTGTCTTCTTGGCCCTGCAGGCATCTCTAATGCCTCTTCCTGCTCTGGGCTGTGAGCCCTGCTAGCCCCCAGCCAGACCTGAGCTCCCCAGCAAGGAGCCCGGGCCCAGGAGCCGACTGTCCATTAGATCAGCCCCGGGACCAGCCCTTTAGCCCCTGGCACATTCCAAGGGGCCCCCACCTCTGCCCCGAGCACTGTGGGGGTTGGTTCCCCCGGTGATCGATTCCTGCAGTGGGGCGGCTCTGCCCCGGCCATTTCCCCGCTGCCTGGGGCCTGTCCCTGCCCCCGGGCACTCGGACCCAGAGGGGGTGGGGGCTGGGGCTCGTACCGGGCGTGCAGCACGAGGCTGAAGCGGGATCTGGCGCTCTCGGTGCACTCCTTCGGCTCCGTCTCCACCCGCAGGTCAAAGGTCGCAGCGCTCTTTGGGGGCGGCACGTTGTAGCGCAGAATCAGCTGGGAGACAAGCAAGAGGGTTGAGGCAGAGCCTGCTGCCTCCGCCACCACAGATCAGAGCCTGGGGCCAGAACCAGGCGCCGTGAAGCAGGGCAAGGGCACAGCCAGTCACCGCTGGGCCAGCTGGGCCCCAGGGGCTCCTGCACTCACCTGCACAAAGACACAGCCCTTGCCACTAGCCTGCACCGTGTACTGCCCGGGGATCTCCTGCAGGGCTGCTTGCTGCAGCACCAGCCGGTTAGCGTTGTCCACGTGGAATTGCTGCTGGGCCCCGGCCTGGGAGCTCACCGTCACCGACACAGCCCCGCTTGCGCTGTATGTCAGGGCCGCGTATTTGGCCAGGGCCTGCAGGGCCACCACCGTGTCCTGGGGAAGAGAGTCACTGAGCTGCTGTCATGCTCAGGGGAGAGGAGACCAGCTCAGACTCACTGCAGCAGGATTGGGACCCGCTGACACCGGGACCCCAGCTCCCAGCCGCTGAGGGCAGGGGGCTCTGCACCCAGGACTCCCTCTCCTAGGAAGGGCCCTAGTTCAGCTGTGGAGATGCAGCTCTCAGGGGCCCCTTGTTGCACCAGGCCCCCAGCGCTGGTTTGCCCGAGGGCAGGGGTGTTACCTGTGTGGAGGCGAAGCCCCCGTAGGGGTTCTGCTGCTTGCTGAGCCAGCGGACGATCTGGGCGGCGGTTGCCATATTGGCAGCAGACACGTTGGGCAGGGAGAGATAGGCCAGGAGCACGTAAGCCGTCATCTCCACCTCCGCCGATGGGGCCTGGTTCCCATAGGGGCTGGGCAGGGCCTTCACCTTCCTCTGCCAGTACAGCTGTCCCCCTAGGAGAGGGGCCGAGGGAAGGGAAGCCCCATGGCGGCAGTTACAACACAGTGGGTCACCTGTTTGCTTTCCAAAGGGGCCCCAGGGGCTTCCCAGGCCAGAGGGACTCCTGCCCCCCACTGAATGCAGCTACCTCTGGGGCAGGACACGGCAGGTGATTCACAGCACACTGGAGGGCTACACAAGTGTAACATGACACCCCTGGGTGGGTCATCAGCAGGGACTGAACCCTGGATCTCTGACTCGAAACCCCTGAGCCTCTGCTGCCCGAGTTACAAGCTGAGCCCAAGTGGGTCACCAGCTCCAGGTACCTGCTAAAGCTCTCTAGGGTGCAGCCACTAGAAGCGGGCAGAGATCCCCTGTGTTAGTTTGGCCCCTGCCCAGAGCCTGGCCCAGGCAAAAGGCAGGGGGCAGAGCTGATACCTGGTTAACACCCCCCTCCTGAGTGATCACTGGGGCCTTGAAGATGGGATCATCACCCGAGGGCTGTTTCAGTCCAGTGTCCAACCGGCCCTCAGTGCATCCCTAGGAGCACAGCTCAGTCTGAGCTCAAATGGAGCCGAGGAGAACCCCTGATGGAGCGCATGGTGCAGATAGTGGTGCACCCACAGGCCTCCTCCCCTGCTCAACCCTCGCTCCCAGAGCTGGCAGGGCTGTGAGCTGCTTGGGCCTCAAGCAATTGCTCAGGGTATGGCTACACTTACAGCTGTACAGCGCTGGGAGTTACAGCTGTCTTCGTACAGTTGTGTAGGGAAAGCGCTGCAGTGTGGCCACACTGACAGCTACCAGCGCTGCACTGTGGCCACATTTGCAGCATTTGCAGCGCTGTTGGGAGTGGTGCATTATGGGCAGCTATCCCAGCGTTCAAGTGGCTGCAACATACTTTTCAAAAGAGGGGGGTGAGGGAGAACGTGGGGGAGAGAGAGAGAGTGGATTTTTGCATGTCAGCTCCCTACTGCAAGTTCTAAGGACTAGAACATACACATCACCAACCTGCAATCAATTTAAAAGTTTCGAGCCCTTCCCCCACCCCTCTTATTCACTAAATGCAAATTAGGCACTCCTAAATAGCCTTCAGACCACATAAGAACTGCTCAACACGGACTCCCCTCGCCCCCTCTGCCGTGTGACTTCTGTCTTCAAGCAAACAGCTGTGAACCTTCCAAAGCAATTCCCCTGCCTGCCTCCGCTCGCTCGCTGGAGCAAACAGCAGCTGTGTTTGTTTTTTAGATAAGCAGCTCGGGGAAGCTCAGAGTTCAGCCATTCTTCCGGTTTGTTGTGAGCAGGCATTCTGGGATACCTCCTAATACCCTGGAGGCCAATAACAGCGCTTTTGGTGGCCACACTTGATGAGCAGCGCTGCATCACCAGCACTGCAATCGTTACACCCCAAGCAGACCAGGTGTACAGCCAGCATTGCAGCCAGGGAGATGCAGTGCTGGATGTGCCTTGCAGGTGTGGACAGTTACTAAGTTGCAGTGCTGTAAACCCACCACCAGCGCTGCAACTCTCCAGTGTAGCCAAGCCCTCAGTCTGCTTATGCCTACTGTTGCCACTGCTGGGGGGGTGGGGGGGCAGAGAGCCCCTGAGGGAGTGTGGGGCCCACGGGGGCTGGAGCAGGAGCTGGACCCGGACCCAGCTGAAGGGCAGTGGTGGAGCTGACACTAGGTTATCACCAGACCCCACGGGGTCTTATGGACCTCACAGATGGGTCCTGTTACCCGATGGCTGTTTTACCGCAGTGCCTGGTAGCCACTCGGTACCTCAGGAGCAGAGTCCCCACCTCTCCCCTCCCTGGGGCAGGAGCCATGTGCTGCTCCTAGCACTTCTTACCCACCTTGGGGCGGGGCAGGAAATGACAAACACAACTCGCAGGCACAGACCAGCTACAGTCGCTGCACTGGGGCTCGGAGAGAAGGGACTTTTCACCTGAGCTAAGACACGACAGAGCCACCCAGACCATGCAGGTGCTCCTCCCTGTGGGGGGATGTCTCCCCAGGGCCTGAGAGTGCCAGGCCTCAGCTCCCAGCACAGCTCAGTCTGAGCTCGAATGGGGCCGAGAAGATGCACAGAGATCACTGGGGAGTGTTCATGAGGAGTGTGAGGGGCCCAACCTGGGACTCCTAGTGCCCCCATGGCCTCATGCCGAGGGCTCCTTCAGCTCAGCACCAACGCGGGACAGCTCCACCTCCTGCGTCCCCAGCCACGCTCCCAGTGGGCCTCAGGCCTCCCATGAGACCTCCTGCCCTATGGGGAGCTGGCCCCAGGCTGCATTGCTAACACTGGGAGTGGGCTGGGAGTGGCAGAAACCCAAGGGCATCTGTGCAGGGACAGGCTAGGGGAACTGGAGCTGGGGAACAGGCAGCCTCCCAGGGATCCATGGGGGGCACATGGTGCAGACCAGGGGGCACCCAGAGACCTACTTCCCTGTACACCCCCTCTCCCAGAGATGGCAGGGCCTAGCCAGTCACCAGCCCAGTGCAGCCTGTTCCCCTCCCAGTATTAGCCAGGCTAAGCAAAGAAGCCTCAGGAAGGGACTTCCCAGCTGGGATGTCTCCAACACAGGATGGGGGCTGGGATCCTGCGGCATTTCCCATGGGCTCGGTTATGGCCCGTTCCCCTTGGGAGCTGCCTAAGCAAGGCCCTGCCCCACGGCTCTGAGCCCACTGGACCCCATCACACTTCTGGCCCCGGGCGCTTTAGAGGGCTGGGTTGCAACATGGGGCTTTGCCCCTTATGTTCTCAGCTCTGATCCCCCCAGGCTGGTAGTGACCCAGCCTCGTCCCCCTTCGCTCTGTGCGCTGGGCCCTGGGAAATGGCGGGACGATCTCACTCCAGCTCCGAGGGGAGAAGTGTCCCCAAGACAGAGCCTGGCGCGTCGGCCCCTCGCTGGCAGCCTCAGCAGAGACCACGGACTGACTGGGCCATGGAGACCCAGCTCCCCTGCCAGGCTGAGGAGGCCCTGGGGCAGGGGGCACCTGGGTGTGCAGGGTCGTGGGGGGCAGCTAGCCCTGCCCTGAGTCCAGAGGCCAGCAGCAAGAGGAGCATTAGAGCGAGGTGCTGCCGGTACCGGCGCTGACGCTGTGCTGGGCCAGGCGCTGCAGGAGAGCATCCCGCAGCTCAGTGCTCCCCGCCAGCCCGAAGGTGTAGGCCAGCAGCGCCTGCGTGTAGAGGTCGCTGGTGCTCGACTCCCGGAGGCACTGGAGGGCTTTGGTCACCATGGGGTCCTGGGAGGGGGGAGACACCGAACAGACTTCCTGTCAGGCTGAGCTGGCCAGAGGAGACATGCTGCACCTGGGTATGTTCCCCGGCACCCACCCCATGGGGTCCTAATACCCCCTCCCACCAACCTGCCATCACCTCTCCCAACCCATCTCCTCCCCACTGCCACCCTCACCTTGCGCCCCACAAGCCTCGCCAGACCCCCTCCCCTGAGCACTAGACACCAAACAGACTCCCCGTCAGGCTGAGTTGGCCAGAAGAGACCTCCCACGCCTGGGTATGTCTTCCGGTACCCACCCCTTGGGGCCTTAACAATGCTCCAGCAGGCGGGCAACTGTCACCTCCCCCGACCCATCCCTCCCCACCACCACCCGTGCCCTGGGCCCATCTATAAACAGCCAGCCCAAGCCTCATCCAGATCCTCCCTAGAGCCAGACCGAGAAACTGGCCGAGCTGCTGAATCTTTCTGAAGCCCTGATCCACTGTCCCCATCTCAACCTCTCCCTAACCCGACACCCAGTACCAACCCCTCTCACCACTGCCCCCAACAGCACCCCAAATCCCTCCCTGGTGCCAACCCCCATGACTCCCCCATCTCACCTCAAATCCCTCCCTGGTGCCAACCCCCCACAATTCCCTTGTCTCACCCCAAACCTTTCCCTGGCACTAACTCCCCCCTCACTGTCACCAACAATCTCAAATTCCCCCCGACTGCCAGCCCCTCCCCTGGGGCAGCAGGGCTTGGCCTCACCGTGAGCGGCTGCCCCAGTTCCAGCAGCGCCGCCGTGATGTAAGCTGAGAGAGAGAGCTCGTCCACCACGCCGCCCTGAGGGGGATGGAGACATCGGGAGCCGGCTCAGACCGAGCTGCAGGATACATTGCCTGGAGCAGGTGAGACGCTGCCCAGGACAGGCCCATTGGGACAGAGAAGAATCGGCTCCAGCGCTCCAAGTGGCTAGGTTTGGGTCCTGCCTCCTGCTGGGACCTGCTAGGACCATCTGGGTCCCGAGCAGCTTCTCCAGTTGTAGCAGGCAAGGATGCCACACTGTGGCAGTGAGTTCCACAGCTTTGTTATAGGGAGAGGCAGTAGCTACTCCATTGTCAAGGCTGTATAAAATTTCAGCATAAAACCCTATCTGAGCCCCCCTGGAACCAGAGGTTGGGAAGTTGGTTTGAACTGACATTTGCCAGATTTCCTGTGAAGGCCAGGGGCCGTTTCTGCAGAGGCTGAGGGATTTGCCCCTCACTGGGCAAGTTCCTGATCATTAAATAGTCCCCCTGTGCGGGAATCTGGACTTTGCCTACGATTTGTCTCCTTCTCGCTCCCAAACAGCCGGGTACAGCCCCAACCCCTCCTGTAGTGTCCCGGCTCCCTGCAAACTCTGGGGCAGTGGCAGGAATTGGGCTGTGACTCGAGCTGGGTGGGAATTTCCTGCTGAAATGATTTCTCGACAGACGATGCAATTTCCTCAAAACCAAAACTTTGAGGGAAAATGTTACTTTTGCTGAAATGTTTTGATTTCCATTGGGAAAATAGAAACGCAACATTCTGCGGTGGATCAGCAGGGCCCAAATTGCAGCCTCTCAGGTTGGCGACCTGAACCGAAACCTTCCACTGCGAACCGGTTCAACATTCAGCTGCACCTGCCTCGTGCCCCTGTTCCCCCATGGACTCGGGCTCCTTCGGACTACGTCTCCCATGATGCACCGTGACAGCCCTTCTGACTGAGCCACGGGGGGAGTTGTGGGAGTCACATGACTTCAGGGCTGGGCTCAGGATCTCCATGCCAGGCAATGGGTGCAGGGTCTGCTCAGTGCCCACAGGGAGACTGGGCTGTGCAGCAGCCGGGGGGTCTGGGCCAGGGCTGCTCCCTCGTTCGGTGCAATAACCCGCTGCCGCGGCCGTTCCAGCCATTCAGCCGTTGCTAAAAACCCAGGGAAATCCCCCAACCCGAAATGGGTCACAACAATCAGCTGCCATGAGGGGCCCCCACCCCCTTCCCCAGCTTGTCCCCTCCTCCCCCATCCCATCAGCCTGTGCCCCCAGCCTCCCACCTGCAGGGCGTTGTTCAACAGCTTTCCCACGCTGCGGAAGCAGCCGCTCTCCAGCTGGTGACTCTTCAGCCACCTTAGGGCATCCTCTAGGTGCTTCTCGTCGATGGAGATGTAGGGCCTGGCCTGGCCAAAGGACTTGAGAACGAAGGCCGTCAGCCTGGGCGAGGAGAGACCCCGTGAGAAGGACACTCTGCAGATGCTGCGGGCCAGGAGGGAGGTGCGTGGGGGATGGGACGGGGGTCAGCATTGTGGGGGTGAGCAGAGCTGTCAGGGAAGCCCAGAACGGGAATGGGGTGGGGGTTTCGAGTGAGTAAGTGGGGCAGAGCTGTGTGGGAAGCAGGACTGGAACAGCAGTGGGGCTGGGGGTCAGGCTGCAGCCCAGTAGGCCTGTTAGGATATAGATATTCAAGCCTGTATGTAAAGGCCTGTACTTCAAGAATTTAGGTGTATTCTTATCACTTAGCTAGTTATAGAGGTATAAAAGAAAGAATCAAAATCACTCTCTGTATGTGTAAGGGACATTCTGAGGCCTGGTTCTTAGCCTAAGGCCTTCGGCTAAGCAGCAGAGGCAGCCATAAACTGGCAAGTGTGTGGTCACATCCTCACATTCCAAACTAGTCACATTGAAATAAGGTGCTATTGGGCTGTTAGGAATACAATCCTGTCCTTATATTCCTGTCACCTCCAGAGAAAGAGAAGAGTCTAGAAGATGTAAAAGGAAACTTAGTTTGATGGCATCCTGTCTGGCGAGAACTCACTTAATAGCTGGGGTGTGAAATCCTCATTTCTGTATTGTTTTGTATGTTTATTTGCATGGTCTCTGTCTGTTTCTGTGATTGTTTCTGTCTGGTGTATAATTAATTTTGTTGGGTGTACACCAATTAAGGTGATGGGATACAATTGGTTAAATAGCCATGTTACAATATGTTAGGATTGGTTAGTAAAATTTCACAAAATAATTAGTTAAGGTATAGCTAAGCAGAACTCAGGTTTTACTATATAATCTGCAGTCAATCAGGAAGTAAGGGGGGAATGGGAACAGGAACAGGAGGTGGGGGAATTGGGATCATGTTTTGCTAAGCGGGGGAATGGGAACAGGGACATAGGCAAGGTTCTGTAGTGTCAGAGCTGGGAAGGGGGACACTAAGGAAGGAAACTAGAATCATTTCTTGCCGGAAGTTCACCTCAATAAACATCAAATTGTTTGCGCCTTCGGACTTCGGGTATTGTTGCTCTTTGTTCATGCGAGAAGGACCAGGGAAGTGAGAGAGTGAAGGAATAAGCCCCCTAAGAAGGCCCTGCCCGCCCAGAGCCCTGACTCGCCCATGCCGTGCGGCCCCTCACCAGGTGTTGCCCGTGGCATCTCTCTCCCCAAAGGCGCTGTAAGAGCCGTCGTTGTGCTTATAGAGCAGCTCGCGCTGGTAGCCTGCGGAGACGGGAGAGAGACAGCGAGTTCTGGATCCGCTCACCCCCAGGGGCTAGAATCCACCCCCAGCCTGCGCCCCGTGGGGCCCGCTAGCCCTCCCCTTCCCCACGATACTGAGACTCAGAGATTCAAGGGGCTGGTTTCAATAGGGGGCTGGATCCCAACCAGCACCCCCTAGAGGGGAAAGGGCTCCTCTCCCATTCCCTGAACCCTGAGTCAAACAGTCCTTATGTCCTGGGCCTCGGGACTGGTGCCTCAGAGAGGAAAGGCCAAGGATCTCATTCCCTGACCCTCAGAGGTGGCAAGGACAGGGCCATCGCCTGGCCCTGCCATGCCCTGCCCTGAGGGCGCAGGGGCAGGAGGACACTCACCGCTCAGGAGGAATCCCTTGGCCTTGTCTCTAATCTCCGGGCTCAGCTGCCCGCTCTTCTCCAGGTACTGCTGGATGTAGATGTTGGGAGCGAACCGGACCATGTTCTGCTCTCCGCAGCCATAGGGCATGGCCAGCAGGCGGTCTATGTTCTGCAGAGCCGTGCCCATTATGTCTCCTGGGGCCAAGGGAGTCAGGGGGAGCAGAGAATTACCAGGCTGCACAACAGCTGCCCCGTCCCTAACATCATGTCAGTGGAGCCCTGGCACACGAGGACCCAGAGCCCCAGTTCGATTCAGGCCTGGTGGGGTTACGTGGATACGTGGTAATGAATGGCCAAGACACCAATGCCCTGGCACAGCTTCATGGCATCACCGCATGAGTCCATTGCCCCTCACTGGGGACAAGGCCCTGGAGCACAGACTGCAGGGACCAATCCTGCCCCGGCCCCAGACACCCACAGGACCTCATTAGTTTTTTCCATCCGTGATGCCCTGGCCTCTCTGATCAGAGCGCTGGGCCACAGACGGGCCGGCTGGCAAAGGGCACCATGCCCTGGCAGGGCTGGGGCAGGGGAATTCCTTACCCAGGACAGTCACATGGGCCCGCTCGGACCCCGCCAGGATGTTCGCAGGAAGCTGCAAGGAGATTTCTTCAGAGGCTGTGTAACACGAAGACAAAGACACACCGTTAAAGGCCTGTTAGGAACAGCACCTGCCTCCAGCCAATCAGATCCCTCCATTCCTCACCGTCCAGGGCTCTCATACACACGGGGGCCAGGCTGCAGGGGAGAGGAGCTGGCGGAAAAGGGGCCCAGTCAGACTTGGGAGCAGGAGCCAGACGTGCTCGAGCCTTTGGCCCGTGGCAGACAGTTCCATAACTGCCCACTAGGGGGTGCATCTTCCCTAGGCAGCTGGGCCTGGACCCTGACCCAGGCAGGACATTGGCCTGGATGCCCCCTGGTCCGGTCCAGCCTGGCGGCTCCTGTGCCCCTAGCTGGGCCATCCAGCGGCTCAGCCATCACTGACGTGCCACAGCCAAGAGACTCCCCACGTTAGTGACACCCACTGAGCCCCGCAGAGGCGCTGGGAACCTACCTTCCTGGCAGAGCAGGGAGCTGTACGCCTTCTCCTCCAGGATCCCCCCCGGCTGTGGGGAAGGAGCATCAGACAAAAGGTCAGGAGAAGGGACCGTGCACGTCACAGCCTGACAGGGCCTGCTGGGTCAGCCAGTGCCCCTAGCCAGGGCAGGATCATCCCTACAGCCCATGCTGTGGGGCTCAGGCACATCCAGCTCTCAGCGGCCCAGCGATGGGGCTCCCGTCCCTTCCCCGGGGAGACTGTTCCCAGCCCAGCAGATCTCGCGGCTTCCTCCTCTTCAGCGCGGAACTTCCCTCTGCTAGTTCCTTCCACCCCCTCGAGCCCTCCGGTGTGTCACACTCAGTCACCCCCCTTGGGGTAATCCCCATCTCTGTCTGCCCCAGGACTCTCCCACCAGCTCCCTGATCTCACAGGGATGGGGCTGCGTGTTGGGGAAGTGCAGGTCAGGGTCTGGGACGCGGATGCCGCGGTGCTGGGGCATTATTTTCTGTGGCAGGACAAAGAACAATCAAAAATGCAGACTCGGCCTACGGCCACTAGGAGTTGAGAACCAGGCCCCAGATCTCCCTCTGCTCTGCCCAGAGGCCCTGACCAGACACTGACCTGGACCAGCAGGGGCTTTATCACGGTGTCCACTCGCCCCTGGGCCGGCACCACGGCCAGCTCATTGCCGCACAGCTCCTCGGTGTGCAGAGCCTCTGTGCTGACAGTGAAGTTCACCTCCCCTGCAGAGCAAGGCGGGAGACACCCCCGTTAGACAGACCAACACCCCTGCCCGAGGCAGAGAGGAGCCCGTATCTGAGGGTGGGAGGATATTTGAAGGGGAAGGGTGGTGAAGAAGGGGGAGAATAGTAGAAAAAGAAAGAAAATGAAGAGAGAGAAGGAATGGGGAGAAAGGAGAGAGAAGACCAGAGGGGAAGGGAAGGACAGAGGGAAGTGACTGTGGAACGTGGCAATTAGGCCGTAAGGGGTTTCACTGCTGGGGCATCCTCTCAACCCCCTCCCCCACAGCTCTTCTCATCCCCTCCGCTTGGTACGAAGCCCTCAGCGACCCCATCCTGCGCCCTCCTTCTCACTCCCAGCACAGAGCCTCCAATGCCCCTTACTCGTCTGTCCCCCATGCAGAGCCTCCAAAAGCCCCTACCTGCCTCCCTCGTGCAAAGGCTCCAGCACCCCTTCTCTGCCCCCCGCCACTGTGCAGAACCCCCCACCCCTTCTCTGCCCCTCCCGTTAGGCACAGAGCCCCCAGTGCCCCTTACCCAGGCTGCTCGCCGTCACCTCCCACGGGAAGGTTTTCCCTTCGTCTGCACAGAGGCAGCTGGTGTAGGCATCGTCCTCGCCCGCCTGCACCTGGAACTGCGCAGACTCTGCCAGCGTCACCCGCACCTGTGGGGCCCAACACGAGAACCCCCTTAGGGCTGTGGGGGACGCGCTCACACGCGCTAGCTCCAGCCGAGACCTGACCCCTCTGGGGTTCAGGCCCCCTCACCGTGATGTGCTGACCCCAGTGGTCACAGGGTCACAGCCAGTGACTGTTGGTGCCACTCGCCAGCCTGTGCCGCTGCCCAGCCCCCCAGCCCCGCCCTAGGCGGCGCTCACCTTGATGCACTGCCGCAGGTAGTTGAAGACGGTGGCCTTTAGGGCGAAGGCCTCTCCCCGGATCACGGAGTACGGCAAGGCCAGCTCCACAAAGAAGGGTTTGAAGGCCGTGAAGGTGGCCGTGGGCGAGAGCCCAAAGCCCACCTCCGCCGTGCAGAACATCCCAGCTTTCCACTCCGTGATGGTGTCGGGCACCGAGACTGGGACGTCCTTGGAGCCCCCCTCGCTGGGCCGGGATAGACACAAAGCAGTTTTAGACAAACATGCAACTGAGGTTTTCTCTGTCATCCCACCTCAACCTCTGGATGGCACCTGTATGTTGCACAGTAGTATAGAATCCCAGGGAATGTCACTTGTGGACAATGGTGTCTCCACATTAAAAGAATTTACGCACAGGTGTCCTCCAGATTCATGTCCCCGTCCCAGAGAATTGTGACCTGGATATGGTGGAGCGGCATGAGAGTTTCCATGATCCTGAGAGCAATGCTGTCAGGAGTCTCATCCTCCTGGCAGAGTCAGTCAAGGCAGCAAGGCTGAAGGTGAGGTTCCAGACAAACATCAGTCTAATCCCCGTCCCCCCAAGCCCTTAACCGCAGAGCAGGTGGATTAGGGAGAATAAGTGAACATTGGGAGGAGGGCTGGGGATCACTCATTGGACCAACCGAGCTCCTGGGACTCAGGGAACTCCCCGCTAGCGGGGGATGGAGGTTGCAACCAAGCCAAAGAGAAAGCAGGGAGGTCGGAAGCAGCCCAGATGTAACTGAGAGAAGAATCGTTAGGTATGCTAGGAAGAGAGAAGTGAGGCACTCCCTGCCTCTTTCCCTTGGGCGCTGGGCCAGGACCTAGTGAAAAGGGAGGGCCCAGTCCCCCTACCTTCCCCTCTGCCTATTCATTTGGGGAACAATGTACTGCTTGGCACCATCAGAGAAGCCCATCCCAGGACTTTCAGAGTAGGAAAAACTGTTGAGCCATGACCTGTCCACTAGGCCTGCTGGCCTCCGAGTGAAAGCCACTACCAATGTCTATTGACATTAAATAATTACTGTCTGGCCTGCCGTGTTGTCTGACCTCCCATCATTTTCTCCAAATGTGCTTAAAAATAAACATCGATATTCTCTGTCAAAATTATAATTATAAAAAATTAAAATTGAATTCTGCCAAGCCTAGTCACGGGACTCAGTTCTGCCCTTGATAAGGCCCCTTCGGGCTACTACAGGAGCACACGGGAGTTTAAAGCAGCCGTAAGCCAGCATGAAGCGTGCTTGCTGGCTGGCACAAAGGTCTCTCTCCTCTCACCTGGGGGCTGAATCTACCTTCAGCTGCTCTAGGAATGTGGAGGCCAGAAAGGTGATGCAGTGCCATCACTGTTCCCCTTCCTGAGGTGTGCCAAATTCCATCTTTGTAGTCCCTCTGCTTCTTCTCTGTCCCTGTTGTCTGGAGCCTTTATCTGGGGTTAACTCAGGATAATTTGGATTCAGCACAGAAGCAACAAGGGAAGTCTTTAGAGCAGAGGTCCCAAAACTGTGGGGTCCACCCCCCAAGGGGGCATGGAGAAATGTTCAGGGGTGGGGCACGGCTGGCTTGGGCTAGCCCTCATGGGGGGGAGGGAGCGCCACTAACCCTGCCCCACACCCAGCTCTGTTCCAGCCCCACCCCCAGCCGTGGCCCCATCCCCAGCCTGGGCATGGCTCTGCACCTGGCTGGGGGCCTCGCTGCCAGCCCCCAGTGTGGCACGGCTGCGGCTCCACTCATGACCCCAGACCCGCCGTCACCCTTGGCCCCTGGCCATGGCTCCGTTCCCAGCCCGGGACAGAGGGTGGGTGCAGGGGTGAGGCCAGGGGCAGAGTCGCACCCAGCTGCAGGCCTGGCTTCCGGCCCCCACTGCAGCCTGGCTGCGGCTCTGCTCCTGCCCCTGCCCCGAACCTCAACCCCTGGCCACAGCTCTGTCCCTGGCCCTGCTCCTGGCCCCATCCCCACCCTCAGCTGCAGCCTCAGCTCCCTTACCCCTGTTTGCTGCCCCCACCCCCTGGAGCCATGGCCCCACTTCTGACCCCAGCTCCAGAGCAGGGGCAGGGGCAAGGGAAAGAGGGGGTGAGGGCAAAAGTTTGGGGACCACTGCTTTAGAGGGCCAGGCATAGAGGCTGCTCCATAGGGAAGGTCTGCAGTAGCTCCTCACTCACCCCACAGGGACCAGGTCCCATAGCCATGTCTCTGGGAAGTAGGCACGTGGCGCTGGCGCCTCCTCGGTGCTGGGCTCTGGCTCCGGCAGGGCGTTGCCTAATCCACCACGCGCCACGAGTACGTTCTCCCTCAAAATCTCGCGTCTATAGAAAGGGTCTAGAAAAGTGCGAAAGGGAGTAGCCAGGCTTGTCACCTGCACATGGGCAGCTTCAGGCACAGAGGCCTTTCCCCCATACCAACCCTCCCACCTGCAACAACGCCCCTCCGCCCCGCAAAAACACCACTAGGCACACTACCCCCGTCCACATTCACCCACAGCAACACCCCTCCTCCACACAGCGTTGGACACAAGGCCCTCCCCTCACCCACAGCAACACCCCTCCTCCACACAGCGTTAGACACAAGGCCCTCCCCTCACCCACACCAACACCCCCCCACAGCATCAGACACAGCAACACCCTCCCCTCACACACACCAACACCCCTCCTCCACACAGCGTTGGACACAAGGCCCTCCCCTCACCCACAGCAACACCCCTCCTCCACACAGCGTTAGACACAAGGCCCTCCCCTCACCCACACCAACACCCCCCCACAGCGTCAGACACAGCAACACCCTCACCTCACACACACCAACACCCCTCCTCCACACAGCGTTGGACACAAGGCCCTCCCCTCACCCACAGCAACACCCCTCCTCCACACAGCGTTAGACACAAGGCCCTCCCCTCACCCACAGCAACACCCTTCCTCCACACAGCGTTAGACACAAGGCCCTCCCCTCACCCACACCAACACCCCCCCACGGCGTTAGACACAGCAACACCCTCCCCTCACACACACCAACACCCCCCCACGGCGTTAGACACAGCAACACCCTCCCCTCACACACACCAACACCCCTCCTCCACATAGCGTTAGACACAGCAACACCCTCCCCTCACACACACCAACACCCCTCCTCCACATAACGTTAGACACAAGGCCCTCCCCTCACACACACCAACACCCCTCCTCCACACAGCGTTAGACACAAGGCCCTCCCCTCACATACACCAACACCCTTCCCCCCCAGCATTAGACACAGCAACGCCCTCCCCTCCCCCCAACACTCCCCCCACAGCGTTAGACACAGCAACACCCTCCCCTCACCCACACCAACACCCCTTCTCCACACAGCGTTAGACACAGCAACGCCCTCCCCTCACCCACACCAACACCCCTCCTCCACACAGCGTTAGACACAACACCCGCCCCTCTCCCACACCAACACCCCTCCTCCACACAGCGTTAGACACAACGCCCTCCCCAACACCCTTCCCCCTCAGTGTTAGACACAGCAACGCCCTCTCCTCCCCCACCAACACTCCCCCCAAAGCGTTAGACACAACGCCCTCCCCTCCCCCATCCCACCAAGCACTCTCCCTGGCAGTGTCTCTGGCATTAGGTGGGTCTGATTATTGTGTAGTTTATAAAGTTTATGTCTGGTCCTGGATGTGAGTCAAAGCTGGCAACAGATGAAAATAAACAAACCAGTCATGAGCCCTTCCTGACCCCTGCAGTGATTAGCTGATGTCCTGAAGCAAGAGATTTGATAGCCTTGCACAGCTCCAGCTCTCCGAGTATATTTCTACACTGCTGTTAAATACCCATGGCTGGCTTGTGTCAGCTGACTCAGGCTCGCAGGGCTCGGGCTTCAGACAGCGCCAGCTCCAGGCACCAGTGTAGGAAGCAGGTGCTTGGGGCAGCCAATTCAAAGAGGTGGCACTCCGTCTGGTATCGGGGCGGCACATCCGGGTCTTCGGCAGGAATTCAGCGGTGGGTCCCTCATTCCCTCTCTTCCTCTTTGAGCTGCCGCCGAATTGCTGCCGAAGAGGAAGAGAGGGAGGACCTGCCGCCGAATTGCCACTGAAGAAGCAGCGCAAATGAGCTGCCGCTGAAGTGCTGCCGCTTGTCTTTTTTTTTTTTTTTTTTTTCGCTGCTTAGGGTGGCAGAAAAGCTGGAGCTGCCCCTGGCTCCAGGGCTGTTTAACTGAGGTGTAGACATTCAGGCACGAGCTGGAGTCCGGACACTGAGACCCTGAGTAGGGAGAGGGTCCTGGAGCCCAGACTCCAGCCTGAGCCCGAATGTCTGCACGGTGTCACGGAGTGTGGGGGAGTCCGGCCCTGCACCTCTCTTCCTGGGACCCACAGTGACTCTTAGCCAGCCAGTAAAACAGAAGGTTTATTGGACAACAGGAACACAGGTTACAGCAGAGCTTGCAGGCACAGTCAGGACCCCTCCACCGAGTCCTTCTGGGCTTTCAGGGTGCTTGGATCCTAGCTAGGATACCCTGAATTCCGCCCACACAGCCCCAAGCCCAAACTCAAACTGCTTCCCTCCTGCCACTCCCTTCCTTTGTCCCCTTCCCGGGCAAAGGTGTTGACCTTTCCCCTCCCTTACCTAGCTCAGGTTACAGGCTCTGGCATCGTCCATCTCCTAAAGTCCTCCCCTGCTCTCCCACTCCCCGCACAGACAGTCCCTACTGCATCACACACGGCAATTAAACAACCTCATAGTTCAAGCCCCATGAGTCAGCTGACATAAGCCAGCCACAGGTGTTCACTAGCAGTGGAAACAGACCCTCTGTGGCCACAGTATCTGACTCCATAACTCCTGAAGCTTCAGTGCATCCCCCAGAATTTCTTTCTATTTGTTCTAACTCTCCCAGCTGTCTGTTCATTCAAGCAAATGTCCCCTGGGTCTCACATTGTGGGGCAGGATCCAAAGCAGGGACTGAGCTCTTTCCTCTAAATCCACCAGAATCTGAAACATCTCAGCAAATTCCCCTCCTTCTCTTCTTTTTTCCTAGACTAAACAACCTTCATTCTGCCACGAAATCCCCCATCAGCATTGCCCTTCTCTAGGCCTTCCTCAGCTCAGGAGCAACAACCAAAACTGAGTGCAAGGCTCCACATGAAGGTGGTCAGTGCTCTTGCTAATGCCATTGAGACACGTTCTCTGTAACCCACCACCAACACGGGCTGGTTTTTCTGAGTGCTGCTTCACTCTGGGCAGATGGTTTCATAGAGCTCTTTTCCCAGTGACTCTGAGGGCTTTCCCCACCCTGACCAATCCCATTTCTGGCCTTCAGGGAATAGAGAATCCATAGGGAATTTCAGAAGCAAGAAGGATGGGAACTCACCCCCTGGACTTCCTGGAAGGCCGAGGTCAAAGTTTGGTTGACTGCTGTATCTGAAGATCGGAATATCAGGGCAGATGAAAGGTTTCTTGGTGTTGGCATTGGTGAGAATTTTCAAAGCCGCGTCCTGGGAAAAAGGAAAGAAGGGAAAACAATACAACCAGCAAAAAACTGTACAAGAGGCAGCAGCAAGAGGCTGTTTTTCGCTGCCCATTTCAAGGGAAAGTAACTATGAAGCAATAAAGCTGAAATACTAGCAGACCCAAGACTGAGGTACTATATCTGTGAATTTGCTTGGATGAAAGGAGGCAAGTCTCCTAAACTCCAGATGCTCACATAACAGCAACTCATCATACAAACAACCCTCGCAGCCCCACGGCTCAACCTGGACAATGCAATGAACAACCAGTCTAGCAATTCAATTCGACAAAATACCCCACCTCATTGCCATGCCACTCTGCCCTCCCCAAACCCACCCTCAGGTGCCGGAGAAACAGATGGGCCTTGTAGCATCAGTTGACCTCCAAGGTCAGCATGTTCTGGTGACTCAGGTTTCTGGTGCATTAGTAGGAGCATTTTCAGCAGATTGAGGGGAGTGATTATTCCCCTTTCGGCACTGGTGAGGACACATCTGGAGTATTGCATCCAGTTTTGGTCCCCCCCACTACAGAAAGGATGTGGACAAATTGGAGAGAGTCCAGCAGATGGCAGTGAAAATGATTAGGGGGCTGGGACACATGGCTTATGAGGAGACGCTGAGGGAACTGGGCTTATTTAGTCTGGAGAAGAGTGAGGGGGGATTTGATAGCAGCCTTCAGCTACCTGAAGGGGGGTTCCAAAGAGGATGGAGCTCGGCTGTTCACAGTGGTGGCAGATGACAGAACAAGGCATAATGGTCTCAAGTTGCAGTGGGAAGGTCTAGGTTGGATGTTAGGGGAAAAAAATTCACTAGGAGGGTGGTGAAGCACTGGAATGGGGTTACCTAGGGAGGTGGTGGAATCTCCATCCTTAGAGGTTTTTAAGGCCAAGCTTGACGAAGCCCTGGCTGGGATGATTTAGTTGGAGATTGGCCCTGCTTTGAGCAGGGGGTTGGACTAGATACCTCCTGAGGTCTCATCCAACCCTAATCTTCCATGATTCTAGGACTCCCCAACTAGACTGAGGGACTCCTGTAGAGAACACCCCGCAGCCAGTTTCCCCCTCCTTTTTTAACAACTCCAGCAGCTCTGCTGATCACCACTGTGGCACTCTCCCTGTGTCCCTGCAGCCCAGAGAGGGAGGAAGCAGGAGTGTCTAGTTGCTGGCTGAGCTCCTCTCCCGCCACTTGGGGCTGCTGCACCTTCTTTGCTTCTGGAGTCACATGTCTTGCCTCTGCCTCCACTCCCTGACTGACCTGGGCGGATGGTTTGCAAAGCAGACAGCAGTGCTGGGACTCCAGCAGCAGAGAAGGCACACCAGCCCCATGTGGTGGGAGAAGAGCTCAGTCAGCAGCCAGCCACCTGGCTGTTTCCTGCCTCCCCTTGGCTGTAGGGACACAGGAAGAGCGCCACTGCCAGGCGCAGTGCTGCCTCCTTGCTACTGGGCGTCCCCACCAGAGGTGTAGGGTGACCAGGTGTCCAATTTTTGACTGGAACATCGGTTGAAAAGGGATTTTGGCGGGTCCGGGGCCATTGAGTGTCCAGTTGGTGATGCTGAGCAGCAGGGCTGGCAGGCTCCCTGCTAGCCTCCACGCTGCGCGGCTCCTGGAAGCAGCTGGTATGTCCACCTCTGACTCCTACACGCAGGGGCAGCTAGGGGGCTCCGCCTGCTGCCTCCACCCCAAACGCTGCCCCCGCAGTTCCCATTGGCTGGGAACTGTGGCCAATGGGAGCTGCGGGGGGCAGCACCTGCGGGCGGGACAGCGTGCAAGCCACCTGGCTGAGCCTCCACATAGGAGCTGGATGAGGGACATGCCACTGCTTCCAGGAGCTGCTTGAGGTGCGTGCTGCCCGGAGACTGCACCCCTGACCCTCTCCCAGACCACAATCCCCTGTCCCAGCCCTGATCCCCCTCCCGTCCTCCAAACCTCTCAATACCAGCCCAGAGTAGCCTCCTGCACCTCAAACCCCTCATCCACAGCCCCACCCCACAGCCCGCACCTCCAGCCAGACCCCTTACCCCCCCACCCCAACCCTCTGTCCCAGCCCTGATCCCCCTCTTGCATTCCAAACCCCTTATCCCCAGTCCCACCCCAGAGCCCACACCCCTGATCCCCCTCCTGTCCTCTGAACCCTCAGTCCCAGCCCAGAGGCCCCTCCCACACCTTGAATCCCTAATTTCTGGCCCCACCCCAGAACCTGCACTCCCAGCCCAGAGCCTGTACCTCCTGCCACCCCCTCACTCCCTGCCTCAGCCCAGAGCCCCCTCCCATATTCCGAACTCCTCGGCTCTACCCTCCAGTCTGGAGCCCTCTTCTGCACCCCAACCCCCTCGTCCCTGGCCCCACACCAGAGCCTGCACCCCAAGCCAGAGTCCTCACCCCCTCTCACATCCCAACCCACTACTTCATTCTGGAGCCCCCTCTCGTACTCTGAACTCCTTCTGGCCCCACTCCAGAGCCCACACCCCCAGCCGGAGTCCTCACCCACTACTGCACCCCAGCCCCCTGAACCAGCCCAGTGAAAATGAGCACGTGAGTGAGGGTGGGGAGAGTGAGGGGGGGTATGGAGTGAGCGGGGGCAGAGCCTCAGACAAGGGGTGGGGCAAGGGTGTTTGGTTTTGTTTGAGTAGAAAGTTGGCAACTCTACAGGGGCATCCTGAGAAATCAGGGGTGGAGGAATATGACCTTGAATCCCCCCTGCATGTGTCACCTCTGCTGGGGAGGCATATGCCCCCTGACTACATTAAAAGGTGCTCACTTCACCTGCAAGTTTACTTGGTTTTGCTTCTCAGATATTGTAGAACACAGATTTTCGCTTTTCAGGGGCAAGAGTAACATCTTTGCTATATTATACAGAACTAAATAACATTCAGGAATAACACACAAGAATAACCTTAAAGCTTATTCCAACAAACGCAGAGAGTGATTCAGCAGCTCTGAATGAATTGCCTGTGGCTTCCTCATTCCGCACGCGAGACTAGAGTGCCGCTGTGTCCCCATCCACAGGCATCCTGAGGAGCCTGGGGGGCATGTGACCCCCCCCAAAATCTTTCATTTGTGCCCCCACACTAGCCACAGCTACAGAGTTCTGCACCAGCCCAAGACTCTGATGGTGCTTTCCCTGTGGAGCACAATGCAGTAACCCAAGTCTTGAGGTGACAAAGGCCTGGATAATGATCGCAAAGTCCATGCCAGACTGAAAAGGTTGCAACAGTTTGATCAGACTTATATGGAGAAATGCAGCCCTGGCTACAGCTGCTATCTGATCAACTCAAAAGCAGCTACAGTCATTGTGACCTGCACATTGCAAACTTGTGGGTGACAAACTCTGCCATCTCTTCTGGTTGTTTTCCCCAACCTAATCGCAGCCTTACCTGAACAGCCGGATAGCTCTGCTATGCCCCAGTCTCAACTGGACCCTGGGTAAAGCACTCAACTAAACCTTTGTGGCTTAGTGTTGAAATAAAATTATTCCATAATTAGGGCAAGTTTGTCACATACACATGGGAAAAAGGAGAAGGGAAAAATGCAGCATCAGCTATGGATAGTCTTAACTCAGGAAGTTCCTTCGAGAGGAAATGTAGCCAAACCCCAAGCTCGCAGACAATGGAACTTTCTGTGCCTGCCTCCTATAGATAACTAACTGCTTGGTTTGCAAACTAAAACAAGGGGAGTGGGGGCAAACACATGAACAATAAGGGGTCACAAGAGGGGCAGATACATGTAGCTTGCTAATTATGTATGGTAATGATAGCAAATTTTGGCCAATCATAGAGCTATAGATTATCATAGTCAACTGTATATAATACTTCGGTGTAAGTGTGTTCTTTGTTCTTGCTGACTTATGAGCTCGAACCCAATTGCAATTGAAATAAACGGATCGCCCCTCCCGGGGCTCCTTGCTTGACTTGCTTGTGTCCGTCTCTCCTTATTCCTCAGCTGGAACGGACAGAAATTTCTACAACAGTGTGATGGACACAAAGAGCTGCACGTCGGCAGCAGACCGAAGGCATTGCAAGCTACGCCTCCTCACTCACGCTCCTGGCACTGCACAGATCCACTGGATAGGAGCGGGAGACAAGGCAGGACTTTGAAACATGCACTAAAGCACTCAGGAGCGAAGAGCGAGAGCCCAGCACCAACCTCTGGGATCTCTATTGAAGGGACAAGGCTACTTGAGGGCGAGTTTCTCAGCTCTTTCTAGGGTCCACAAGTGAGTCAACAGCCCCTCATGATCAGCGGTATCTCAGGCAAGCCAGCGCTACCATGTCCCTCCCACCATGGTCCAGACCCTCAACATAACCGGCATCATTTCATTGATTCCAATGGTGCTGTGTCAATTTACACCAGCTGGGGATCCGACCCTTTTGACTCCAATGGCGTTAGAACCATTTACACCAGCTGGGGTTCTGGACCCATTACCTATGTATATTTCTCTCCCTGATTTTGAGGCTCCAGGTCAGCAAATGTGGCCTCATCACACTCTGGCCTCCACATTTACTTTACCTTAAATAAACGGTAGGAGTCACTGTCAGAAAACTGGACAGACTGGGGCCTTCTGTGACGCCGCCGCCAGGGACTCATGTATTCAGGGTACTCAGAGAAATATGGACAATCGCCTGACTCGTGCTCTCGAACCGCAGCGGGATAGTCTCCTTGGGGAAAACGGGGGAGCAAGTTATAGACCTAAAAATAAACAGACAACATGAGGTGTGGGAGCTAAGCCACAGCCCAATTCCAGCCCCTTCTCTCACAGATGCATCACCCCACAAACCTCCCCAATCGCCTTGGCCAATCTTCAGCACAGATGCCTCCCTCCACCCAATCCCATCTCCCGCATGGGCATTTGTCACTGCAGCTTTCCCACATCCATTCCTTTCTATCACCCAGGAAGGGACAACTCCCACAATGCACCTGGCCAGTTGTCCCCTGTTGTACATGGGGGGCAGGGAATTCTCCTGCCCCTGGGGACCAGCTCTGCCCTGGAGAGCGAGCTCCAGTTACCCAGGCCATTATCTCAGCTCCGAACTCCATGTTCCCAACCAGAGCTGGGGTGAGGAGGTGCCAGGAGGGGGGCACTGCAAGGGCTGATGGGAGAACAGGCAAGGCTAGCGGGGACCCCCAAGATTTAGGGGGTGACAAGTACCATTGGAGCAGCCCTCAGACCGGGAGAGGTGGCCTGGAGGGGTGTCCCCCAGCGGCCGTGCATCACCCTCCCTGTAAGGGGGGAGAACTCATCAGGAGGGGCCGGGCGAGCGGCCAAGCTGCACTGGACTCACCGTATCGACGCTGAGCTCGGCCTGGGGCTTCATGAGCAGCACGCTCTGATCCACAGCGCGGACGGCGCACAGGGACCCGGGGGCAGCCTGCAGCCGCAGCTGGAGCTCTGAGCCTGGCAGGGCCCGGTCCTGCGAGAAGGCCAGCTTCACCTGGCGAGGCACAGAGCGTCACAGGGGAGGGGGAGAGGCCCCCGGGGCAGGAGGAGGCAGGCCTGGGTGGGGGCGGGGGGGGGGGGCAGGCACCGAGTGTCACTCCGGCCCCGGGCCCCACTGGCTGAAGGGCTGGGGCTTTGGGAGTCGGTGCTCAGGGAGGGGGGTTGAGGCAGCCCAGGCTCATTCAGCGCCCCCGTGGGATGACTCAGGGAGCTGCAGTTATTCATAGACACCCCAGAGCAATTGAGGTGGATGGGGGTACAACGACCTGGTGCTGCTGTAAAGCCAAGAAAGGGAGGGGCTGGGGGCACCCAGCGATGCCCCTGCTCAGGGCTCCTGTTATGGGGCAGGGAGCGATTCTCCCACCCCAAAGACTCCTCCGCCCTGAGCCCCAGGCTCACCTTGTTCGGGAGGCACTTGGCCAGTTGCAGCCGGGCGCTGTCGGCAGCCATCTCGCCATCGGGCAGCACCGTGTAACCCAGCACCTTGGCAGCGGGTGCCAGGTCAGCGCCGATGGGCAGCTCCACAGAGAAGGAGCCCTTCAGCCCTAGGGATGGTGGGAAACACCCGGGGGAAGTCAGGCCCAACCAGCAGAGCCCCTTGCCCCAGCCCAGTCCCTGCTCAGGGGGCTCAATCCCCAGTCGCCCCTGAGCACCCCCTATCTGCACAGACCCCTCCCCCGATACTTACCAGCCCCCTCCCTGAGGTCCAGCCCCTTGTGGAGGATCCTGGCGATGGCTCCCTTGGCCACGACCTGCGGAGGAGGAGACGGGAGTCACTGAGCTGACGCTATATGGGGGACTGACAAACGCCCTGATGCGGGGATGGCCATGCAGGCTGGAGTCAGGGCGGGGTGCGGCCTCTCCTCCCCATGGACTGAGCCAGCAGAGGTGGAGGTGCAAGAAAGAACATTAAGGCAGGTATCCCATTCCCCAGGCCAGCCAGCCCCTGCTCTGGGGCCAGATTGGAACCAGAGCCCCTAGTGGGGAAAGGGGAAAAGCTCCGTCTTGATCTTGCCCCGCCCTTCTCATTGAAAGGAACTGTCCTACTGCCCACTGGTCTGTCGTGGGGTCACAGCGCTGATTCCATACCTCATGCTCATACGCACACGCACACATACACACACACACTCACACTTTAATCTCCCAGATGGGCTCACCAGGAAGATGAAATCCAGGCTCCTGGACCCGTTCCCCAGGGTCTCTCTAGCAATGATGTAATCAACCTGGAGCTGTTGGGCCTGGTCACAGGGCAGCACCCCTCCCAGCCAGCGGATTTTCAGGAAACTCTGGCTCTTGGAGTAGAAGGGCTCCAGGTTACGATGGGCATTCGGATAACTGGGAGAGACTCTTCCAAACACAGAGCTGCGATCCACCTGCTTGAAGTGCCCCTGGGGGATAGAGAGTGCGATGGGGATCATCAGGGATACAGAGTGCCCAGCACAGGACAGGAATGCCGCCAGGGCAGGGCAGGCTTTGCCAACTGATTTCTCCATTAAAACCCCTCACCCTGTGTCCATAAGAGTTGTAGCAGAGAGAGAGAATCTGGAGCACTGGGCCTGGTGTAAGACCTGAGGCCTGAACCACAGTCAACAACCAGGCCATGCTATGAGCAAAACTCAGGCCCTGTCATAAAGTAGACGCTTGCTTACAAGTCCACTGTCTGGTACATGAACTTGGTAAAGATATGACTAGTCTTGCTAAAACACAGGCTTTCCTAAGAAGTACTAGGTGATCATGTAAACACATTCCAGAAGGCTAGTACAGGGACACCCTAACGTAACGGCATAAACACAATCCTTGGAGATGGTACAGTAACACGCCGACCCAGAATAAGATAAGAATGGAATGACAGAATAGTGAATGGGGATGTTTTGTTTGAACCAGCCGGTACAAGGTGTAGGGTTGGTAACTAACCATATCAGGAGTGTCATATGTAACTTGTTTGCATCAATGTATAAAAGGGGAAGTCATAAGAAGGGCACCTTTGTCCAGCCGAGGGAGCAGCAGACAATCCCGCTGCTGACTGAGCTGGTCCACTGTCATGAGCATATATATGTTAGTGTACCTGCAACCACAGAACCAGGGTGCTAGGACCGTGCTTCGTGGACCATAACCCTAGCCAAGTGCCTTCATCACTGAACTGTGCCTGTGGTCTTTCTTTATGAGTAACATTGAGGTCTGCTGAATTAGCAAGCTGCACTCTCTGCTAGTGCTGATAACACTGGAGCTCCAAGAACAGAAGCACTGAGCAGCTGTAACAGCTTAGCAGCCTAGACAGCATAACTGCAGCAGAAATACATTTATTAGCACTTAACAAAAGTGACATGGAAAACCCCAGTGGTTTGAATGGGGCAGTCTGACAGAGGCAATGCAGCAACCCTTGAGCAGCTGGGCCCAGTGCAGGGTGCTCTCGTACGTCAAGTCCGGGTGTCCAGTCCAGCCGAAAGAAGATGATCAGAGGCTGGAGTGCAGGGTCCCCACAGATGTTGGGATGCCCATTACTTACCTTCAGAGTGACCCTTCCAGTCCAGCCGGAGGTGTCCAGCTTGAAGGAGGCTCTGCCAGACTCGTCCGTCAGGAAGGTCTGGTCCTGCCTCACATCTCCATAGCTAACAAAGAGCTGCAGCTTCTCATTCTTCAGTGCAGAGCCATCTGCTGCCTTCAGGAGCATCTGAGTTGGGAGAGAAAGGGAGACACACACAACTCAGGGGAGCAGACTCCTGGGAGAGTGTTGCCCACTAGGGGCTAAAGAGCTGGCTGGGGGCAGAAAGGGACAGTGCAATCCAGCCCTGAGATGCTCTGGGAAAGCCCAGGGCTGGGATGGGTGTTGGGGGGGGAGGACTGAGGGGCATTAGCAGATCTGGGAAGAAGTTGGGGCAGGACTGGAATAGCTGGGGGTGCTGGGGTGAGCACTGAGGGGTAACAGGTTGTCTGACCCCTTGACTGAGTCCTCCCTTGGGATATGGGACTCTTCAGTCCAGCCACCCCCAGCCCCTGAAACCAGGGCCTCAGATCTCCCAGACCCCTTGCTTTGCTTAGACACATTCCCTCTGAGTCCCATCTGGGCGGTGGCCACACTGGGCTTTAAGATTAACCCCTTAGGGACAATGTAGTAGGCAAGTAAGGAACTCGGGGTTAAAAAGGAATTTCTAAACCACAGTCACATAGATGGCTCAAGAGTTATAGATCTTTGCCAAAGAACAAAAATGCTGATGAGCACCCTTCTCTAGTCTGACCTCACCCTGCCTCTGACTCTGGGATTTGTCAACAGTTCAGGCTGGGCAGAATCCCTCCCGCCTTGTCAGTCTCCAGCCAATCCTTCTGGCACATGGTGATGGTCAGAACAGCTGCACCGAGCAGCACCACTTCTTAAGTAGAGCCTCTCTGGACCCTTCTGCCATGTGCTCATCTGGAAAACTCCTTCCCCCTCCCTCAGATGTGCTCACACCACTTGTAGGCCCTTTGGTAGAAAAAACATTGTTCTGTGGGGGTGGGCCAGTAGTTGAGAAACAATCAAAACTGATGGCGCTAGATTGCCATCTTGAGATCTTCTCCATGATCGTCCTTCGGCTAAGTGTCGCACACCTTTTCTAGGCTGGGCACCTGTCAAGAATGCAATTCGATAATCTACCTTGCGTAAATGTATGTGTGTGCACAGCACAAAATACAAAGGGAAGGTACCTACCTGTTAGTAACTGGAGTTCTTTGAGATGTGGTGCCTATATGTGCTCCACTTCTGGTGCGTATGTGCCCCATGTGATGCAGATCTGAATGATTTAGCCACCAGTGGCCATTGGTTGTGCCTGCGCCCTGCATACCTCCCTTGGGCACCCCCTTACCCAGCGCTGAAAGGGGAAGGAGCTACCAAACAACCCTTGGCTCCATCCCAATTGTCAAGACCATAACAATAGACTTGTCAGTAGAGGGGAAAAGGAGGTGGATTGTGCAGCACATTTAAACAACATGTCTTAAAAATGGTACGTAATTTCCTTTTCTTCACCAAGTGTTTGTCTATATTCGCTCCATTTCTGGTGACTCACAATGTATCATAAAGCTGGAGAGGACTGAGTCTACAGAAACATTCTATCATGCAGCTCTGTCGAAACAAGCATCAGAAGGAGATGCTTCACAATTGAGTAGTGTCTGGTAAAAGTATATCCACTACCCCATGTAGCAGCTACACACATCGGTTAAAGAAACACCCTACAAGGAAGCAGTGAAAGCTACCTGAGCCCTTACAGAATGTAATCTAACCTGCCCAGATTGTTCTAAATTCTCTCTCATAAGCTATGGTAATGCAACTGGACACCCACTTGGAAATCCTCTGCATCGAAATTCCTTGACCCTTTGACATCTCAGCTATAGAAATAAATAGCCTAGGAGATACCCTGAAAGGCTTTGTCCTACTCATAAGAATGGCCATACTGGGTCAGACCATTGGTCCATCTAGCCCAATATCCTGTCTTCCAACAGTGGCCAATGCCAGGTGCTCCAGAGGGAATGAACAGAACAGGTAATCATCACATGACCTGTTGTCCACTCCCAGCTTCTGGTGAACAGAGGTTAGGAACACTCGGAGCATGGTTTTGAATCCCTGCCCATCCTGGCTAATAGCCATCACTGGACCTATCTTCCATGAAGTTATCTAGTTCTTTTTTGAACCCTGTTATGGTTTTGACATTCACACCATCCCTTGGCAAAGAGTTCCGCAGGTCGACTGTGCATTGTGTGAAGAACTTCCTTTTGTTTGTGTTAAACCTGCTGCCTATTAATTTCACTAGGTGACCCCTAGTTCTTGTGTTATGTGACAGAGTAAAAAAAAATTTATTCACTTTTTCCACACCAGCCAAGATTGTATAGACCTCTCTCTTATCCCCCCGAGGTGTCTCTTCCAAACTGAAGAGTCCTAGGTTTTTTAATTTCTACTCATATGGAAGCTGTTCCATACCCCTAATCATTTTAGTTGCCCTTCCTGTACCTTTTCCAATTCCAATATATCTTTTTTGAGATGGGGCGACCGGACCCATACACAGTATTCAAGACGGGAATGTTCTATGGATTTACATAGAAACATTTGGATAATTTCTGTCTTGTTATCTATCCTATCCCTTCAAACTCTGTCTTCCAGATAGAAGACAGGGCTTGAAGGACATCTAATATGTAAAAGCCACTTCATTCCTCAAGGAATGGGGCTTAGGAAAGAATACTGGTAAAGGTATGAAATGGTTTAAATGATAGTCTGAAACCACTTCTAAGAGAAATTTAGGATGTGGTTTAAATGCCACATTGTCTTTATGAAAGACAGTCTATGATGACCTTGTAATCTGCCAACCCTTTGAGCTGACGTAAATGTTATGAGGAATGAAGTCTTCATAGACCAGCTCAAACAGATGGTCCATCAGATAGATAAGCACCACATTAAGGTCTCATAATGGAGGAGGCTATTGCTCTGGGAGAAAGACTGTTTACTGTAGGGTGAGAGAAAACTGTATAATGTTGGGCTGGTGGATGATGCGCCAAGTTCACCGCCAGATGAACCTGTACTGAGCTTACAGATGGTCCAGATGTTTTCAAGGACAGCAAATATTGAAGTATATCAGGAATCGATAGCCCTGTTGGGGGGAGATTGTGTTGAGATGACCATGCAGAGAGGTGTGTCCATATCGCAGCCTAGGTATACCCTACTGGACTATTTCTACTCTGAACTAGGATGTTTTGTTCATCTGCAAAACAAGTTTTTTCTAAGTCCAGTAACCAGGCAGGTTCCATGTCGTCAGATGCAGTGATATCAGGTCTGAGTGAAGAACAGATCCATTGCTCTGGCTGACTAAGTCCGGACACAGAGGTAGTGCAACTGGAGTGGACAGTGACAGAGATTTGAGTTCTGGATGCCAGTATTGTCTGGCCAAGCTGGGGCTGCCAGTATGACCAATGCTTTCTCCTGTCTGATTTTCTGTAAGACACATGTATCAAAGGAACGAGAGTATAAGCATAATGTAGTCCCTGAGTCCAGAGCACTAGAAAAGCATCTGCTTGAGAAGCCAGACTCTGCCCCCCTGTGAAACACAAGGTGTTGCATTTTCTGTCATGCTTAGTCGCAAACAGATCTGTGTGAAGAGCTCCCCATCAATGTAAAATGGATCCCATAACTGAGTTCTTTATGGACCATTCATGATTCTTCAATCGGTGTCTGCTCAGAGGATCCAACAGCATGTTCTGTAGACCGGGCAGATAAATTTCAGAAATCCTAATGTTGTGACATACATACCAGTTCCACAGAAGGATGGCCTCTCTACATACAGGGGTGGACCTGGTCCTTCCTTGTTTGTTTACATAGAACATCACAGTGGTATGGTCCATCATTATCTGGATGTTCTGGCCATTGATATGGGGTGGAAAAACCATGCAAGCAAGTCAGATGGCCCCGAGTTCCAGAATGTTGACCTGTTCGGGTCTCGAGATGAGCTGCTCATCCCAGTGCAGAAGCCTGGGTCAGGATAGACTTTGTGAGCAGTAACAGTGAGAGGGACGCACCCTTGCAAACTTGCTCCAGGTCATTCCACCAGCTGAAGGAGTTCAGGACGTCTTGTGGAATCTGCACTTTCATACCTTTGCTGTGTACACTGCAGACAACCTGAAGGGTGAGTCTGGTGAATGGAGTCACCAGTGTGCATGAAGCCATATGACTAGGGCCCTACCAAATTCAAGGCCCATTTTGGTCAATTTCATGGTCACAGGATTTTAAAAATTGTATATTTCATTATTTCAGCTATTTAAATCTGAAATTTCACGGTGTTGTAATTGTAGGGGTCCTAACCCCAAAAGGGGTTGCGGGGGGGGGGGGGGTCACAAGGTTATTGTAGGGTAGGTTGTGGTACTTCTACCCTTACTTCTGCGCTGCTGCTGGTGGTGACCCTGCCTTCAGAGCTGGACAGCTGGAAAGCAGTGGCTGCTGGCTGGGACCCCAGTTCTGAAGGCAGAGCTACCACCAGTAGCAGCACATAAATAAAGGTGGTATGGTATGGCATTGCCATCCTTACTTCTGCACGGCTGCTGGTGAAGTGCTGTCTTCACAGCTGGGTGCCCAGCCAACGACTGATGTTCTCCAGCCACCCAGCTCTGAAGGCAGCACAGAAGTAAGGAAAGCAATACCATGTCCTGCCCTAAATTAATCCTGTGACCCCACCCCCACAACCTCATTTTGGGTCAGGACCTCTAATTTGAGGAATGCTGGTCTTCTCTGTGAAATCTGTATAGTGTAGGGTAAAAGCACACAAAAGACCAGATTTCATGGGGGGAGACTGGATTTCACAGTCTGTGATGTGCTTTTCATGGCCATGAATTTGGTAGGGCCCTACATATGACCCCGCAATTGGAGACTGTAGTGGGTTAGCTGTGGGTCCTCCCCCTCTGGGTCAGTGGGAGGCATCACCCAAAGTCAGGGAATTAGCAGAGTAATAAGCAGTCTAAGGTCTGGCCCTTAGGCAGGGCAGAGCACCAAACAGTCTAAAAGCTTCTGGCCCTCAGGCAGGGCAGAGCACCAAACAGTCTAAAAGCTTCTGGCCCTCAGGCAGGGCAGGACAATGAGCAATCAGTGGGTTCTGGCCCTCAGGCAGGGCAGAGTAAACCAGCAGTCTGTGAGCTCTGGCCCTTAGGCAGGGGCAGAGCTGCAATGAGTCTAGGAGCCCAGACCCTCAAGCAGGGCAGAGCATCAAACAGTGTAGAGGCTCATGCCTCAGGCCAGGTGGAGCACCAAAGAGTCTGTGGGCTTAGGAGCGGGTTTCTCTGACCTCTGAAGCGAGGTGGAGCAGTAGACAGTCCATTGCCTGACATCTTGGCTCAGGAAGACAGCAGACAAACACAGGTCTCGTGGCCTAAGATGGGGAGGCTGCCACCCCGAGGGGGGGAGGCATTGGGTAGGGGGGCACAGGCCCTCCCGACTCCACTGGGTCCCAGACCAGGGCCCTAACAGTGGCGGAGTGTTCCGCCACTGGGTCAGCGAGGAATCCAGCTGCAATATATTGACTGGGTGTCTGGCAGCAGTGCAGCCAGACTGGGGTCGGCTGTCCTTGGGCCACTTCCAACTGTCCCCTCACGATGTACCTGAATCTGTGGGGATCCTCCGTTTTCTCCGGGTACAAAGCTAGTGGGAGTCCCATTGGCTCCTCAGTGCCTCAGATGGCTGATGGCTCCGGTAGGTCTGGCCGCTCTTCAGCTCAACGGGGCACCTCTTTATTCTCCAGCCTTGGGAGCAGATGGGAGATGTCTGCCTCCTCCAGCGGCAGCCCAACAGATCTCCAGAACCCGCCCTTTATACTTCCTGTCCCACCCCTTAACTTCCAACAGGAGGGGAAATCCCGGCCTGACTGCATCCACCAGGGACTACTGAGTGACTCCTCTCCCTCAGATTAAGTGGGAGGCCACTCCGCCTCACTACCGAGGCATGTCCTCATTGTGGTTTGCAACTTGGTCTGCATTGGAGTGATCGGAGCCAATGTGTTGTTGAAGCTGGCTGTGGCATGTAAGCCTTTGCTGCAGCAGAGTTTATGAAGGCTCTAATGAATCCTATATTCAGAATGGAAAATAGATAAGATGAGTCCTTGATTATTGTTCGTCCCAGAGTGGAGAACAGTGTCAAGATGTATCGAACGCTTTCTGTGACCTGTTGGGGAGACGAACCCTGCACCAACCAGTTGTTGAGGTACGGTACACTGAGATGCTGTTCTTTCTAAGATGGGCTGCTATCATAGTCAGGCATTTCATGAAAGTCCTTGGAGCTGTTGATAGCCAGAATGGCAGCACTCTGTAATGATAGTGTGTGTTGCCCACACAAAAAACAGATATTTCCTGTGTGCTGAATGGATGGAAATATAGAAATATGCATGGTGCAGACAGAGAGCTGCAGAATAGTCCAGAGGATCCAAGGAAGGAAGCATGGAGGAGATACTTACCATCTGAAGCTTGAATTGGCTGTGACAAAGTGGGAATTTTCTGTAATATTTTCAGGAAGCCTATCTGTATCTCAGTTTCCCTTTGTGCTCTGTATTGCTACCCAGTAAACCTAGAGGCGTGCAGGAGGCATGAGGTATGTGTGTCACCTAGTTGTCTGGGTGGAATGAATATGGTCATTAAAGAACGGTCTGGAACCAACCCAAATCACCAGAAGGTCCAGCGAAACAAAGATGTCCCACAACTGAACAATGTGTACCTAACAGCAGGAAACTCCAGCGGGTGGGACATGTGAGCTGAGCTGGAGAACAAAGGGAACAAGATGTCAGGAGGAGGCAGCCCTTCTGAGGGACTCAGCTGCTTTCACTGGGGTGGACAAAGGACAGAGGGAGACAGAGAGACCAAATCAGGGATGGAGTCCATCACAGCTTGGCTGGCTCATCATGGCACATTGGCATACAAAGGTGTTCAGATCCCTGAGGTATAATACGAGACACTGACCTTCTGACTTCTTGGGGACCAGAAAGTAGTGGGAATAAAACCACTGTCCCTGAAACAGGTGAGGAACTTTCTCTGTTGCTCCAAGAGATATGAGTGACTGAACCTCTTGCTGTAATAACCTTGCATGGGAGGAGTCCCTGGTGGGGCGGGGAAGATGGATCAGGGTTCAAGAGGACTTGGAATTGGATTGAGTACACTTGTTGAATAACCTCCAGTAGGTACTCACTGATCAGTGGTAATATGGGTCCAGACTTCCTGGAAATAATGTGAATGGTCTGCAAATGGGGTGGGAAAGGGTAAAGTCATCTGAGACTGGTTGGCAGCTCTTGATGGAAATGTCAAACTCACTGCTTCAGGGAAGAGAGGGTAGGGCTAAGAGCTGTAGTTATTGTAGAAGTCAGGTTTCGTTTGTGAGGATGTTGCTTCTTTCTGGACTGCTCTGAAGACCTCTGGTAGGTGTGGTAGAATGGAGCAGTAACAGGATGTCTCTGAAATGGATGAGACTGCTTCCTTTCAATCTGTGGCATATAAATACCCAGGGAGTGTGGTGGGAAATCTTTTAGCATGTGTAACACTGGGACCCAAGGCCCCCTTTGTGGCAACCAGTAGAGAGCACAGGGGGAAGCAGGGTCTAGGGAGCCCCTGAGTCTGGGATGTCTGTGTGACAGTCTGTACCCTTATGTTCATCCTGTTTACAAGACTATGATACATTTTGTACAAAAGTATGCCTTGTGAGGTATCATTGGAAAACTCATATTTTGTTGGTCATTATTGTCCTGGTGAAATGTGTGGCAACATTGTATGTAAATTTATAAGATTCTACTGTATGGTATTAATATGACATGTTCCATGTCCAGAGGACAGTCACTAACCGGTTCCCCAAAGACAAAAGTATAGCTGATGCCTAAGCCAGGTGTCAATGAAATCAAATGGACCGTCACTTGGTTAAGTGGCCACTCTTCGGCAGGAGAGAGGATGTGGGCAAAAAAATCTACATCTCGAGAAAGAAACAGCCTGAGGTTCCCATCCAAACAGACTTTCTGTCTCCTGACCTTCAGCTGGAGATAATTCTCAAAGAAGAGGAAAGGAGAGCAGATGCCCCAAATGATGTCTCCCTTTCTCTCTACCCACAGTATCGACAACACCCAAAGAACAAAGAAAGCAGCATTGGACTGGGGAGGGATCCACACTGAAAGAGATCCAGCCAGTAACATGTATTGAGAGAGACCTTTGCTTTGAATATACTTAGCTTGTTAAGTTAGGTATTATTTGCTTTTTACTTTTGTTTTCTTGTAACCAATTCTAAAGTTTAGGCCTCATTACTTGTAATCACTTCAAATCTATCTTTTGTAGTTAATAAATTTATTTTACTCTTTGATTTAAAACTGGGTGTTTGGATTGAAGTTTTTGGGAAACTCAATTTGGGATAACAGGACTTGTGCATATCATTTCCTGGTTAATAAAATTAGGGACTTTATACGAGCTTGTATTGTCCAAGAGGGCACTGGGCAATACAAGACACACATTTCTGGGGTAAAGTGTGGGACTGGGAATTTTCTGGGGTTGCTCTACAGTGTAATTCAAGAGTGGCTGGCCATAGCACTCATACAATACAACTCGGAGTAACTTACATGCTAGAGGCTGGGTGTGAGCAGACCAGGATTGGTAGCTCTCACAGCGAAGCAGTGTAAAAGGTACCCTCGGTTGGAGAACTGAGGGAACAGAGCTGTTCATTGGTCTAGATTGTACCTTGGCTAATGTCACACTATGTACTAGTTTGCCAAAGAGTGTCATGTAAGGTCTTTAATGAAAGCCTGTGTCACACTGGTCATCCTAATAATTGTGAGAGGTGTGTATGGAAAACATATGAGGAGTTATGTATATGTATTAAAATATGTTCTCTAGGTCTGTGAATTAATGCAGGTCACCAAAAGGTGATCCACATACTCCAGTCAGGCAGGGGGGAAGAGATGCTTCTCTCTCTCTGGCCACTCATGTGTAAACTGAGTTTTGAGTGGTTCACAGTGGGGTACCATTTACAGTCTGAGCAAAATGCTAATCAACAGATTGTGAGAGCTGCAGGAAAAAAGAAAAGCAGCAGGGGATATCCTGTATAGGAGTAAATGCAATGAACATTTGGAACCATATCTGGGGTGCAGATGAACCCCCAGTTATCCTTTACCGGGGAGGCAAGCTGCCAGGGGCTTCACCGCATGAAAGAAGGGTCTCAGTCATCGTGATTGAAAAATGCCAAGAGAAGAGGACTTGGGGTAAGCAGTGCCTTATTAGACAAAAAGGCTCTAGAATGCGTTTATGATTTTAATGTATATTTAACCCCTTGTTTCCAATACTTTGGTTTACTGGCACAGGGATCTCTGTGCTTTGTTAAATAAACACTCGCTTGCTCTGTAACAAATCTAAGTTCTGTGTGTTAATTGGAGCTGAGATCTAAGGTATAACTAGTAAGCTGTGGTGCACTGGTCTTCTGGGAGCAGTGGGCCTGGTAATTCTGTGAGTGCCCAGTGGAGAAGGGGCCGGACACTATAGGGGATGCTCAGAGGACTGGGGGCTGAAGTGTGCCCATTGCTAACCTGTGAAGAAAGAGTGAGGCGTGTGGAAGCCTGGAGAGCAACGCCTGTGTTGCTAGTCAGGGAACTGAGTCCAGGCAGGCTCAGTCTAGGCCTTCTCACGCTAAGAGCAGGTGGTAGTGAGGTGCCTCACAAGCCCGGGGAACCTTGGGAAGTGTCACAAACACTTCAGTCACTTTTGCACTTTCAAGTTCACTCCCCTCAAAGGGAAGATCGTCCAATGTATTTCCAACTTCCCTTGGTAGCCCAGAGCACTGTAGCCATGATAGGCGATGCTTGGTGACTGCTGTCACCATAGATCTTGAAGTGGGATCCACCACATCTATTGGTGCTGAATGAGGCCTTAACTATTAACTGACCCTAAAATTTGTCCTTGGCTTCAGAAGGATGTTTCTCCAGGACCTCAATGGCCTTGTTCCAGTTCAAACGGTCAGAACTGGAAAGGAAATTATCAAAATTTGCCACACAAACTTGTAGCTTGAAGATGAGTAGCTCTTTCTTCCCATGAGATCCAGTTTTTTCAGTTTCTTATCTTAAGGGGTGGTCTTAGAAGATTGTTGTTTAGTCATTGCCTGTGCTGCAGTCACCACTAAAGACCCAGGAGGAGGCTGAGAACAGAAATATTCAAATCCTACAGGAAGGACTTGATGTTGCTTTTATGTCTTCTTTGACAGTAGTGGTAAAGATGGTGGAGTCTGCCACAATAAATGGACTGGTACAAAAATGCCCTTTTATAGGAAGTGCAAGTCTCTCAGGCAAAGGAGTGTGTAAAAGGTCCAGCAATTTGTCCCTTTTCCTGGACACTCTGCATTGGAATCCCCAATGCCTCCACCATGCACTGCAGAAGCTCTTGGTACATTTTATCATTTGCCAATAGAGATGTAGGAGTTGGTGCTGTGACTTCATCTGATGAGGATGTTCCCGAATTGCCCCAGCAAGTAGCTGTTGGGGCATAACTTCCTGAATCATCTGGGGCTGTATGTCAGAAGCTTGAGAAGTCTATGGCACAACCAGTTGATCCTTCAAAGAATACCTCACCCTCAAGTGGATCTGGCTATGTGTTTAGAATGTCATGAGACCATGGGGGCCAGTAAGGCCAGGAACCTTGGCCATACTAGTAAAGGGAATGAAGCCATGTAGGGGGATACAAGCAGAGGGTCTAGTGCTATCATGCTTATACCTACCCTTATTCCTAAAGGGTTTCTCTAATATATAGGGACCTAGCAGAACAGAATATTGAGCCTCCTTCACTACCCCCACAAGAAGAAGTGGAGGCTGAAAACTCTTCTAATGGATGGGCTAATCTTAAGGGTGTCTGAGGAACATCACAGAATCACAGAAATGTAGGGCTGGAAGGAACATTGAGAGGTCATCTAGTCCAGCCCACCGCACTGAGGCAGGACCAAGTAAACCTAGATGAGACCATCCCTGACAGGTGTTTGCCCAACCTGTTCTTAAACACTTCCAGTGATGGGGTTTCCACAACCACGCTTGGAAGTGTGTTCCAGAGCTTAAATACCCCTATAGTTAGGAAGTTTTTCCTCATACACCTCTACCCCAATATAACACAACCCGATATAACACGAATTCAGATAAAACACAGTAAAGCAGCGCTCTGGGGGGGGCAGGGCTTCACACTCCGGCGGATCAAAGCTAATTTGATATAACGCGGTAAGATTTTTTGGCTCCTGAGGACAGCGTTATATCTAGGCAGAGGTGTATTTAATCTAAATCTCCCTTGCAGCAGATTAAGCCCATTACTCCTTGTCTGACCTTCAGTGGAGATGGAAACAATTGATCTCCATCCTCTTTATAACAGCCCTTAACAGATTTGAAGACTGTCCTCAGGTCCCCCTCCAGACTTCTTTTCTTCAGACTACATATGCCTAGTTTTTTGACCTTTCCTCATACGGCAGGTCATTTGCCTTTGATCATTTTTGTTGCTCTCCTCTGGACTGTCTCCAATTTATCCACATCTTTCTTAAAGTGTGGCACCCAGAACTGGACACAGTATTGCAGCTGAGGTCTCACCAGTGCTGACTGGAATGGGACAATTACCTCCTGTGCTATACATTCAGCACGCCTGTTAATACACCACAGAATGAAATTTGCCTCTTTTGTAACTGCATCACACTATTGACTTGTATTCAATTTGTTATTGACTGTAACCCACACATCCTTTCCAGCAATATTATCATCTAGCCAGGTATTCCACATTTTGTAATTGTTCATTTGATTTCGACTCCCTAAGTGTTGTACTTTGCACTTGTCTTTAATTAATTATGTCTTATTGATTTCAGACCCATTCTCTAATATGTCAAAGTTGTTAAGAATTTGAATCCTGTCCTCCAAAGTGCTAGACACCCTCCCAGCTTGGTGTCATCAGCAAATTTTATAAGCACATTCTCCATTCCATTATCCAAGTCATTAAATGACAATACTGAATAGTACTGGACCAAGGACTGACGCTTGCGGAACCCCATTAGACACAAAATCCTCCCTGCAGTGCCAAGGGATCAGTCATCAGAGAACCAAGGACTCAGGACTCTTTCTCTCTGGGCACCAGAGGGACCAGGGATTGGCCTCGAGCTGCCCTTCTTAAGTGACAAAGAAAGAGGTGACGTAGCAGGCACCTGAGGAGGAGATCTACTCCCATGCTCCTTGGCAGGATGGTGTCCACCACACTCGAGGTTGCGAACTGGGGCAGGCAGAGCCTTAGAGGTGGAAGAGATGGCTACCAGGGTAACAAAAGCTATCTACTCCTACTCGAGAGTCCCCCGTTTATACATCCCAGGATTGCATTAGCTCTTTTGGCCACAGCGTCAAACTGGGAGCTTGTCTTCAGCTGATTATCCACCACGATCCCCAAGTGTTTTTCAGAGTCCTTGCTTCCCAGGCTAGACTCCCCCACCCTCTAAGTATGGCCAACATTCTTTGCTCCGAGGAGAGGGACCTAACTAAACCATTATCTCCTGTAAAAATTGTTAACTATCAAATATTACTATTTACAAAATATAAAGAGAAAAACTTCATCGGAGGAGGAGACCGGACACTGCTGCTGGCTCTGTCTCTCAGCCAGAGGCCGTGAAAAGGAACTGAGGGTTGGCTGGTTGCTCAACCTCCATTGTGCCCTTGGGAAGGGGGGGCTTCAGGACATGGAGAGTGCCGCTAACGCATCCGATCTCCAGTGCATGGGGCACATGAGAACCAGAAGTGCAGCACATCTGGCAAGCAGTCAACATCAATGGAGGTTACAGTTTGGTACAGACATATCCCACTCTGTCACACCGGTAATCCCGTTACCTTGCCAGTGTAGGGGATTCCAGCCTTGTAGGTATTGTCAGCGTCCTCAAAGGTCACCGTAGCGATTTCAGACACGATGTCACAGCTCTTGGTTGCATTGAGCTCCACCCCTAGCAGGAGAGGGTGGGACGATAGGAGGAAGGTGCAGGTGCTGAGAGTGACACCAGAGTTCAGGCTACGTCCCAGATTTCTCTCCATAACAATCCACCCAGCCATTTCTACTCCCTCTCGCTATGGACTGGAGGGTGTGATTTGGGGGAGAATTTGAGAGGTTCAGCTGGGGGCGGAGAAGGATTTTCCTGGAGAATCTGGAAACTAGAAAATGTAGATCCACCTTCCCCTGGGGCTTTATCCCAAACCAGCCACTTGACATTTGCTAGCAGGGTCTCCTGGCTCTGCGTCCCTTTCCCCAGCAGAGAGCTCCTTTACTGAATGGCCCCAGAGCTGACCCCGCACACAGGCCTCTCAGCACAGGGCCTGCCCCCAGAAAGGGCCATTTTCAGAAGTGCCCAGTGACCCGTTGTTGTTCTGGACCAACTCTCCTCCAGCCACTTTGCCATCGCTGATGTCAGCACCTGAGGGTAACGTTGTAGCCACCCCACAGTTACAGTTTTCAGCCAAAAGGGTGTCGGCCGCTCTGGAAATCAGGATTCTTCTGGGTTAAGTGTGGAGTTTTCAGGGTTCGTTACTAAGCGATTAGCACTTGCTGTTTTGAACGCTAAGCGTTAACGTCACTGAGGCCGTGACTCAGGGCCCAGCGACACAGGCTGGGCTGTCACTCCACTCTGCCAGCTCAGTCCACAGCCAGAGGCCACTCGCGGGAAGGTGTTTAGTCTTTGCATGAAGGTGCCCAGGTCTGAACTCATGAGGGATCGATCCCAGTGATGGGCTGAACCAGAACCCCAGATCCAACCCCCAGCACTACCTCTGGGCCCATCTCTAAAGCAGCTGGGCTACAAATGACATGACCACATGTGCAAGTGAGACCCCTCTGCTCCTGGGGGTTTAGTGCTGAGGGCATGCACGTGTGCTTGATTTCAGTCCCACCTGTCCCCAGGCTTGCCAATTTTGGTTGGAAGTATTCCTGGAGGTTTCTTTGCATGACATAATCTTTAATTAAAGATTAATCTTTAATTCCTGGAGACTCCAGGCCAATCCTGGAGGGTTGTCAACCTTACCTGTCCCCTCCTCCACGAGAGAGGCCTTGGCCTGGAGGCTCATCCTGTAGCCAGAGCGGGTCAGGTTGAAGGGAGCCGTCCCCACCTCTCTGGAAAAGCAGCCGTTGCTGTCAGTCTGGAGGGAGAGAATCACAGCCCGTTAGCAGCAGCTCTGCACCAGGCCCCGCAGGTGTCAGCTCAGCAGGTCTCTAATCAGGCTTGGCCTGGTTAGTGCTGGGACGGGAGACACTCAAAGAAAACCAGGGTGCTGAAGTCAGCAGCAGGGGACGCTCTCACCTTGGAGTGAGTCTGACACCGGTACCCCAGCATGGCACTAGGGGGCGCTGTGCAGCTGGCACTGCTGTGGGTGGGATGAGACGTAAAACAGGCCCTGGTCACTCGTGCCCATCATGTCCCCTGGTGCTTGTCCCCTGTCGTCGTGCTAACGCTGGCTGATTCCAATCGCGCCCCCCACCCCAGGGACTGAGAGCATTCGGGGAGATCTGCCCCCGCCCAATGAGAGCTGCTGATCAGGACGGGCAGCCCCGTAACCTGGGGAACTAGCCTAGGTCTGGAGAGACCTGGGGGCAAGTCTCTGCTCTTCCGCAGGCTGCCTGCAAGTCGCTCTGAGTACGGCTCCAGAAGAAACCCCCTGCGGCCGCGAGTCTGAGCGCAGCCCTGCTGACCCCACTTGTGCTGCGGGGCTAGAACCAGCAGGTCAATGGTTGGATCCAGGTGCTAGACCCAGGGAGGCTCGAGCCAAGCATCTATACTGTTCCTTTAGCCCCACGGTGCAAGCCCCAGGCAGCAGAGCTGGGCTTGGAAATGCTGCTCCAGGGTTTTTGCTGCCCAGACAGACCCTAAGCATATCCGTGCCTCAGTTCCCCATCTGTACAATGAGGACAGGAGCCTGCCCCACCTCCTGAGGGCTAGGAGGGAAAGTGAGGCACTGAGATATTGTGGTGAAGGGGGGGCCATAGAAGTCCCTAAGCCCTGCTACACAGCTGTCAGTTGTCTGTAGTGTGTGTGTTTGTGGTGTGCTTGCTGCTTGATTGAAATATACCGTATGGTCTGTTTGTTTGTGCTGACCTTGTGTGTGCTGAGCCTAGCGGCCTGCTAGGCAAGGCTGAGAGCTGCTTAAGGAGGCTCTGATCCCTAAGCCCTTTAGCCCCCATCAACCCTTAACCAAGGGACTTTAAAAAGCCTGCTCCTAAGCAACCAGAGGAGCTAGTGAACAGGAGTGGCAAACAGGGGAGTTTTGCGAGGGAGTTTAGAGCAGAGAGTGTGAGCTGGGGGGCTAGATACTCTTAACAGTCTTTAAATTTAAAGCCCAAACCACCCCCTGATAAAACCAAAACAACAACAAAGAACCGAGCTTCAGGAGTAAAAAGGGAATGCAGGGAGAAGTCCAGCAACAGAGTCAGGGCTACCCAGGTTATTGCATCCAAGGCAGCATGTATGATTACCTGCCCTACGGCAGGTGGTGTATGTGAGCATTCGATGCAAGGAGCTCCTGGCCCTCAGATACTGTGTATGGGCTTTGGAGACCAGAGTGGCTGAACTGGAGGAGCAGAGGGAGACAGAGAGGTACATAGATGAGACTTTCCGGGACACAGTAGAACAGTCCCACCCCTGCCTCTGTGCTGGTGAGGAGGATGAAAGTCTCAGTGAAGAAGAATATCCAACTGGAGCAGAGGAAAATGATCCCATAGTTGGGACCCTCCTTCCAGATGATGTCATGGTATCCTCTCACCCTGAGGATACCTCTCTAGGGGAGGGAACTCCAGTTATTAGGAAAAGACAGGTAATAGTTATGGAGGATTCGATCATTAGAAACATAGATAGCTGGGTTTGCAATGACTGGGAGAACCGCGTGGTGACTTGCCTGCCTGGTATGATGGTTGCAGATCTCTCGAGACATCTAGACAGACTTATGTGTAGTTCTGGGGAGGAGCCGGTGGTTGTGGTATATGTAGACACCAATGACATAGGGAAGGATAGGAGAGAGGTCCTGGAGGCCAAATTTAGGCTAGGTTAAGAGATTGAAGTCCAGGACCTCCATGGTGATATTATGCTTCCAGTTCCACACGCAGGGCCAGTTAGACAGGCAGAACTGCAGGGTCTCAATGCATGGATGAGACAATGGTGTAGGGAGGAGGGGTTTAGGTTTATTAGGAACTGGGGAAACTTTTGGGAAAGGGGGAGCCTATTCAGGAAGGATGGGCTCCACCTAAACCAAAATGGAACCAGATTGCTGGCACTTAAAATTAAAAAGGTCGTAGAGCAGTTTTTAAACTAAGGCCTGGGGGAAAGTCGACAAGTACGGAGGAGCACGTGGTTCAGACAGCAACATCGCTTAGGGGAGCATCTATTAATGGAGATTTTCTATGTCCTAGTAAGGAGGAGAGGATGGAAGATGATAAAATACAGGTAGGATCTGATGAGAAATAGTCAAATGAAAAAAAAAAGTTCCATTCAATTACATCATGTAATGGCAGACAGCTAAAAAGTGACAAGTTTTTAAAGTGCTTATATACCAATGCTAGAAGTCTAAATAATAAGCTGGGTGAACTAGAGTGCCTCGTATTAAATGAGGATATTGATATAATAGACATACAGAAACTTGGCGGAATGAGGATAACCAATGGGACACAGTAATACCAGGGTACAAAATACACCGGAAGGACAGAATAGGTCGTGCTGATGGCGGAGTGGCACTATATGTGAAAGAAAGCGTAGAATCAAATGAAGTAAAAATCTTAAATGAACCAAATAGTACCAGAATCTCTATGGATAGTAATTCCATGCTCTAGTAAGATTATAGCAGTAGGGATATATTACTGACCACCTGACTACGATGGTGATAGTGACTGCAAAATGCTCAGGGAGGTTAGAGAGGCTATAAAAATAAAAACTCAATAATAATGGGGTATTTCAACTATCCCCATATTGACTGGGTTCATATCACCTCAGGAAGGGATGGAGAGAGAAAGTTTTTTGACACCTTAAATGACTCCTTCTTGGAGCAGCTAGCCCTGGAACCCACAAGAAGAGAGGCAATTCTTGATTTAGTTCTAAGTGGAGCACAGGATCTGGTCCAAGAGGTGAATATAGCTGGACCGCTTGGTAACAGTGATCACAATATAATTAAATTTAACATCCATGTGATGGGGAAAACACCACAGCAGCCCAGCATGGTAGCATGTAATTTCAGAAAGGAGAACTGCACAAAAAATAAGGAAGTTCATTAAACAGAAATTAAAAAGTACAGCGCCATAAGTGAAAACCCTGCAAGCTGCATGGAAACTTTTTAAAGACACCATATTTTTAAAGATACTCAATTTAAATGTATCCCCCAAATTAAAAAACATAATAAGAGAACCAAAAAAGTGCCACTGTGACTAAACAACAAAGTAAAAGAAGCAGTGAGAGGTAAAAAGGCATCCTTTAAAAAAATGGAAGTTAAATCCTAGTGAGGAAACTAGAAAGGTGCATAAACACTGGCAAATGAAGTGTGAAAATATAATTAGAAAGGCCAAAAAAGAATTTGAAGAACAGCTTGCCATAGACTCAAAAAGTAAAAGCAAAAATTTGTTTAAGTACATCAGAAGCAGGAAGCCTGCTAAATAACCAGTGGGGCTACTGGACAATCGAAATGCTGAAGGAGCACTCAAGGATGATAAGGCCATTGCGGAGAAACTAAATGAATTCTTTGCATCGGTCTTCACAGCTGAGGATGTGAGGGAGATTCCCAAACCTGAGCCATCCTTTGTAGGTGACAAATCTGAGGAATTGTCACAGATTGAAGTGTCACTAGAGGAGGTTTTGGAATTAATTGATAAACTTAACAGTAACAAGTCACTGGAACCAGATGGCATTCACCCAAGAGTTCTGAAAGAACTCAAATGTGAAATTGTGGAACTATTAACTATGGTTTGTAACCTGTCCTTTAAATCAGCTTCTGTACCAAATAACTGGAGGATAGCTAATGTCACGCCAATTTTTTAAACGGGCTCCAGAGGTGATCTCAGCAATTACAGGCTGGTAAGCCTGACTTCAGTACTGGGCAAACTGGTTGAAACTATAGTACAGAACAAAATTGTCAGACACATAGATGAACATAATTCGTGGGGAAGAGTCAACATGGTTTTTGTATAGGGAAATAGTGCCTCACCAATCTACTAGAATTCCTTGAGGGGGACAACAAGCATGTGGACAAGGGGGATGCAGTGGATATAGTGTATTTATATTTTCAGAAAGGCTTTGATAAGGTCCCTCACCAAAGGCTCTTAATCAAAATAAGCTGTCATGGGATAAGAGGGAATGTCCTCTCATTGATTGGTAACTGGCTAAAAGATAGGAAACAAACGGTAGGAATAAATGGTAGGTTTTCAGAATGAAGAGAGGTAAATAGTGGTATCCCCCAAGGCTCTGTACTCGGATCAGTCCTATTTAACATATTCATATATGATCTGGAAAAAAGGGTAAACAGTGAGGTGGCAAAATTTGCAGATGATACAAAACTATTCAAGATAGTTAAATCTCAGGCAGACTGGAAAGAGCTACAAAAAGATCTCTCAAAACTGGGTTACTGGGCAACAAAATGGCAGATTAAATTCAATGTTGTGTGACAGACTCAGACCAGTGGGGTACAGGAGTCTGGTAGAGGGCAAATATACTGGTCACTGGATGAGTAGCTTTCTGTTCCCTGAGTGACCAGAGCAGGGGCTGCACTAGAGTAATCAGGAACCTGCTAGAACCAATTAAGACAGACAGGCTGATTAGATCACCTGCAGCCAAACAAGGCAGGTTAATCAAGGCACCTGGGTTTAAAAAGGAGCTCACTCAGTCAGGTGAAGAGGAGCCAGAGGAGAGGAAGTGTGTATGAGGAGCTGGGAACAAGAGGCACAAGGAGCTGAGAGTGAGAGGCTATGCTGCTGGAGGACTAAGGAGTACAAGCGTTATCAGACACCAGGAGGAAGGTCCTGTGGTGAGGATAAAGAAGGTGTTTGGAGGAGGCCATGGGGAAGTAGCCCAGGGAGTTGTAGCTGTCATGCAGCTGTTACAAAAGAGGCACTATAGACAGCTGCAATCCACAGGGCCCTGCGCTGGAACCTGGAGTAGAGGGCGGGCCTGGGTTCTCCCCCAAACCTCCCAACTCCTGATCAGACACAGGAGGAGTTGATCCAGACTGTAGGGAAGATCATTGAGGTGAGAAAATCTGCCAATGAGCGCAGGAACCACCAAGGTAGAGGAGGAACTGTGTCACAGTTGATAAATGCAAAGTAATGCACATTGGAAAACCTAATCCCAACCAATGTTCCCTCTAATTTTTTCCATCCATGTGCAAAATAAATTTTGTTATGTGTACCGAGGTATGCGCCTATGCGCACCACTAGTAGAAACAAATAACTTAGATCTAATATATAATTTTTAAAAAAAGTTACCATAGGAATAATTACTCCAGCCAGGACAGGTTAGGAATTTTAGAACTCAATACTCGCATAATTAAATTTAAGCGTAAGAGAAATAAAAATTATGAAATGCATAGACCAGTCAAAACACTAAGATAACAGACTATCAAATAATAAAATTACAGAGAATATATGTGCATTACAGGAAGTACCAAGAGGTAGCAACAATACAAGTATGTGTTGGGAGGTGAGTGTGACAGAGACAGAGTGTGCGTGTGACAGACTCTATGTGTGACAAAGACTGTGTTTCTGTGACACAAACAGTGTGTGTGCTGGCTGCTGGGGAAAGCCATGCACTGTCTCTTTAAAACACTCACTGAAAGCTCTCTTGCTCTGTCCTGAGCCCTGTTGTCTCCACTCCCCAGCTCTGCAGAGATGGAGTACCTGGGCATGGGGAGGGAGAGAGAGACAGAGACTCTGGGAGCTGGCTACTGGGGAAATCTGAGAAACAGTGCCCTCACTGTCTCTTTAAGAAAGGCACTCAGCCACTCACCATTCAGAGGGCAGCAGCTAACCAACCTGATAACTGGCTCTGTGGATATGGGGAAAGCGGTGGACCTGATATATCTTGACTTTAGCAAAGATTTTGATACAGTTTCCCACAGTATTCTTGCCAGCAAGTTAAAGAAGTATGGGCTGGATGAATGGATTATAAGGTGGAAAGAAAGCTGGCTAGGTTGTCAGGCTCAATGGGTAGTGATCAATGGCTCGATGTCTAGTTGGCAGCCGGTACCAAGCGGTCGGTCCTGGGGCTAGTTTTGTTCAACATCTTTATTAATGATCTGGATGATGGGATGGATTACACCCTCAGCAAGTTTGCAGATTACACTAAGCTGGGGGGAGAGGTAGATACACTGGAAGGTAAGGATAGGGTCCAGAGCGACCTAGACAAATTAGAGGATTGGGCCAAAAGAAATCAGATGAGACTCAACAAGGACAAGTGCAGAGTCCTGCACTTAGGAAGGAAGAGTCCCATGTGTAGCTAGGGAAGGTGCAGGGGAAGCAGCCGCTTCCCCTCAGCACATTTTCCCAAAAATGGCACCTTAGTTAGGGGTTACCATGGCGCCAGCGGGCGGGTCCCACGCTTTGCTCTGAAGCTTGGCCTGCTGGAGGAGCCAGCCAAGGGTGGGGGGCGTGGAACGGCCAGAGGAAGAGCCAAGGAGGCATGGCCAGAGAGAGCCAAGGGGGACACCTTTTTTATGTTTGCTTCCCCTGCTCTTAGAACCTGGCTACGCCACTGGCTGGGGACTGACTGGCTAAGCAGAAGTTCTGCAGAAAAGGACCAGGGGTTACAGTGGACGAGAAGCTGGATATGAGTCGGGAGTTGTCATAAACAGATAGTAGGAGTTAATAGAACAGAAGTACTTTATATCTTTTGCCTGTAAAGGGTTAACAAAATCAGTGAGCCTGGCTGTCAGCTGACCAGAGGACCAATCAGGGGACAGGATACTTTCAAATCTTGAGGGAGGGAAGTTTGTGTGTGTGCTGTTAGTGTTTGGTAGTTGTTCTCTGGGGGCTCAGAGGGACCAGATGTGCAACCAGGTTTCTCTCCAATCTCTCTGATACAGGCTCTTATAAGTTCAGACTAGTGAGTACTAGGTAGATAAGGTGAGTTAGGCTTATGGTTGTTTTCTTTATTTGCAAATGTGTATTTGGCTGGGAGGAGTTCAAATTTGTATTTTGCTGAAAGGATTTTAATTTGTACTTGTATACTTAGGCTGGGAGGGTGTTCCCAGTGTCTATAGCTGAAAGACCCTGTACCTATTCCATCTTAAATTTACAAAGATAATTTTTACTGTTTTTCTTTCTTTAACTAAAAACTTTTCTTGTTTAAGAACCTGATTTTTTTTTTTATTCTGATGAGACCCCAGGGGACTGAGTCTGGATTCACCAGGGAATTGGTGGGGAGAAATGTTAATTTTCTCTCTGTGTTAGGATTACTTTCTCTCTCAGGGAGAGTCTGGGAGGGGGAGAGAGAAGGAGGGGGGAAGGTGAATTTTCCTCTGTTTTAAGATTCAAGGAGTTTGAATCACAGTGATCTTCCAGGGTAACCCAGGGAGGGGAAGCCTGGGAGAGGCAACGGTGAGGAAAGGGGTTTACTTTCCTTGTGTTAAGATCCAGAGGGACTGGGTCTTGGGGTTCCCCGGGCAAGGTTTTGGGGGGACCAGAGTGTACCAGGCACTGGATTCCTGGTTGGTGGCAGCGCTACAGGTTCTAAGCTGGTAATTGAGCTTAGAGGAATTCATGCTGGTACCCCATCTTTTGGACGCTAAGGTTCAGAGTGGGGAATTATACCATGACAGCAGTGTGCCCTTGTTGCCAAGAAGGCCAACAGCATATTGGGCTGTTTTAGTAGGAGCATTGCCAGCAGATCGAGGGACATGATCATTCCCCTCTATTCGGCACTGGTGAAGCCACATCTGTAGTATTGCGTCCAGTTTTGGTCCCCCTAGTACAGAAGGATGTGGACAAATTGGAGAGATTCCAGCGGAGGCCAACGAAACTGATTAGGGGGCTGGAGCACATGACTTATAAGGAAAGGCTCAGGGAGCTGGGCTTATTTAGTCTGCAGAAGAGAAGAGTGAGGGGGATTTGAGAGCAGCCTTCAACTACCAGAAAGAGGGGTTCCAAAAAGGACAGAGCTCAGCTGTTCTCAGTGGTGGCAGATGACAGAACAAGGAGTAATGGTTTCATCCTCCACTATTTCACTAGGAGGGTGGTGAAGCACTGGAATGGGTTCCCTAGGGAGGTGGTGGAATCTCCTTCCTCAGAGGTTTTTAAGGCCCAGCTTGACAAAGCCCTGGCTGGGATGATTTAGTTGGGGTTGGTCCTGCTTTGAGCAGGGGGCTGGAGTAGATTACCTCCTGAGGTCCCTCCCAACCCTGATATTCTATGTTTCTATGAACCCAGTCCTCCTGAGCCAGGCTGTCCCCTCTGCCCTGTTTTGCAGAGATGGGGTGAAGGGGAAGGGGGACACCATGACATCAGCACCCACCCCGCTGCTCTGCACAGCGAGCAGGAGGGTCTCGGCTCCCGGGAGCAGCTGCAGGATGGAGCAAAATGGGGGGAGAGGCACCTGAACACATGCTGCTGGCTGCTTAGCTCATTAGCTGGGTGGCACTTAATTCTCATCTCTTGCAGTTTACAGGGAACACAGATCCCAACTAAACATATAAAATGGTGGGGTCTAAATTAGCTGTTACAACTCGAGAGAGATGTTGGAGTCATTGTGGATAGTTCTCTGAAAACATCCACTCAATGTGCAGTGGCAGATCAAAAAGGCAAACAGAACATTGGGAATCATTAACACAGGGATAGATTATAAGACAGAAAATATCATATTGCCTCTATATAAATTCAAGGCATGGCCACATCTTGAATACTGTGTGCAGATGTGGTCGCCCCATCTCAAAAAAGATAGATTGGAATTGGAAGAGGTTCAGAAAAGGGAAACAACAATGATTAGGGGTATGGAACGGCTGCCATATGAGGAGAGATTAATAAGACTGGGACTTTTCATCTTAGAAAAGAGATGGCTAATGGGGGTATATGATAGAGGTCTATAAAATCATGATCAGTGTGGAGAAAGTAAATAAGGAAGTGTTATTTACTCCTCCTCATAACACAAGAACTAGGGGGTTACCAAACACAATTAATAGGCAGCAGGTTTAAAAGAAATAAAAGGAGTATTTCTTCACACAATGCAGAGTCAACCCGTGGAACTCTTTGCCAGAGGATGTTGTGAAGGCCAAGACTCTAACAAGGTTCAAAAAAGAACTAGATAAATTCATGGAGGATAGGTCCATCAATGGCTGTTGGCAGGGATGGTGTCCCTAGCCTCCGTTTGCCAGAAGCTGGGAATGGGCAACAGGGGATGGATCACTTGATGATTTCCTGTTCTGTTCATTCCCTCTGGGGCACCTGGCACTGACCACTGTCAGTAGACAGGATACTGGGCTGGATGGACCTTTGGTCTGACCCAGTCTGGCTGTTCTTATGTCACCACCCCCAGCCTGCCAGATGCAGGACCCTGAAGGATCCAGGGCCAGATTCGTCTGCACTTACACCAGCTTTACACCAATGTCACCAACATCATCACAACAGATCACAGTCCCCCTCTGGCCAGTGTAAGGAAAAACATGGAGAGGAGCCTCCTCCAGCAGCATGTCATGTACCTGCCCCCTCCCCAGTCACATTCACCTGGCCAGTAAGCTCTGTGCACAGAGCTCCGGTTCGCTTGGCATGAAGACGGAAACCGTAATATACTGGTTGTTCCTCCCGACACAGGCTGGCTTGGACCTTCCCCAGGACAGGCTTCCCGTAGGTGTATCTGTTTAGCAGAGGGGAGGGAGAAGGAGAGGGTAAGTGGGGGGAGGGAGCCAACGTGCCTGCCCATTGGGGGGTCCCTGCTGGGGTGGGGTTGGTCGTGTGGGTGGGAGTGAGAGCCCCAGGGAGCCCTGTCTGGCCATTAGCATGGGGCAGAGGGAGGCGCAGGCAGGCAAGGGGCAGGCCAGATCATGGCCTGGGGGGCAGGGGAGGGGAGCCAGGCCTAGGGCAGTACCAGCTCCTCCTTTATCGGCCCGCCAGGGCTGCTTTCATACTCACCGGCCACACACTCGCAGCAGCAGCGTCTCATCCAGCACCGTCACCACGGGGGGCAGCTCCAGGGTCACTTCGAACTTGGGCAGCACTGGGGGGCAGAGAGGGATGAGGTGAAACTGACCCGCAGCCCCGACTCGGGGGTTTCATCGCGATCCTCGGCCTTGGAGCTTGTCCCCGGGTCGTGCAGCCCCCTACCAACCTGCCAGCCGGGCGGGAAGGGGAAGGGCCTGGAAATGGAGCAGGGCTGGGAAGAGGCTGCAGGCTGCAGCAGTAGGGTTGCCTGGTGTCAGGTTTTCGACTGGAATGCCTGGTCGAAAAGGGACCCTGGTGGCTCCAGTTGGCACCACAGACCGGTCCGCTCGGCAGCGCAGTGGGGCTAAGGCAGGGTCCCTGTGTGCCGTGGCTACGTGCTGCTCCCAGAAGCAGCGACATGTCCCCACACCGACTCCTACCCATAGCGGCAGCCAGGGGGCTCCGCACACTACCCCCGACCCAAGTGCTGCCCCTCACAGCTCCCATTGGCTGGGAACCGTGGCTGCGAGCTGGAGGGGGGACATGCTGCTGCTTCCAGGAGCTGCTTGACATAAGCAACACCCGGAGCCTGCACCCCTGAGCCATCTTCTGCACCCTAACCCCACCCCAGCCCCAGCCCTGATCCCCCTCCAGCCCTCCAAACCCCTCGATCCCATCCCAGAGCACCCTCCTGCACCCCAAACCCCTCATCCCTGGCTCCACACCAGAGCCCCCACCCCCAGCTGGAGCCCTCACTGCCCCCTACACCCTAACCCCCATCCCAGCCCCAGCCCCGATCCCCCTCCGGCCCTCCAAATCCCTCGATCCCATCCCAGAGCACCCTCCTGCACCCCAAACCCCTCATCCCTGGCTCCACACCAGAGCCCCCACCCCCAGCTGGAGCCCTCACTGCCCCTACACCCTAACCCCCACCCAACCCCCGATCCCCCTCCGGCCCTCCAAACCCCTCGATCCCATCCCAGAGCACCCTCCTGCACCCCAAACCCCTCATCCCTGGCTCCACACCAGAGCCCCCACCCCCAGCTGGAGCCCTCACTGCCCCTACACCCTAACCCCCACCCAACCCCCGATCCCCCTCCGGCCCTCCAAACCCCTCGATCCCATCCCAGAGCACCCTCCTGCACCCCAAACCCCTCATCCCTGGCTCCACACCAGAGCCCCCACCCCCAGCTGGAGCCCTCACTGCCCCTACACCCTAACCCCCACCCAACCCCCGATCCCCCTCCGGCCCTCCAAACCCCTCGATCCCATCCCAGAGCACCCTCCTGCACCCCAAACCCCTCATCCCTGGCTCCACACCAGAGCCCCCACCCCCAGCTGGAGCCCTCACTGCCCCCTACACCCTAACCCCCATCCCAGCCCCAGCCCCGATCCCCCTCCGGCCCTCCAAATCCCTCGATCCCATCCCAGAGCACCCTCCTGCACCCCAAACCCCTCATCCCTGGCTCCACACCAGAGCCCCCACCCCCAGCTGGAGCCCTCACTGCCCCTACACCCTAACCCCCGGCCCCAGCCTGGAGTCCCCTCCCACACCCCGAATCCTTCATTTCTGGCCCCATGCCAGAGTCTGCACCCCCAGCCAGTGCCCTCACACCCCCTGCACTTCAATCCCCTGCCCAAGTCCAGAGCCCCCTCCCACACTCTGAAGTCCTCAGCCTCGAGCCCCCTCCTGCACCCCAAACCCCTCATCCCTGGCCCCACCCCAGAGCTCGCACCTCCTCCTGCACCCCAATCCCTGAGCCAGCTCAGTGAAAATGAGCTAGTGAGTGAGGGTGGGGAGAGTGAATGACAGAGGGAGGCAGGATGGAGGGGGCACAGGTGGGGTCTTGGGGAGGGGCAGGGAAAGGGTGTTCAGTTTTGTGTGAGTGGAAAGTTGGCAACCCCAGGCAGCAGGAGCCTTTTCAACCCCACTGACAGTAAAGCTGAAAAACGGCCCCTGTCCCCCACTGCCTGGCCCCAATGGTCAAGGGCAGGGCAGCGCCAGGGACGACATGGGCCAGAGCCAGGCTGACCATATTTCCCAAAGGGAAAATGGGACACCACGTGGGGCTGGCCTGAGCCCCCCATGCGGGGCTGGCAGCAACGCACATACGAAGTAGGGTGAGCATATTTCCCGAAGGCTGGGGCTGGCATCATTGATTGCTCACGTCCTGCCTGCCCCTGCTTGGGGCTGGCATCGCTGCTCACTCCCTCCCATGTTCCTCTGCCCCCCACAGATCAAGCTGGCAAGGGCAAATAGGACAAATGCCCACTTTTGCCAAAAAAGTCGGGTCAGTGGGACAGGGCTTAAAAAAGAAGGACTGTCCTGGCTAAAATGGGATGTATGGTCACCCGAGCTGAGGTCTGGACCAGGGGCAACGTGGACCTCAGAGCGAGGACATGCCAGGCACCATGTGATTTCAGTAGGCGTTCGACACGGTTCCGCACGGGGAGCTGTTAGTTAAATTGGAAAAGCTGGGAGTGAATATGAAAGTTGTAAGGTGGATAAGGAACTGGTTAAAGGGGAGACTCCAGAGGGTCGTATTGAAAGGTGAACTGTCGGACTGGAAGGAGGTCACCAGTGGAGTCCCTCAAGGATCGGTCTTGGGACCGATCTTATTTAACCTTTTTATTACTGACCTTGGCACAAAGAGCGGGAATGTGCTAATAAAGTTCGCGGATGACACGAAGCTGGGGGGTATTGCTAACACTGAGAAGGACAGGGATACTATTCAAGAAGATCTGAACCACCTTGTAAACTGGAGTAATAGAAATAGGATGAAATACAATAGTGAAAAGTGCAAGGTCATGCATTTAGGAATTAATAATAAGAATTTTGGATATACGTTGGGGGCGCACCAGTTGGAAGCGACGGAGGAAGAGAAGGACCTTGGGGTACTGGTTGATAGCAGGATGACTGAGTCGCCAATGTGATACGGCTGTTAAAAAAGCAAATGCGATTTTGGGATGCATCAGGCGGGGTATTTCCTGCAAGGATAAGGAGGTGTTAGTACCGTTGTATACGGCGTTGGTGAGACCCCATCTGGAATACTGTGTGCAGTTCTGGTGTCCCATGTTCAAGAAGGATGAATTCAAACTGGAACAGGTTCAGAGACGGGCTACGAGGATGATCCGAGGAATGGAAAAACTGCCTTATGAAAGGAGACTCAAAGAGCTTGGCTTGTTTAGCCTGGCCAAAAGAAGGCTGAGGGGGGATATGCTCGCCCTATATAAATATATCAAGGGGGATAACGTTAGGGAGGGAGAGGAATTATTTAAGTTTAGTACTAATGTAGCCACGAGGACGAATGGGTATAAACTGGATATTAGGAAGTTTAGACTTGAAATTAGACGAAGGTTTCTGACCATTAGGGGAGTGAAGTTCTGGAATAGCCTTCCGAGGGAAGTAGTAGGGGCAAAAGACTTTCCTGGCTTTAAGACAAAGCTTGATAAGTATATGGAGGGGATGTTATGATAGGATCGTCAATTTGGGCAATTGATCTTGAATTACCACCAGACAGGTCTGCTCAATGGTCTGCGGGGAGATGTTGCATGCGATGGGTACTGAGTTGCTGCGGAGAACTCCTTCTTGGGTGCTGGCTGGTGACTCTTGCCCACATGCTCAGGGTTTAGCTGATCGCCATATTTGGGGTCGGGAAGGAATTTTCCTCCAGGGCGGATTGGCAGGTGCCCTGGAGGTTTTTCGCCTTCCCCTGCAGCGTGGGGCACGGGTCGCTTGCTGGTGGTGTCTCTGCAGCTTGAGGTCTTCAAACCATTTTTGAGGATTTCAATAACTCGGTCCTGGGATAGGGGCTGTATAAAATTGGATGGGTGGGGTTCTGTGGCCTGCCTTGTGCAGGAGGTCAGACTAGATGATCAGATTGGTCCCTTCTGACCTATGAGTCTATGTGGGACAGAGAGCAAGGATGTGCCAGGGACCACAGGGGCCCAGTGGACATGGGCATTTCTCCTGGCTGTTCCCCTTGGGGAGCTGGTGTTCGGCTGGGACCTCGTCCCCAGCAGCCCCCCGCCAGGCAGCCTGGCCAGACAGGGCCAAATTCACCCCTGGGCTCGGCCCAGAGGAGTCGGGGGGCTGCTCCAGGGCAGTTTGTCCCTCAGGGTCTGGGCCATCCCGGGGCACTGACAGGAGCTGGCTGGGTGGCTCTGAGGCCCAGAAGCCCCAGGAGGGGAGCGTGTGTTGGAGCCGGGTGAATGTGCAATGCTGGGATGGGCCACCAGGTGGGGCGGGAATTTAGGGGGTGCCTGCTTTTTCCCTCCTGCTTGTGGAATGGGGGGTTGGCCAGCAGAGGAAAGGTGGGAGCAGGTGGTGGGGGCCCAGGGGCAGCATGTGTGGGGAAGCGGGGGGAGGGAGGCAGTTGGGGGGACAGGGGTAGGTGTCTGGGGCAAGGGTGGGGGTAGGTGGCAGCTGTTTCAAAGGAGACATCAGAATTGTTCTCTCTCACTCCCCGCAGGAGACAGAGGAGGTTTATGGAGGGGAGGATGGAGAGGGGGCTGCTGACATTTCCCTCCTGCTCCCAGCAACACCAACTCTGGGAAGGATGCGTGCGTGCGTGTGTGTGTGCGTGTGAAGAGCCACTTGTGCTCGAGGAGGATTAGAGATGGAGGTGGGGGACACGTGCCGGAGCCGTGACCTCGGTTGCTGGCCTGGGCCCCGCTGCGCACCGTATTCCTCCACGCTGAACGAGTGCCTCGTCCCCTGCGCCTCGATGGCGTACGTCCCCAGGGCTGGCTCTGCAGACAGCGGGAGGGACAGATCCACGATGCCCTGCTGCGGAGTCACATCTCGCCACTGGGCGATGCGGTTCCCGCTGGGATCCTGGCACACGGACACGCCCTGCTCAGCTGCTGCCCCCACACACGGCTTGTCCCTGGCAGCGCCCGAGTGCCTCGTGCTGCCAACGGGGGCTGGATCGACACCCGGGGGCTCAAACCCTTCTCCTCAGCCTGGAGCAGGTATCGCCAGGCAGTCGCTGGGTAAGGGGGCCCCTGCCAGCACCCCTCAGCCCTGACCTGAGGGCACCGCCCCTGCGGGGAACAGGCTCCCGAGGGACACCCCATCTCCAGCCTGGACAAAGCCCAGGGAACTCGCTGTAGGGACCATTTCCATCTCAGTGCTAGGCCTCTCTGGGTGTGTTCCCTGTCTCCTTCCCACCCAAGCAGCCTCCCCAATCCTCCATCCCTCCCCTCTGCCCCCAGAGACCCTCCCTCCCCCCTGCCCTTCCCCCTCCCCCCGCCCATCAGGCTCCCAAGGGAGCTCTCTGCTGAACTCCCCACTGGCCTGATCAAGTCACTGCCTGACCCAGAGTTCGGGGGCTGGGAACATTTGAGGTGAGCGACTCAGACAGGGATCCCAGCCAGGCTCAGACCCACCTACCTCCCGGACAGACAGCCCCAGATGCTGCAAACACAGGGTGGGGAGGACATACCCCGATGGCAGAAATGTCCCCTCCCTGCCCCCCATGCAGCCCAGCCCAGAAACGCCCTGTGCTCTGGGACCCTTTGCACGCCCACAGCAGGGCAGATGGGTCTAGGGCTGGAGTGCTGGACACTGATCACAGCCCAGACTTCTCTGGGATCCCCATGACTGAACACCCCCAAGTGCCCTCGGATGAGCCAGACAGAAAGAGGAGGCGGCTGGAGAGGCACAGACTGACCTGCATGGTCACCAGGGGCAGCTGCAAAGCAAACAAACAGGAGATGGCTGGTTAGAGCGACAGGAAACACCCATCGCTCCCCCGGGTCTGCCTGTGACCTCCCCAGGGCTGGGGTGTCTCTGGGGCTATGGGGGATCATGTGGACTGCAGCGAGGGTGACCGAGAAAGCAGGGACAGGAAGTGGAGCCCATGAGGCTGGAGCCCTCGCACCTCCCATGGGCCCCTCCTCTCCTTCCTGCGGAGGCGGGTACAGGGCAGTGGGTGGCTGGTCTGTGCGTGGAAGAGCAGGGCGAGATGCTGGGGTCTCTGCCAAGGGGCAGTCTAAGGGCCGGGAGTCTGCATTGCAGCCAATGCCTGGGCAAGGTGGCTGGGAGGGGAGCTGTCAATCTGTATTTCCACACTGGGCCTGATTCTGCCACCTCATGCAGAGCGCACAGCATGGTTAGGCTGAAAAGTGGGGGGGGGCTGGCATCCACAGCCAATCACAGACTGCACTAAAGCCAGTGGGTGCCCAGCGCCCTCATTCCAGCTCCATGTAATGTGCAATCAACTCTCTCTGCGCAGTGAAGAGACTGCAAACAGAGGCCACTGCCCAAGGCACTAGGCTCTGAAGCCCAGGGGGCTGCTCCACATGGCTGTTCTCAGCAGGCCAGCACAAGCCCTGCTACTGCAAGTCTGTTACCTGCCCTGGGAGACTCGCCCCCTGCAGCAGTGTAGACAAGGGTGGCAGCTGAGGCATTTCCAAAATACCGGAGATTCTGGTACTTCCAGGATTGGGCCTGTCCCCGCTGGCGTGACCTCACACACTCAGTGTGTGTGAGTTCACGCCAGCAGGGGCAGAGCATTGGGCTCTGCCAAATGGCGTCCCCCATCCAATACCGACACAAGCATGCACTAGATGGGGGCAAACCACCCATGAAGAGGACTGTCTGATTTCAAACCGGATGAACGGCCTGCCTGGTGTAGACAAACCTAACGTGTCCAGTGCTCCAGGGCCCTGTTACCCTGCCCCCACCCCACACAGACTGCTCTCACCTTCTGGGTACTGGGAACGAAGTCTTTGTCCAAACTGACGATTCGAAATTTCACTGGAAAGGAGCAGAGGCAGAGGCAGGAATCAGCCCTGGCTCGGTTTGAGTGAATTTCCAGCTGGGGAAGGTGCCAGCCGGACGCCCTGGGCACTGACGGCCTCTGTGAATCCACAGAATGGGCCCAGCCCGGGCAGCGCAGCGCCAGCTTCCCCCCGGTGCCCTCTGCCAATGAACCACGGCTCTGCCCTGCGTGGCTGGAGGCTGCTCGGGGAGGCGGTTCGGTGCCCCCTGCAGTGTCTGTGCCATCGGCAAAGACAGGATGAGACCCCCACTTGGTTCCATACAGGCCCCCAAACAGGCCTCAGGCTTTGGGCCTCTTCTCCCCTTGGGCTGGGTGCAGACAGGGGCCTAGAAGTGAGAGTCTCGAATCCCCCGCTAGGACCCCAGCCCGACCCCAGCGCCTGGGAGTCCTTCCGAAGGGCCTGGGGCCCCAGAAAACTCCCTCCAGCAGCTCCTGCCTCTCACCTGTCTGTCCCGGCTTGTAGACAGCCTTGTCCGTCTGCACAAAGGTCCCAGGCTGCAGCGCCCGCAGCAGCACTTTCTTCCGCTCAGAGAACTGCCAGGCATCTCCGCGGATCGAGACGTGCAGCTCTGCCACTTCCTGCTGCCCCCCGGATGGGGCAGGAACCTGCACATGGGGACCCCAGCAAGGCCACAGCGGCCGGTAATGGGCCAGTCGTGGTGCAGACCCGCTATCACGTGGGGGGGCAGTGGTGTTTGTGAGTCCTTGTACCCCCCCCCCCCCCAAACACAGGAACCCCCATCCCCAGCCTGGGGGCCCTGAATGGGAGGGAGCATGAACCTGGGGTGCTCAATGGAGCTGGAAGCCAGGGAGCTCTCTATGCCCCCTACCCCATCCCTGCTCCTTCCTGCCTGTCGCTGCTGAGGGATGGGCTCGAGTTCTGTGGCTACAGCTGCCTATTGAGTGACCAGCTCCGTGCCCACGGCCAGTCCCCTGAACCCTGCTGTGCCCGGGGCCTGAGGCTGGGCTGGGGCTGCAGACCGGGGCTGACGGGCTCTGTGCCCATGGCCAGTGCCCGGGGCCACGCTGAGCCCGGGGCTGGAGGCTGGGCTGGGGCTGCAGACCGGGGCTGACGGGCTCTGTGCCCATGGCCAGTGCCCGGGGCCGCGCTGAGCCCGGGGCTGGAGGCTGGGCTGGGGCTGCAGACCGGGGCTGACAGGCTCTGTGCTCATGGCCAGTGCCCGGGGCCGTGCTGATGGCTGCGGGCGGGGACTTACCTGGAAGCGCACGTTCTCGTGCAGACGGGGCTCCCGGACCTCTCTCTCCAGCAGGGTGATAGCACTGGACCCATCCCCCCTCTCCAGTCGGACGTTCACCCGGACGGTCTCATTGAGGTTGCTGAGATGAACTGACACCGTCCCCGTGTGCGGGTGGTAGAGCTCAGCTGGGCTCACCACCACATAGTGCCTGGGGAGGGGAAAGCACCGGGGCAGTGGGGGAGGGGACAGCCCAGAGCCTCCCCCAGGACCGGGGGTGACTCTTGATTTCTGAGTGTCCCCCCTGCTGGGACAGAGCTGGGTTCACAAATCTGGAGGCTGATTCATTTCTCTAACCACATGGCGGGAGCAGGGCAAGGCCCCCCAGCTACATCCCCTGCCCCAGCCTGCCTCCCGTGGAGCTGGAAGGGCCCAGGGGGCTCAGAGAGGGGCTCAGTCCCCGTCCATCCCCGGCCTCTCGGTCTGCCCAGAAAGGGGCAGCTAGTGGCGCTGAGAGTAAGCAGAGACCCCTGTGCATGGCAGCAGGGGCTGGTCAGCCTGGGGCTGTGCTGAGCACCTGAGCCCTTTGTGGCCAGTAACCGGCTTACATACAGCTCCACCCCCACCCCTAGCCCAGTCTGCCCCCCGGGGCCTCCGCCCGCCCTCGCAGGAACCCTTCGGCGTTTGCACCTTGGGGGCACTGCCCGTTTCTGCTGACACATTCGTTTAATGCGCTGGGATCGTCGGTAATTACTGTTCTATTGCACTGGTGCCTAAAGGCCCAGCCCGGCCTGGCCCCCTGCGCTGGGGCTGGACAGACCCACAGGCAGAGAGAGGCAGGGCTGGATTAACTGGGCCCAGCGCCAAACATATTTGTGGGCCCCTACAGGCGCTATGGAACATGGCGCGGGGGGTCGGTCCCCAGAGTGAGGGGCCAGCCAGGGGCAATGGCATGGCAGGGGTGGCTCTGCTCCACTCAGCCCAGTGCAAGGGCACCATTTACAAAGTGGCAGACACACAATGGTCTGCCCAGCCCTGTGCTGCCAGCATGCCCTATGCCATGCCACATATCCTCCCACACTGGAACACCTCCCCAAATTCCCTATGGCCAGAGCCCCCCGGACCCACTGTGCCCAGCGCTGCCCCCCCTAGACCCTGCCACAAATGTACAGCGCCCTGCACACCATCACCCCTGCCCAGCGCCCCTCTGCCCACAGACCCATGACAACTGCCCAGCACCCCACACAGAGCCCCCACTCCCTAATGCCCCAAAACCCAGATATCTTCCCTGCCCCCTCACGCACTCCAGAGACCCATTCCCTCAAGCCCTGCCTCCCGGTTGCACTCACCAGCTCTCTGGGAGGCAATTGTGTCTGCTGGGCTGAGCCGGCAGTGCAGCCAGGGCTGGTCCCGGGGCCAGGAATACTCTGTCCCCTTGGGAGTGGTGCAGCCAGGCCAGCGCCTGCCCCGGCTGGGCTCCCTCAGGACCCACTTGCTTGGAGGGAACCAGTTAACTCCCTCCCCCTCTGCATTCTCCACCTCCCGCCCCCAACTGTCCGAGCCTGGCCAGGCTTCTGCACCTGTCCCAGGTGGCTCAGCTCCAGGGAGACCGGTGAGGCCCCACAGGTGGTGGGAAGCAGAGACTGCCCAGAGCCAGAGGTGCACTGGGGTCCGGCCAAGGGGCAGAGAGAAGCTGGAGGGTGAGGCCAGGAGGTGGAGAGGAGCTCTCAGCTGACCAGTGGGCAAGCTGAAAGGAGCCAGTGGTGGGCAGTGGGGGGAGAACCAGCAGGTTGGCGGGATCTCAGGGCACAGTGCAAGCAGAGCAGGAAGAGGCCCTGTCTGAGCATGGTCTGTCTCCATGGTGCCACTGGCACCATTGTAAACCCAGCACTGAGCCAGGCTGTGGTCCAAGGAGGTGACAGACTGACGGGAGCAGGCGGCCGCAGAGGATCATCACCCCATGGTACAGGGGAGTGAGGCTCAGAGGGTCGGTGTCTGGCTGGGGGTGCACAGGGCGTCTGTGGCAGAGCCGGGCACTGACCCCAGCTCTCCTGGGCCCCAAGCCACTGCCTTAAGCAGAGCCAACCACCCCTGTCGCTGGGAGGGGCAGGACCATGGGGGCCCAGGAGGGACCCAGCCTCAGGGACTGAGCTCCCAGGGGAGAACAGACCTGTCCCGTCAGTTTCAGACCAAGCAGCCCCCTCATCGGTGCCCGCGGCTGCTTCCAACCCTCACCCCACACCGCCCACCACGTGGACAGACAAGGACAGGGCTTACGGCTCTGCAGACGTCCCAGCTGTGAGGTGCAGGAGGAGCAGCAGGCAGGTTACTGGGGCCTCCATTCCTGGGGTGCAGGCAGACAGGCAGGCACAAGGGGACACACACACGTCACCCCCTTCTGGGTCCTTCTTCCTCCCTCTCTCCCCTGCTCTGTGCTGGAGACCAGCCTGCTCTGCCCAGATACAGACTCTGGAGCCGGAGCTTCGCTTTGATCTGGGGTAAACAAGGGTCCTGTCAGGTCTCTGGCTGGGGCTGGGGACGCAGCCAGGAATATATTTACCCACCGCCCCCAGCTGCTGGATTCAAGGCTCTGACAGGTTCTTGCAGCTGGAGTCAGAGGATGCTGCCTGGCAAAGGGTCAGATGAGCCAGGAGGCCCCTTGCATTGGTCAGACGGCAGGGGGTGGGACCCCTCTGGGGGTGGATGGTGGTGCAGTAGCCTGGATGCTGAGGAAGCCCTGGCAGGAGCAGGGGGGAGGAGCTTGCTGAGAAATGAGTTCGTTAAAGTGGGTTCTGGCAGCGCCCCCCACTACTGCAATGCAAATGAGAATAACGTTGGGGTTGCTTAATACGTCGCATGAAAACCCCATTCACGATCGCTTCTAACGTTCCCGCACTGGGATAGCCGGGGATGAAATTTCCATGCTCAGGCTCTGCCTTAGGTTGAATTTTTTTTGTAATGTGGAAAATTGCCAGCACTACTATGATGGGTCTAGCGCTCTCTCTTCTTGGAGGGGGAGAGCTCAGGACACCGTTTCTTGCCCCTGAACTGGGATATTAACTGCCCCACTAGTGTCCTAGAGGAGGAGAGTAGAGAGGGAGGGACCCAGGCCCACTTTCTACTCCGGGTCCCAGCCCAGGGGCCCTAAGGATAGCGGTAAACCACGTGAACTGACGGTTCCTTTCCCTAGGCTACTTTCCTCTCCTGCCGTTCAGCTTGTGGGGGCTTCTTGCCTTCCCTCTGCACAAGCCAGGTGTCCCTTTATCTAAGGTCTTGGTCTTCTTAGCCCACTGCAGTACTTCTCCAAATTTTCCTCTGCTTCTCTCTGTGAAAGTAAAGTGAATTATATTGTAAAAATAAGAATGGATTAAAAAAAATTTGTATGTACCTTTAAGCAGAAATAATAAATGCTGAAATACAGGTGCCAGGAAAAGAAACATTAGGCATAAACAATGGTGTTAATGGCAAAACATTAACAGAAGATCAGTAATAATTAGTAAGGAAATAAGATATGCATGCCTAGCCCAGGTAAACGTATCAGATTCTGCTTCCTTTGTTATCTTGTTAAGTGCTCGCCCTTTTATCTGTATAAATAAGAGTTTGTGTCTTGCATGGTGCTCACATTATCTGGGGGTTATCAGCAGAGCGCTAGGCTAAAAAAACAGAGTGGTCTGACAAACTGAGAGTCCTGAGTGTAACTTTGACATTTTCAAATTGCTCTCTGCTCCAACTCCAATCCACTCTGGGCTGGTCTACACTGGGGGGGCGGTATCGATCTAAGATACGTAACTTCAACTATGTGAATAGCATTGTCATGGTATAATTCCCCACTCTGAACCTTAGCGTCCAAAAGATGGGGTACCAGAATGAATTCCTCTAAGCTTAATTACCAGCTTAGAACCTGTAGGGCTGCCACCAACCAGGAATCCAGTGCCTGGTACACTCTGGTCCCCCCAAAACCTTGCCCGGGGAACCCCAAGACCCAGTCCCTCTGGATCTTAACACAAGGAAAGTAAACCCCTTTCCTCACCGTTGCCTCTCCCAGGCTTCCCCTCCCTGGGTTATCCTGGAAGATCACTGTGATTCAAACTCCTTGAATCTCAAAACAGAGAGGAAAATTCACCTTTCCCCTTCCTTCTCTCTCCCCCTCCCAGACTCTCCCTGAGAGAGAAAGTAATCCTAACACAGAGAGAAATTAACCTTTCTCCCCACCAATTCCCTGGTGAATCCAGACTCAGTCCCCTGGGGTCTCATCAGAATAAAAAAACAATCAGGTTCTTAAACAAGAAAAGCTTTTAGTTAAAGAAAGAAAAACAGTAAAAATTATCTTTGTAAATTTAAGATGGAATATGTTACAGGATCTTTCAGCTATAGACACTGGGAATACCCTCCCAGCCTAAGTATACAAGTACAAATTAAAATCCTTGCAGCAAAATACAAATTTGAACTCCTTCCAGTCAAATACACATTTGCAAATAAAGAAAACAAACATAAGCCTAACTCACCTTATCTACCTAGTACTTACTATTCTGAGTACATAAGAGCCTGTATCAGGGATATTGGAGAGAAACCTGGTTGCACATCTGGTCACTCTCAGAACCCAGAGAGAACAACCACCAAACACTAACAGCACACACAAAAACTTCCCTCTCTCAAGATCTGAAAGTATCCTGTCCCCTGATTGGTCCTCTGGTCAGGTGACAGCCAGGCTCACTGAACTTGTTAACTCTTTACAGTCAAAACAGACATGAAGTACTCCTGTTCTATTAACCCTTAACTATCTGTTTATGACAACTCTATTCATCACCGGCAAGGTTGGGTTTGGAACTGCTGCCTTTGCCTACCCTTGGCTACCCCTCTGTAGCCCTACTACCTGTCCTGGCCTGGCCTTATTCTAGGCCACAGCCTGAGGCTTTCCAGGCTAGAGCCTCCCCAGCTCCTCTGCCTTTCCCTAGCTCTGCTCCATTCAGGTACCCTGTCTCTAGCTCTCTGTAGCCAGGCCCTTCTCCCTCTACAGGCAGAGGGAGACTGTTTGGCTCCTGGCTCAGAGCCTTTTTATACAGGCCAGCTGTGGCCTGATTGGGGCGTGGCCCAACTGCAGCTGCTTCCCCAATCAGTCCAGCTTTTAGAGCTGCAGCCCTCTCCAGGACTGCTTTTTAAACCCTTCAGGGCAGGAGCAGGTAACTACCCTGCTACAGGCTCCATGTCTAGTTGGCAGCTGGTATCAGGCGGAGTGCGCCAACGGTCAGTTCTGGGGCCAGTTTTGTTCAATAGCTTTATTAATGATCTGGAGGATGGCATGGACTGCATCCTCAGAAAGTTTGCCAGATGACACTATACTGGGAGGAGTGGTAGATACACTGGAGGGTAGGGATAGGATACAGAGGGTCCTAGACAAATTAGAAGTTTGGGTCAAAAGAAATCTGATGAGGTTCAACAAGAACAAGTGCAGAGTCCTGCACTTAGGACAGAAGACTTCAATGCACTGCTACAGATTAGGGACCGAATGACTAGGCAGCAGTTGTGCAGAAAAGGACCTAGGGATTACAGTGGATGAGAAGCTGGATATGAGTCAATAGTGTGCCCTTGTAGCCAAGAAGGCTAATGACAGATGACAGAACAAGGAGTAATGGTCTCAAGTTGCAGTGGGGGAGGTTTAGGGTGGTTATTAAGAAACACTATTTCACTAGGAGGGTTGTGAATGGGTTCCCTAGGGAGGTGATGGAATCTCCATCATTAGAGGTTTTTAAGGTCAGGCTTGACAAAGCCCTGGCTGGGATGATTTAGTTAGGAATTGGTCCTGCTTTGAGCAGGGGTTGGACTAGATGACCTCCTGAGGTCCCTTCCAACCCTGATAATCTATGATTCTAAGGTAGCTTTATGCTATGAAATAATTACCTGGGGTGCAAAGATCTACCAGCTGGCTGAGGGCTTTCACTCACACATGGGCACACACATGCCAACGGAGCCCCAGCTGGGCTGGGAAGAGAATTCAGTTTCCATGTTTGCCCGCACTTGAGTGGGGGGAGGGGGGGAGGAGAACTGGGTTTCCTTGTGTAATGGGCAAATCAGTTGGGTAACAGAAATACCCACTGCCCCCAGGTCACCTACACCCGGTCCATTATGAATCCCTGCAGTAGGGGTGCATTGTGCCTCATTAATGTCCCATCCAGTGCAGGGAGCAGATGGGGGCAGGAGAGGGACGTATGATCCATTGTGACTGGCTGGGTCCTACAGAGAGAGAGACAGAAGAAAACACAAGGGAGTGAGTTGGAATTAGGAAGAGGGGGAAGGGAGAGGGCTGGTCTGTCACTCCCCCCACCCCCTTGACTGCAGACACCTGCACAGTGAGGCTGCAGCCTGCTGGCCCTGGCTCGCTGCCAGCTCCAGGGATGCAGAGATCTGGCCCCAGGTCACTGCCCTTTGCTGGTTTACCCTCAAATATTTACCAGGCACCTGGGACGGTTCAAAGGTAACAGGGATTTCAGTCTGACCAGACAAACAGGGCTCTTTGGGGCTGGTAAAGCCGGGGGTGGGGTGGGAGGCCCCTGCCCGGGGAAGAGCGATTCTGGAAGGGGGTGACCATCAGGTATCAGGCCTGGGGCCCGTATCCCTTAGATAGGCGTCCATGGAGTGGCTCAGATCTCTGTCACAGCCAGTTCTGGCATCATAGAGCCCAATTCTACCCTCGGTCACAGCTGGGCATCCCAAGACAGCCCCAGCCAACGACCCAAACAGGCTCCGCTGCCCCAATGTGATCTGGGCACAGCTGTGGGAGCGTCTCGCAGAGCAGCATTCGCCCCCCAGAAATCGGAGCTGGGACCAAGCGACTGGGGACAGCTCGTCCTGCCCCAGCCCTGTCCCCGGTCAGTGCAGGGCTTTCCCAGGGCTGGACTGAAATGACTCAGGGGGATGGGTCTGCAGTGTCCCCTGCTGACCAGGCAAATGGCTCTCACGATGAGGAAATGCCTGGCGGTGCCCAGCGTGAGCCCATCACTGCTTTGGGGGTGGCAGCAGGAGGCGGCACTGTGGGAGGTTAGAGCTCAGTGAGATTTGGGCAGGAACACAAGCGCTGAAGGGGAAGAGGGGATTGTTCTGAACAGTTTATGTCAGTGGTTCTCCCTCCACCTGTGGCCTGAGGACAAATGGGGGTTGGCAAACTAGGTCTAAGGAGTCCGCGAAAGGCCGTCATTCCCACAGAACAGTGCACCAGCGCCAACTTTGATAGTTCCCGGGGGCTACTCAACACCCCCTCCCAGGTCTGGCCCCCACTCCGCCCCTTCCCCCAAACCCCCACCCCACCTCGCTTCTTCATGCCCCCACTCTGCCCCACCCCATACCTCCCTCCAACTCTTCGTGTCCCCGCTCCTCCCACCCAGCACCTCCTGCACACCTCTGAACAGCTGATCTTCATCTGGCAGGAAGTGCAGGGAGGGAGGGGGAGGAGCTGCTGGGCAGGGCCCTCTGACGGGTGAGAGGCACTTGGTGGGGGAGGGAAAAGAGCTGATCCACAGGGCCGATCCAGCCCCAGAGCACTTGGCGCCTATGGAACAGTGGTTTTCAACCTGTGGTCTGCAGCCCCGTGGGAGGCCACAGACTATGTCTAAGATTTCCAAATGGGTCCGGCCCCTCCATTTGAAAATTTTTAGGGGTCTGCAAATGAAGAAAGGTTGGAAACCCCAGGGTTTCTATCTAAGCAATATCTGAATGGAATCTGATGGAACAAAGAGAGAACAATTCTCCAACCTCAGGGCTGAATATCAGAGACCCGCAGCAAACAATGGAAGTGTGAGAGCTTAAGAACATAAGAGCGGCCATACTGGGTTAGACAGTGGTCCATTTATGCCAGTATCCTGTCTGCCGACAGTGGCCAGTGCCAGGTGCCCAGAGGGAATGAACAGAGCAGGTAATCATCAAGTGATCCATCTCCTGTCGCTCATTCCCAGCTTCTGGCAACCAGAGGCTAGGGACACCATCCCTGCCCATCCTGGCTAATAGCCATTGATGGACCTATCCTCCATGAACTAATCTAGCTCTTTTTTGAACCCTGTTATGGTCTTGGCCTTCACAACATCCTCTGGCAAAGAGTTCCACAAGTGGACTGTGCGTTGTGTGAAGAAATACTTCATTTTGATTGTTTTAAGTCTGCTGCCTATTCATTTCATTTGGTGACCCCTAGTTCTTGTGTTATGTGACGGAATAAATAACAATTCCTTATTCACTTTCTCCACATCAGTCAAGATTTTATAGACCTCTATTATATCCCGCCTTAGGTTTCTCTTTTCCAAGCTGAAAAGTCCCAGTCTTATTAATCTCTCCTCTTTTGGAAGCTGTTCCAGTCCCATAATCATTTTTGTTGCCCTTTTCTGAACCTTTTCCAATTCCAATCTATCTTTTTTAAGATGGGGCGACCACATCCGCACTCATTATTCAAAATGTGGGCGTACCATAGATTTACATAGAGGCAATAAGATATTTTCTGTCCTATTATCTATCCTTTTCTTAATGATTCCCAACAGTCTCTTTGCTTTTCTCACCTGCTGCTTGTTAGGGGACTTATTCCTTCCCTCTCATTTCCCTGGTCCTTCTCGCATGAACAGAGAGCAACAATACCCGAAGTCCAAAGGTGCAAACAATTTGATGTTTATTGAGGTGAACTTCCGGCAAACATGATTCCAGTTTCCTTCCTCAGTGTCCCCCTTCCCAGCTCTGACATCACAGAGCCTTGCCTGTGTCCCTGTTCCTGTTCCCATTCCCTGTTCTCATTACCCCCCTTAGCAAAACATGATCCCAATTCCCTCATCCCCAGTCCCTGTTCCCATTCCCCCATTACTTCCTGATTGACTGCAGACTATGCAGTAAAACTTGAGTTCTGCTTAGCTATACCTTAACCAATCATTTTACTGAAATTTAACTAACCAATCCTAACATATGGTAACACAGTTATTTAACCAATTATATCCCACCACCTTAATTGGTTTAAACCCAATAAAATTAATTATACAGCAGACAGAAAATCACAGAACCAGACAGAGATTATACAGACAAACAATAGGGAAGTGGAGACTACAAGTGACAGAACAATACAGAAATGAGGATTTCACACCCCAGCTATTGATAAGTGAGTTCTTGCCAGACAGAACCCATCAAACTAAGTTTCCTTTTACATCTTCTAGGCTCTTCCCTTTCTCTGGAGGTGACAGGAATATCAGGACAGGATTGTATTCCTAACAGCCCAATAGCACCTTATTTCCATGTGACTAGTTTGGAATGTGAGCATGTGACCAGACACTTCCCAGTTTACGGCTGCCTCTGCTGCTTAGCTGAAGGCCTTAGCCAGGGGCGGCTCTAGACATTTCGCTGCCCCAAGCACAGCGGCATGCCGCGGGGGGTGTTCTGCCAGTCGCCAGTCCCGCGGCTCCGGTGGACCTCCCGCAGGCGTGCCTGCGGAGGGTCCGCTGGTCCCGCGGCTCCACCGAAGCTACGGGACCAGCGGACCCTCTGCAGGCACGCCTGCGGGAGGTCCACCGGAGCCGAAGGCTGCCTGCCTGCTGCCCTCCCAGTGACCGGCAGAGCGCACCAGGTGGCATGCCGCCCCAAGCACGTGCTTGGCGTGCTGGGGCCTGGAGCCGCCCCTGGCCTTAGCCTAAGAACCAAGCCCCAGACTGTCACAGTGAGAGAAGGCCCTTACGCTGGCAGACAGTGATTTTCATTCTCTCTTTTATACCTCTGTAACTAGCTAAGTGATAAGAATACACCTATATTCTTAAAGTACAGGCCTTTACAGATAAGCCTGAATATCTATATCCTAACACTGCTGCACATTGAGTGGATGTTTTCAGAGAACTATCCACAATGACTCTGAGATCTTTCTCCTGAGTGGTAACAGCTAATTTAGACCCCATCATTTTATATGTGTAGTTGGAATTATGTTTTCCAATGTGCATTACTTTGCCTTTATCAACACTGAATTTCATCTATCATTGCCCAGTTTTGAGATATTTTTTGTAGCTCTTTGCAGTTGGCCTGGGACTTAACTATCTTGAGTAGTTTTGTATCATCTGCAATTTTTGCCACCTCACTGTTTACTCCTTTTCCAGATCATTTATGAATATGTGGAATAGGACTGTGCCCAATACAGAGCCTTGGGGTCACCATTATTTAACTCTCTCCATTCTGAAAACTGACCATTTATTCCTACCCTTTGCTTCTTATCTTTTAAGCAGTTACCAATTCATGAGGACCTTCCCTCTTTTCCCATGACAATTTATTTTGCTTAAGAGCCTTTGCTGAGGGACCTTGTCAAAGGCTTTCTGAAAATCTAAGTGCAATATATCCACTGGATCCCCCTTGTCCACATGCTTGTTGACCCCCTCAAAAAATTCTAGTAGATTGGTGAGGCATGATTTCCCTTTACAAAAACCATGTTGACTCTTCCCCCAAAAATTATGTTCATCTATATGTCTGACAATTTTGTTCTTTACTATACTTTCAACCGGTTTGCCTGATACTGAAGAAAGACTTACCAACCTGTAATTGCCAGGATCACCTCTGGTGTCCTTTTAAAAAGTTGGTGTCATATTAGCTATCCTCCAGTCATTTGGTACAGAAGCTGGGTTAAATGATAGGTTACAGCCTACAGTTAGTAGTTCTGCAATTTCATATTTGAGTTCCTTCAGAACTCTTAGGTAAATACCATCTGGTCCTGGCGACTTATTAGTGTTTAGTTTATTAATTTGTTCCCAAACCTCCTCTAATGACACCTCAATCTGGGACAGTTTCTCACATTTGGGTGAGGCTCAGGTTTGGGAATCTCCCTCACAGCCCCAGCCGTGAAGACTGATGCAAATAATTCATTTAGTTTCTCCGCAATGGCCTTATCGTCCTTGAGTGCTACTTTAGCATCTTGATCGTCCAGTGGTCCCACTGGTTGTTTAGCAGGCTTCCTGCTTCTGATGTACTTAAAAAATTGTTTGCTATTACTTTTTGAGTCTGTGGCTAGCTGTTCTTCAAATTCTTTTTCGGCCTAATTATATTTTTACACTTCATTTGCCAGAGTTTATGCTCCTTTCTAGTTTCCTCACTAGGATTTAACTTCTACTTTTTAAAGGATGCCTTTTTACCTCTTACTGCTTCTTTTACTTTGTTGTTTAACCACAGTGGCACTTTTTTTGGTTCTCTTACTATGTTTTATAATTTGGGGGATACATTTAAGTTGAGCCTCTACTATGGTGTCTTTAAAAAGTTTCCATGCAGCTTGCAGTGTTTTCACTTTTGGTGCTGTACCTTTTAAATTTGGTTTAACTAACCTCCTCATTTTTGTGTAGTTCCCCTTTCTGAAATTAAATGCTACCATGCTGAGCTGCTGTGGTGTTTTCCCCACCACAGGGATGTTAAATTTAATTATATTGTGGTCGCTATTATCAAGTGGTCCAGCTATATTCACCTCTTGGACCAGATCCTGTGCTCCACTTAGGACATTGTTGTATGCAAATTAGCCATAGAAGAAGAGTGGTGACTGGTTGAGTTACCTTTGATATCACAATGGTATAGAACTCTTGGCATGGTGTCGATACATGCCATGGTATCACATGGCTGTAATTCGTAAAGTAAAAATGGCTCAGAACTGAAAAATTCGATGATGACAGGCCATGAATCCCAGCAACCACTGAACATGGGGCTATTCTGTACAAAAAGAGCTCTCAGCCATACTCAGCGTCTTCCATTGCTTCACACTCAATCAATCAAGTGCAGGCTTCAGAAGCAGTTTAAGGAAATGTCTGATCTCCCATGAAGATAACTTCATAGTAATTGCATGAGCAATACCAAGATGCCTTTCTTTGATAAATACTCTCCATGGGAACCAAACTCCTCTGGATAAGTCTCCTGAGAAGCAAATTGCATGGCAGACGTTCTCAGGAGACATTTTTTGTCACCCAGAGAAAATTCCATTGGAGCCTTTGCCATTGGCTTTTGCAAAGCAAGAACCAGTCAACTCTAATATGAATTTTAAGGGATAAATCCCATGTGGGGGGGATTTTCTTTAACTCAGGATAAAGATGGCCTTCAATTTGGAGCAGACAGTAGAAATGACTGACAATGGCAAACACGAGTAATAATTCTTGGTGATTGATGAACTGGAAACACCATAAAGAGGCCTTCAGCCACAGGTCTGCTGGATGCCTTGGGCAAGTTACTTCCCTCTCTGTGCCTCAGTTTCCCCATCTGCAAAATGGGGATAATGATACTGACCTCCTTTGTAAAGTGCTTTGAGAACTCCTGCTAAAAAGGACTAAGAGCCAGGTACTATCAGATTCTTGCATCCCAGTTCCCTGTGGGCACAGTTATTATATACAGGAATCTGTGTCATGACATTCAGTCTAAGCTTAGAGACATACAGGATCAGTGGTGCAAAGCCAAGAGATACAATTGATTACAAACAGATTTATAGAGTCTGCAGAAAGTCACGGGCTGACAATCAATCTGAAAGAGAGAGAGGTCATGGATTAACCTGCATCGGGGAAATCCTACATGAAACCAAAAGCCATTACCAGCAACATGCAGCTGAATGGGGTTACAGACTTCTGCTATCTTGTTAGTATTTTGTCAAAAGACATTGCTATAGAGAAGGAGCTGAACAGTCATATCAACAAAGCCAGTTCATCATTTGGCAGATGATCAGGCAAAGTCCAGTACCAACATGATATTAAGCTTCAAATCAAGTTACAAGTCTATAAAGCGGTAGTGCTGTCCAACTTGTATGGGTGTGAGACCTGGACCTGCTACAGGTATCACATTAAGTTTCCAGATAAAGTTCCATTTACAACATCTGAATGTCATACTCTGCATCACGTGGCAGGATACAGTTACCAGTCATAAGGTTTTGGAATGGAGTCAGTCCACAGAGACTGAAACCACGTTTATTGTATCGCAGTTCTGTTGAGCTGGTCGTGTGTTGAGGATGTACGGTACCAGAATGCCAAAGCAGGCTCTGTCTGGCAAACTGAAAGTCGGCCACCGCATACAAAGATGGACAGAAGAAACGCATCAAGGACACACTGATGCATACCTTGAAATGGTGCTCCGTTGACATAGACAGCTGGGAGCCACCAGCAACAGATCGATCACGCTGGCAAGCAGTAGCCAGCGACGGGGTTACCCAATTCGAGATTAGCTGCCATATGGAACTTGAGGCACCGAGGCTGAGTTGTAAACAGCAGCAGACTCAGCAAGCCCAGATTATAATCCCTTCCTCAGCACTGAGCTACTGCTGCACGTCACACGGAAACGACTGTCACTCGTGCATCGCCCCTTTTAGTCACAGCCGTACTCACAAGCTGTAGAACCCTCATCAGTGCCATCTTTGGTCACGAAGGACCACTGCAACATGATTATTATTTACACCAGTATCGCTGAGAGCACATTTGATGCCTCGGTGGACTGTGTCGCCATTGAGGCAGAGGTCAAATGACTCATGCCCAATTTTTGAAGCCTGATCTGAAGCCTGTAGAAGCCAATGAAATGAAGAGAATGAGTCTGCTCATGGCTCAGAGAGGATAACAGTCAATACCAAACAGCTGTGAGCCACCCCGTCTCCCCATTGAGGGTGAAACCCACCCCTGGCAGAGGTCCAGCATGAGCGCTAGGCACAACACTTCACTAGAAGTGCCCTCTAAACCAGACTCACAAGGTATAAGTGAGATTTATGCATTGGATGGGCTTTGTGCCCCCCCTGTACAGCAGAGAATTTCACCCTGAAGGAGGCAGCGGTCCTGTGCAAATATCAGCATGTGATCATGCAAAAACTACTGCATCATAATAATAATACATGTGGGCTGGGGGCAGAGTTAAGGCTATGTAGGTAACTTTGCCGTTAGCATTTCCAGACTCATGGGTGATGCAGTGGGCCACTGTAATGACTTACGTTTGCTGTGCTGTAGCCATTGTGGTCCCAAGATATTAGAGAGACATGGTGGGTGAAATGACCTTTAGTTAATTTGATGCATTCTAATTACACTATTAATTATTATTATTATTTGTACAGCCGTAGTACTAGGACCTCCAGCCATGGACCAGGGCCCCATTGTGTTAGGTGCTGTACATATATGGAACAAACAAACAGTCCCAAGAGTTTACAATCTCTCACTGTTGCTGTGGTTTTGGTGCTGTCCACTCCCCTAGTGCTGGGCTCTGATGCCTTCTGTGTCCAAGCTGGAGAGGCTGGCAGGGGCTGAGGTTGCTCAGGAGCTCCGAGCAAGGCCCTGTAGCTGGAAGAGACCTGCCTTGAATGCTAGTTGCTAAGGGGGCAAAGAGGAGCTGTAAGTTTCTGCCTTGACCCTAGACACAGAGGTGCTTTTCTCCTTCTGTTGCTGCCTCCCGAATGACTCCCATGCCCTCCCTGGCAGCCATCTGGCTGGCTTTAAAATGCCTGTGCTGCTCCTACTCCATCGGTCATCTCATGGGGCATGTCGGAGTTGAGCAGGGTACCAGGCAGCAGCCCTCGTTGGGCAGGAAACGGCTCTACAACCCAAATCCATGCAAAGCCAGGGTGGGATCTTTGAACATCACACCATGCGCACCCCTTTTGGCCCAGGCATGCTCATCACTGTCTCAACCACCACCACCATCCTCCCCTTTGGCTTGTCAGGAGCGAGATAAACAGTGAGCTCCACAAATTCCCTGGCTCGCAGCCATAGACATGGGGATAAATGAGCCATCAGAGACAGAGGCTTCAACTTAGAGAACCTCTCAGGGGGGATGCTAATGGACAGGGGAGCAGGCCAGGGGAGGCACTTAATAAAGGGAAGACAGACTGACTCTGCCTTGGAGGAATATCAACGACCCCAGACTGCAATAGGCTGGAAGAGAGGTTTCTGCTCCTTTAATTGCAGAACAACCTCAATTTTCTGAGCCACTGTCTTATGAACGACCAGCTCTGTGAACCACTGTGATCGCTCGATCAACAAGGCATGTGTGTGTGGGCTTGAGCAGTAAGCAGAGGTCCAGCGTGCTCAGAGCGTGGGTGCATTGTCCTTTCCGCACTCTGGTGGAAGCCCCTGCCTTGGAAAGGTTGTATAGGAAGGCACCACTTGGCTCTCTTTCAAGATGGCTGAGAAATGTACGTGAATGATGCTAAATGTTCAAAGGCAAGTAGAGGTCATTGGATCATTAATGATCTGGATAACGGGATGGATTGCACCCTCAGCAAGTTCGCGGATTACACTAAAATGGGAGGAGTGGTAGACACACTGGAGGGTAGGGATAGGGTCCAGAGTGACCTAGACAAATTGGAGGATTTAGGCCAAAAGAAATCTGATGAGGTTCAACAAGGACAAGTGCAGAGTTCTACATTTAGGACAGAAGAATCCCATGCACTGCTACAGGCTGGGGACCAACTGACTAAACAGAAGCTTTGCAGAAAAGAACCAGGGGATTACAGTGGATGAGAGGCTAGATCTGAGTCAGCAGTGTGCCCTTGTTGCCAAGAAGGCTAACAGCATATTGGGCTGTATTAGTAGGAGCATTGCAGCAGATTGGGAGAAGTGATTATTCCCCTCTATTCGGCACTGGTGAGGCCAAATCTGGACGATTGCATCTAGTTTTGCCCCCACTACAGAAGGGATGTAAACAAATTGGAGAGAATCCAGCAGAGGGCAACGAAAATGATCAGGGGGCTGGGGCACATGACTTATCAGGAGAGGCTGAGGGAACTGGGAATGTTGAGTCTGCAGAAGAGAAGAATGGGGGAGATTTGATAGCAGCCTTCAACTACCTGAAGGGGGGTTCCAAAGAGGATGGATCTAGACTGTTCTGTGGTACCACATGACAGAACAAGGAGTAATGGTCTCAAGTTGCAGTGGGAGAGGTTTAGGTTGGATATTAGGAAAACCTTTTCACTAGGAGGGTGGGCTTGTGCCAAAATAAGGATGTGTGTGCTATTGCTCCACCACAGTTCGGCAACCCCATTGTTGCAAATCCATCCATGATGCCCTGCAAATTGCCAGAGTCACAGTCCTGTGTCACAGATGATTAATGGCCCTGCAGACTTAACCACACCCTGTAGTTTTTCCAGCTCCAAAATGATTTCCCTTTGACCAGGAACAATCTGGTGTTGCAAGCTTCCACCACGTGATTGCTGCTTGCTTCTCCACTGCCAGTACGGCTCTCATTCTGGTGTCCCTGCACTGGGGGCTGGGGTGAGCTCAGCCCACAGATCCAGGAATATGGCCTTGCACATCCGAAAGTTCTACAGTCACTGTTCATTGTCCCAAACCTGCATTACACTGCGATCCCACCAGTCAGTGCTCATTTCTCCGGCCCAGACGTGGTGCTCTATTGTCCTCAGCTGCTCTGTGAACGCTACCAACAACCTTGACTTGTTTTTGGCTCTGTTCCTTGGCAAACTGTCCTCTGAGAATTCATCCTGTCCCCCATTGTAGCGGTGATCTGTAACAGGATCATGGAAGATTAGGGTTGGAAGAGACCTCAGGAGGCCATCTAGTCCAACCCCAACTAAATCCTTGCATGCTGTGTTTGCAACATTTATGAGATTAGAGCAGAGCTTGTCACAGACGGTGAATGGCCCTGTGTGGGTTTGTGGGATTTTCAAAAAGAGGTGTGAAAGATATAGGATAGAGGTGGCGTTATGGGATGGATAAAGTTGCATGAAGAGAACTTGTGCCCTTGCTCCCAGTCCACCTGGCATGGCTCCTTTCTGCGCCATGATACATTGTGACGTTTCCCCAAACGGCATTGTGCCAGAGGGTGGTGTGTGGCACACTGAGATACTTACCCACAGCGTACTGCACTTTGCATTGACACATGCACTCCTGGTAAGTACATGCAGGGCCTACGCAAGCAGCCAAGTACATGTGAGCCTGAGAGACATACTGCCCTTAGCGATGTAACAACAAAGTCTGTAGCATAGATTTGGCCCTAGAGGTTTCTTCAGCTCCACTGGATCTTCTCCACTCACCCTCCTCAGTAACTTACCCCTTTGCACAAAGTGCTTCTGCTGTCTTCATATTTAGATCAGACCCCCGATGTCTGAATGCTGAGTTGGCACCTCCCAACTTGGGCAAGAAGCTGTATTGCTTTCCTGGCTGAAATGGCCTAGCAGCTCACCTCTGGGTCTCGTCTTTGGCCAGGCCCATGCTATATAGCCGTGTCAGCCCCGGGTGTGAAGAGGTGGGATGTGTGCCCCACAGGGCTGTGAGATGAAAGCCCCTAGCGGAGAGGCAGTTCGACTGGCACTACCATGGGCTCTGACCATTAGAGCTTGTTCCATTTGGGGATGGGAGTGGAATGGCGTAAACAAGCAGCTTTGGCCGTATAAACTGTGTCCATGCTAGGAGCGCTTTGCTGGTGTGGAACAACAGCATAGTTACACCACTAATGTACTCCTAGTGTAGACAGGGCCTGTTGCACACTCACCTCTCATGAGCACCACCTGTTGGCTGGGTGCAATCCTGCACTCTTTCCTTTCTCTGCTCTCAGTGCCCCCTGTTGGCTGTTACCCTTGTCAGGTGGGGTTCAGTGGCTCAGCCCTCCAGCCAAGTCCAACTGAGCCTGTCTCTGTGCCCTTGCTAATGTTGGGAGCCCTGTCTCTGGGCTCAGGTCTCAGCCCCATCTGAGCTAGCTTTAAGTCTGTGCCTGCCCTGGTATAGAGCAGGGCCTCCAGGGCTTTTCCTCCAGAGACTCTTTGCCTTTCTCGGTTCTTATTGCCCCAGTTCTCCAGCCAGGTCATGCATTCAAGTTCAGCCCCTTTCTGGGGTAACGAAGTCCAATGAATGGTTGGCCCTCAGCAGGGTCTTCAGCCCCATCCCTGGGCCTGTTTAAACTCCAAGCCCCTTTCTTGGGCTTTTAATACCAAGTCTTAGCCCCTCCTTGGGGCTTAGACCACTTCTCCAGTGGGAGGACCCAGGCCTACTCATTACTCCAGGTCACAACCCAGGAACCCTGTAGACAGCAGCCACGTGCTGCTTTTCTTTCCTGGGTTGCTGCTGCTATTCCCTGTGCTGCTTCCCATTTGGTCCCATCACCTTCACCTGTTACCTTAGGTTACACTCCTTGGGTTCTACTTGTCTTGTTCCCTGTATGCCCAGGGTCTCCCCCAGGCCTCTTTGCCTGGAGAGCTTCTCCATCTTCCAGGACCTCCTTTCCCTCCTGGTCCCAGCCATGAACTGACCTGCTTGCCCCCTGCAGCTCCTTTTAACTGAGCCTGCTGCACTCTGATTGGCTGCTTCCCTGCAGCCTCCCTAGGCAGGCCTGGAGGACCCACCGTCACTGCTCCTTTTCTGGGGTGGGATGTGGTAAGACCACAAGGCCTCCAGCAGGGGTCTCAAAGGGCCCAGTACACCCCGTCACACTTCCCTTTTGGACTTTCTGTTTTCAAACCAACCAACCCCATGACTGTGACCATGAGCCAATGGCTGATAATCAAAGCCAGACGCGCGAGAGATGTCGGAGGAGCTGCTGTGCTTTTGGAAATGTTCTGCTAGGACTAAAGCTAGGAAAAAAGACCCAAAGACTAAAATGTTGTTCAGAATACACGGACACTAATGAGCGAGGAGCATGCAGGCCCCAGGCATTCTGAAGTTTAAGACCAAGACTGGAGGTTTTTCCTAAAAGCTCTGTTCCAGTTCAACCGGGAATTAGCTCAGGGAAGCTCTCTGAACAACACTGCATCACACAGGAGGTGAGACTAATGAGCACATTGGTCCCTGCCAGCCTTAGAATCTACAGATCCCAACCCCACAATCCCTGGACCAGCCACCCTGCCTGAGTCTGCCAGACGGCTGCCAACTAGTACTTTGTACTTGTATCTAGGGAGGTTTGGGGTGATCAGTAGGGAGTTGCCAAAGGCAGGAGTGGAGGCCAGGTGATGGGGGGTGCCGAGTCATTGCCCATGTGGACTGCAGCAGTTCGGCTTTTGCTTCACAAATGAAATCCATCCCTTGTCATGCTTCCGAGCAGCACCAATGCACTGCGGCTCTGCTGCCCCTGCCGTGACTCCAGCCCAGCAGCTGCTGCCGCCGCCGAGGTGCAATAGCGCACTTGGCTCTATAAACAAAGGCACAGAGTCCATTTAGTGTTGGCAGGTCTGAGCCACCCGTCACTTTCCCAGCTCAGCCTCCCCACTGAGAACAGCTGGCTCAAGCCCAGCGTGTGGCAGGCATTTAAAATAATCAGGGGCTCTTTGCCCACGCCGTGGAGAGATGATTGGGTTGTGCAGGGACAGGAAGGCAGGCCAGTAAAACAGCACACTGCTATCTTTTAATTAGGGATTAAATTGGCCTATTTTATTGCATTAACAAAATAGCCACAATTATTCCATCAGTGCCAGGCAGGGTTCTGAAAACCTGCTGAGAGCAGTTCCTGAATCGCTCCCGGGTGATGGGAGAAGGGAATCAAGCCTTAGCAGTCAGCATTGCTTCACAATTCTCTCACCTGGTGGGTACGGGCAAATGGAAAGCTAAGGATCTGAGTTTTCATAAACATACAGACATTAATGCCCACATTGCTCGACTGTCCTGTTTGCGCCCCCTCCGTGCGTTCATTGCAGCCAGCCCAGGGCACCCTGCCCATGCTGCATGCTCCCCATACCTGCCCCTCACAGCCACGCATTTTCCACCCAGCCATTCCACACACATCTCTCCACTCATTATGCACCCCCCTTTCCTACCCACCCATTCTGCACAAACATCCCATCCCCCAGGTGCGGATCAGCAGTCACCCCCTCCAACCCACCCCAAGCTACCTTAAGAGGCTGCATAAAGGCAAGGCCCAGGGGATGGATGGGGAGGTTTCCATGTGTATGGTGGAAGTCCCACCCCTCCCAATGAGCACCCCAGGCTCAGGCCTTCCCACTCCCCCCCTGCCTCCTCAGGAAATTGCCACTGCTGTCGTCCCCCTGCAGCCAGCTCAGCCTAATATCTGATCTCCCAGTTTTAATGCCTGTCTCACCTTTCACTGGCTAGAAATCTCCCCTTACACAGAGTCCCAACTTTCCACTTCCAATTCAGGGGTCAGTTGAGCCTGGCTCCACCCAAAACTCCAGCACTCACACCCTGACTCCACCCCAACTCTTCAGGAAGCAGCTCCCTGCTCCACCCCCACTGGACAGCTCTGGACATTGCCAATGTGGCAGCGTTGATGCCCCAGGACCAGTTTTCCCTAGCACCATTAGGGACTGCTGGTTCAGCAATGACTCCCCAACCCCACTGTTTGCAGTCTCCTAACTTCCCTCAGTGGGCTCCCCTCCGGGTCCTGAGCAGCCTCAGCCTCGCTTTTGTTGTGAAATCTCATGAGCCCATTGTCCCAGGGGGCACAGTGACAGGCCACAGGTGGATGGCATCGGAGCCCAGAGGACATCACCAGGCACTAGACACAAAGAAAGTACCGGTGCAGAGACACACTCTCATGGTTTCTTAGTCTGTTTGGAAGGAGAGTCCATGGGCTTTTCTTCAGTGCTTCTCCCGTTGGCATGGTTATTTCACCTCCCTTGAGAGACGGTAGCTGTGTTGATGGGAGAAGCTCTCCCGCCAACACAGCGCTGTCTACACAGGTCGGTGTAACTGCGTAGCTCTGGGAGGTGGATTTTTCACAATGACATAGTTACACTGATGTATGTCTGTAATGCAGACGTGGCCCATGTGCTATTGAGATTTATCTCATGCCCCAGCTCAGTGCAAAGCCAACGTCTCAGGCGCCTGGTGGCTGTAAGCACAATCCCTCTCCAGTTGCACAGCCACCACCGCTACTCCATTTCCAAGGCAGCTCGAGCTATTGATGCCTTTCCGCCTGGCAACTTAGAGTATGTCTTCACTACCTGCCGAATTGGCGGACAGCGATCGATCCAGCAGGGACTGATTTATCGCGTCTAGTCTAGACACGATAAATCAACCCCCAAGCTCTCTCAGCACCACGAGAGGCGCAGGCGGAGTTGACAGGGGAGCAGCAGCAGTCAGCTCACCACGGTGAAGACCTCATGGTAAGTCGATCCAAGTACGTCAACTTCAACTACGTTATTTACGTAGCTGAAGTTGTATAACTTAGATCGATTCCTCCCCGCCCACCCGCCGCAGTGTAGACCAGGGCTTACGTAATGCGCCACTAAACTTGGAGTTACCGCCAGCCTGAAAACCTGGTTCTAAATTATTCACCTGTGCAGGGGAAGCTGCCCTGTCAGGAGAAGTTAAACTTACACTCGGAAGATGGATCATGTTTGACCTTCTTCGGGCTGTAAAGAGATTGAGTTTGGTGTTTCCCCATTCAGTCATCCTTGGCCGGATGGGAGCTTTGAGGCTGTGTCTGGAGCCTGTCAAATCCCATCCAACCACCCAAGCTTATTGCTGTGGGGCTGGGTTGTGCTGTCTGGGGAAAAGTTACTCAGTCCCCTCCGTGTAAGCTCGGTGAGCTGCAAATCGGTGGCAGATGATTTTTTCTGCTGAATCTTGCACACCGTGGCTGGGCATTTAACAATGAGTGGCTGGGATCACCGGGTGCATGGGTGATGGCTGCCACCTTGGCTGGCATAATGCATGCTGGGTAATAAGAGAGGACTCCATGTTTCTAAATCTAAACAGGCTCTTTATTAATAGAACTATTTACAGAGATGCTGCAACTGCGGCTGACATTCCTGCCATGCGCATGCAGACTGACTTCCTGGTGCTTCCTCCAAACTCTTCCCTTCTGCAGCCTATGCTCTTCCCTTCAAGTCCCATGCTGGCTGCTATAGATTTTAATACCAGAAGAACTTTTACTCAGTCACCGTCAGTGCTTTAACAGGAGAAAATGCCTTCAATGGGCCAGGCCCTACATTCAGTCAGGTATACATTACTCCTGATGGGCACTGGAGTAACTTTGCTAGCACCACTGGGGGCAGACCGGTACCTTCCTAGCACCAAGAGCCCATGGGGCTGTCGTCCCCACTTCCCCTTCCCATAGTGCCCCTTCAAGCCAGTGTTCTCCACCCTGTGGCTGTGTCTCCCCTAAGCTCCCAACACCCTTGAGCGGGAGAGAGGAGGGAGGAAGAGCTGGAACTGCTGTTGGGCAAGAAGCCAGGGGGTCAGTCTCTCCTCTGGAGCCTACCCAGCCCCATGCCTGCCATGCTGGCCCCCTGCTCTGTACTCTGAGCCTGGCATGGGGGATCAGGTAGGGGGCAGCGAAGGCTCCAGAGTGCAGCACCACACTTAACCAGCAGGGGGACAGAGTGGACCATAGTGGCAATAGACTGAAACTGCAGTTGCCTTTTCCTTGGCCTGCAGGCCAGTCCAACAGCTGATCGCTGGCTGGGAGGTGGGGTGGGGTGCTGAGCAGCGGCAGACTGTCCCACCTCTGTGAGTGGGGGCTGAAAGTTATACTGGGGGCAGAGAAATGCATTGATGTTCCCTTCGAACTGAGATTATGGCTACAGTGGGGTGCAGACTCATCGGCTTGACCATGTCATGCTCCCACCTGTTTGCCATGCCTATGCCGAATGGCAATGTCCGCCATGCTGTACACGGGTATCATGCACCGTACCCAGCTCCACCCTGCCTCTGTCATTCATAAATTCATAGACTCTAGGACTGGAAGGGACCTCGAGAGGTCATCGAGTCCAGTCCCCTGCCCTCATGGCAGGACCAAATACTGTCTAGACCATCTCTGATAGACATTTATCTAACCTACTCTTAAATATCTCCAGAGATGGAGATTCCATAACCTCCCTAGGCAATTTATTCCAGTGTTTAACTACCCTGACAGTTAGGAACTTTTTCCTAATGTCCAACCTCAATCTCCCTTGCTGCAGTTTAAGCCCATTGCTTCTTGTTCTATCATTAGAGGCTAAGGTGAACAAGTGTTCTCCCTCCTCCTGATGACACCCTTTTAGATACCTGAAAACTGCTATCATGTCCCCTCTCAGTCTTCTCTTTTCCAAACTAAACAACCTCAATTCTTTCAGCCTTCCTTCATAGGTCATGTTCTCAAGACCTTTAATCATTCTTGTTGCTCTTCTCTGGACCCTCTCCAATTTCTCCACATCTTTCTTGCAATGCAGTGCCCAGAACTGGACACAATACTCCAGTTGAGGCCTAACCAGTGCAGAGTAGAGTGGAAGAATAACTTCTCGTGTCTTGCTCACAATACACCTGTTAATGCATCCCAGTATGATGTTTGGTTTTTTTGCAACAGCATTGCACTGTTGACTCATATTTAGCTTGTGGACCACTATAACCCCTAGATCCCTTTCTGCCATACTCCTTCCTAGACAGTCTCTTCCCATTCTGTATGTGTGAAACTGATTGTTCCTTCCTAAGTGGAGCACTTTGCATTTGTCTTTATTAAACTTCATCCTGTTTACCTCAGACCATTTCTCCAATTTGTCCAGATTATTTTGAATTTTGACCCTGTCCTCCAAAGCAGTTGCAATCCCTCCCAGTTTGGTATCATCTGCAAACTTAATAAGCGTACTTTCTATGCCAACATCTAAGTCATTGATGAAGATATTGAAGAGAGCACCCAACGTTAGCACCATCCTCAGCTGGGACCTTTCTAAACTCACCTGCATGTGGCACCAGGACCAATGGCTGGCTGTGTGCTGGTCGAAACACACAGGCACACAAAGATGGTTCATTAATAATCTGTTGCACAGCTTCTGCCAAATGCATAATAGTGGCTGATTGGAAATCAATAAACTTATTGATTTATAGCTGCGTCATGTTCGGGGTGAAGCAGAGAGCAGTCTGGGCTTCAAATCAGGAATGTAGCACCAGAGCAAGAGGGATATTGCTGGGCAGGATAGGGGTCCATTGTAACTTGCCGGCCTTGGGTTCTGGTTCTTGCCATGGCTTGGGGTCCTTGTCGGTTTTGTCGGGGGTGGGAAGGTGGTTCTTCAACTGGCTCCTCTTGGTAGAGGTGCTGAATCACACGCTTCTCACCTCCTGGGACTTCCGGAGTATCCATGGTCCCTGCTGCCTCCTCACCCGGGCCTCATTGGCATCCTGTCAGACAACAAGGAGGGGTCGTGAGCCATTCCAGGCTCTGTACTGGGAGCCCTTGACACCGGTGACTCCAGCTTGTTGTACAAGAAGCCTGTAAGACCTGCCCTCCTGGAGTGACTGTTTGAGCTGCAGGTGCTCGATGTGTTCCCAGCACTAGGCCGGAGTCTGGTCAATGCCTCCCAGCTCCAACCTCTGTGACAGTTCGCACAGGCGAATGTTCAGTCAGGCAAGGCGAGGCTGTGGAGGAGGGATCATTCCACCCACCCCCACTGATCAGCACCTGGGTGTGGTCAGCCAGCCGGCTGCTCTCGGAGCAGGATCCACGTTCACCAGGACTGATCGGAAAAGAGGGCAGTGAAGGCTGTTCTGATGTGATCAGCACAGCTCATAACTACCAGTGACAACACGGGGATAGGGACCGTAAGAGATTGAATCAGAGTCAGGCAGAAAAAGGTTCAGCACATGGTGGGAGACTATTGAAACCCGAGACCTGGTACCTGCCCCTTAGCCCCATCCACACTGCACTCATGTACTTAACCATACCTCTCAGGCACGCTAGCTTATGCACCCTCTGTTCACCTTCAGACACCTGCTGAAAGCACAGTGAGGGAGATGGCCCCTGACCAAGCCCCTCTCCAGGGCACCACAAGCAATGTCTAATGAGGGGCACTGGCTTTGGAGAGTTGCAGGAGTGAGGTGCTGTCTAGTAGCTGGCCCACAATGAGGACAAACCCACTGCCAGCCGAGTGAAATCCCCGTTAGCTCCAGTAGTAAAGCCCCTGTTCTTACTGCTGGAGTGTGACTCTAGTCCCAGCTCTCGTGAACGTGTGCTGTGTGTAACAACGGTGCCGCCGCTTGGCCATCACTTTTAACAGCCCTCTGGGAGAGAGACCTGACCTGGCTTTGCCAGGCAGCCAACCATTGTACTGTTGTTAGATGGCCTCTGGATTCCTGCACAAAAGTCTTGCTGAGTGCAGCCAGCAGGGGGCAGGGGATACCTGTGACAGGTGAACACTTGGACCTGAGCACGAGTCACACAGGTGGGTGCTGCTCCCCCTTGCTCTCCCCATGGGTGGCTCTGCACAGCACTTTCCCTGGCTGCACCCACTGCTGGTGGGGAGCACAGGAGTGGGGAGCTGGGACGATGCCAGCCTGGGGCAGCGCTGGGGAGCTGGCCCCCAGAAAGCCCTCAGAGGGGTGGGTGTTGCAGGAGGGTTCAAGAGATGGGGGGAAGGCTTGTCCACTTTGCTGTTGCTCAGGTCTCGATTTCAGGTGCTTTGTGTGAGACCGCATCTCTGGCTGCCCAGGGCTGTAAGGGTCACAGAGATGCCCTGCCTGGATTCATTCTCCTGGCTAGTCTGTTCCCCTTCGGCCTCCACATTCATCAGCTGAACAACAGTGTCTGAGCCAGCAGCCTGCCTAGCCGCTGCCCCTCTGTGCTGTGGTCTGGCGCAGGGCCGGGTGTGGGGGTGGGAACTCTGGGCCTGTGCTGTAGTTACTGTTGGTCCAAATCATAGGAGGCTTGTGCCCTCCCAGGGAGGTTTCTCTGTCTTTGTTCACTGCCCATCCCCACTTCTGCAGCATGCGGAAGGCGGAACGGCTGCCTCATCCTGCCATGTTTAATGGTTTGATCACAGTGGAAAATCTCGGGCCCTCCCCAAGACGTTCTGTGCCCTTGCATTCCCGCCTTAGTGACACTGGTGTCAGTGGGAAGGATTATGGGAAGGGGTGGAGGAGGTTTGGCTGGCTCTGTGTGGCCCCGTTTCACAAGCAGAACCTTTGTTCTGATGGACAGCGAGGGGAGGGAGCCCTTCACGCATTCCATGAGATCGAGGGACCTGTTGCGTTTCTCAGAGCGATGTCCTGGCCGTGCTGGACTGGAACGTGAGTAACACCTTGGCTAGCCTCTCTCTGCATTAGGAGCGTGGAGTTGGTGGAAGTGCACAGACATCCAGTACTCTTAGCTGCAGTTCTCTGCCAGGCAGGATTTTGTCGGTAATTCTCAGGACTGAAGTTGTTTGGCTTGTGCCAGGCTGAATACAAATAGGAATATAAAACAACTCTTCAGCTCAAGGGGGCAGTGAGACACCACCACGATCAGCTGCTGTAGAAATGCGCCCAGAGAGAACCAGCTGAGAGACATGCTGCTTTAGCAGGAGAAGGCTGTGGCCATATGACCTTGACAGCAGTTCCTTCCCGTTCCCACTGTTCTGCTATTGCCACACCATCGCGGCTGCCAGCTGACCCCTAGGGTGACACATTCTCAAAAAGAAGCCTCTGGCGAGCTGTCCCATGAGTACGTGTGCATGAATACGTGCGTCTGAGCAAGCGTGCAGAGTGCAATGAGTGTGTGCATGAGTGAAAGGGAGTGTGCCGGCATTTGTGTGCACAGGAACGACCCTGCACTCGGCACTCTTTGGGGAATGACATTGGGCTTGCGAGCAAAGCCCAAGTAGCAGATACCCAATGGAAGCAGCTGGGCCTGGCGCCTCTGGTTAAGTGCGAAGGTGCCTTGCCCACACAACTGGTGCACTCCTTTTGCATGATGCACAGTGTGTGACTGGATCTAAGATCACATCACCCATGGCTGGCATATGAACCCCCCCTTCGGAAAGACAAGACTCTCCCCAGCCCTGCCCCTTCCACCCAAGGCCCCACCCCTGTTCTGCCCCTTCTGCCCTCCCTTGTCTGCCAGAGCTCAGAGCCCCGAGCCCTCCCTGGACCCGACCACGGCTGGAGGAGCTCCAGCCAAACCACTCCAACCCCCGGCTACCTTCCAACCAGAGCGCCAGGCTGCTGCCCCAGCCCCCAGGCTGCTGCCCCAGCTCCCAGGCAGATTTCCATGCTCCAGCTCCAGGCTGCTGGCCTGAGCTGAGCCTACACCAGCTTCGGGGGAAAAGGGGAGCCAGGGCGAGGCCTTAGGCCAGGCCATGACGTGGGGTCTGAAGTGCATGACTAATGAGGAAAGGCTAAGGGAACTGGGCTTGTTTAGTCTGCAGAAGAGAAGACTGAGGGCGGATTTGATAGCTGCTTTTAAGTACCTGAAAGGGGGTTCCAAAGAGGATGGATCTAGACTGTTCTCAGTGGTAGCAGATGACAGAACAAGGAGTAATGGTCTCAAGTTGCAGTGGGGGAGGTTTAGGCTGGATATTAGGAAAAAACTTTTTCACTATACACCTAGTATATGATGTACAGTGTCTAGCCTGACTGGGGCTCCTAGGAGTGAGCACAGCCTGAATCACTGAAATCCCTTCCCCCTCCATACTGGGAACACATCAGCCTTTGCCAAGCCGCCCCAGAGCCTGATTTATCATTAGAGTTGATGACACAGTCCAGCTGTTTCCTTTCCCAGGTGGCCAGGGGCTCCATTTCAGTGGCTCAGAGAAAGAGAGCCCTTGGGCGGTGCAGTGCCCCGGGGAGACCTCCTGTGGCTTTGGGTCAGGACAGCAGCTCGCCTAGGTGGTGAGCACTGGGCATGGGGTGGGGAGGGAGTTCACTGGCATCCCCACCCCACATGGTCTTTTCCTTGTGTCCAAATGCCCCTTATCCTCCAAGCCAGGAAAACCTCTGCACTGCCAGCTAGGAGGCCCGTTCAGAAATCTCTGGGGTGTTTGTGTGTGTGGTTGGATTCCTGCCCAAGGGCCATTGCTGCGGGATCTGATGAGATGGTGCCACCTCGGCTGCCACCTTGAGCTCCCTTCCCTGCCCTGTCTATCCCTGGAAAGGCACCTCAGACAGATCAGCCTCCACCACCCTGTCTCCAGCTTCAGTATCCCCTTGCCTGGGGTTTGGTGCCCAGGGCAGCCCCAGCAAATGATGTGGCAGTTTTGTATTATCCCAGCTAGGAGCGACAACAGACCCTCTCTTCATTCCTTGTCTTTGACACCTGGCCTCTGACTGCGAATACAAACAGCACAACCGTTCAGGTTAGGGATGTTAGAACCGCCCTCCCCCAAAACAGTCTGCATCACAAATGTCACCTCACTTAATTGCTATTAATCTAATCAATCCAAACCACATTAGCTGTCCTGGAAACATCACTCCTTGATCAACAGGAGTGCTGAGTATTCTATAGAAATCCAATTTACCACTCTAGAAACATCAGTACATTGCACAGACATCATAGTCACCCTCATAAAAGCATCAACTGCTGACTGGCTTCATTAGTGGAAATAAATTACAGAACTTTATCTCTCTGCCATGATTATGGATAAAACCACATAAAAACCAACACTTGAAAGTTGCTTTAGACTGGTATAAAAACAGCAGAAGATGTTCGGCTTTCTTCAAGCCATTATGTCTTTCGCATCATAATTCCTGTGTTTGAAAATCCTTCAGCTATTAAATGACAGAAGTGTCTCTTCTGAAAGAACAAAAGCCCCACTCCTGCAAACACTTTGGTGAGTAACCTTATGCATATCAGTAGCATAAAGTAGCCCCACGGAATGTGATAAATTGGCGAGGGGGCAGAAAGAGCCCCCCCAGTAACTGGAGAACATCCTCACAGGGAGAACCATACAGAGCTCAGGCTTTCACTACGTATAAATACCTTCCTGGGAAGAAAACCCTGGGTCTTAAAGGGCTCTTTCATCAAGCGGAGAAGAGCAGAGTAGAACGAATGGCTGGAAACCAAAGCCAGACAAACTGAAATTGGGTGCAATGTTTTAGCAGTGAAGGGAATTAGCCAGTGGTAGAACAAACCCCCAGGGGAAGGGGCGGGGGTGATTCTTCATCTCTTGAAGTCTTCAAACCAGGCCAGGAGGCTTTTCTGGAAGATGCTGGAGCCAAACAAGAGTTATGGGCTCAATACTGGGGTACCAGGGTGAATTTAATGGCCTGTGTTACACAGGAGGCCAACCTAGGTGACCTAAGAGTTCCTTTGAGCCTCAGACTCTGATAGCAATGTCCTTGCTCACAGTATGGGGCTTTCTGAACTAGCAAGTGTGAGGTTAGTAACTTTCTCCAGGGATTAGGGCACTAGCCTAGAGCTTGAGGGACCTGGCTAAATTCCCTGCTCCACCACAGGCTTCCAGAGTGACCTTGGGCAAGTCGCTTAGGCTCTCTGTGCCTCAGTTCCCCACTTGTACCATAGGGACGATAGCACAGGTGTGCTGGAAGGAGAACGACACCAAAAATCTACTGATGAAACAAACTAGCTAAGAGCTGGGTAGGATGATGATGATGCAGAGTGGGTAGCAGAGTCACCCCATTAAGCTTGACACATGGGGAGCTCCTGGCACACTTCTTCATAGGGACTGGCCACAGTCTTAGGTTGCAATGAGTCATTTCCCATCTCCCCAAGCATAGGTGCCGACTCCATGAGTGCTTAAGCATCCATGGAAAAAAATAGTGGGTTTACAGCACCCACCAGCCACATCTGTTGGGCGCTATTGGTGAGGGAGACACTTGGGGGAAGGTGGAGAGTGGCAGATGAGGCCTTGGGGGTGGACCGGGGAGGAAGAGGTGGACTTCAGAGAGAGGGCTTGGACCTCGGGGAAGGGGGCAGAGCAGGGGTGTGAAGAGGTGGAGCAAGGACTGGAGTGGGGGTGGGAAGAGGCGGGGTGAGGGCGAGCCCTGGGGAGAGGGGGCAAAGGGAGAGCGGGGCCTTGGGGGAGAGCGAGGGTGGAGCACCCCTGTGGAAAAATAAAACTTCGCACCTATGTCCCCAAGTACTGGTTAATGACTGGGCTGAATGCACTGCCATGCCCAGCCCAACCTGATCCTCTGGACTTTATTCCCTTGCAGCAAATTAGCAGCTTCCCTCCCTGCCTTACCACATTTTCCATAAATTATTCTCAACTTTCCATCAGGACAGGAATTCACAAACTCCCTCCTCTTGTTGGGAAGCGATGCCTTTTGCAGGTGGATTGTTGCCAAGTTTTCATTTTACTCGAAAATTGTCTCACTTTATTCACATAGATACTGTGGGTGAAATCCACCACTGGTACAAAACAGCATAAATCAGTGAGTTTAAGGGAGCCGCACTACTTTATGAGAGCAATGAATCAGAACCAGCATCTCAATAGCCTAGACTTCTTGCTCCTTTCTGTGTATGTACGTGGTAGACTTTGATTTTTCATGTTTCTAGAATACACCCGTACTTCACCTAAAATGTTATTCAATAAAAGTTATGAGGGATTGCAGGGCACACAGGCAAGGAAGAGGGTTATATATGTAGAAAGCTGGGCATCTTGGCTGTTTATGATTAATTATTATTATTATTATTATTTAAAGGTAATATATGCAGGAGAGAATTTTCTGATCCCTCTGCCTTTGTCTGTCCACAATTGCTAGAGCTGCAGTTATTGAACTGTGAAACATAATTGTTGATAGAGGGTAGAGTTTTTCATAATACCAATTCTGAGTGCCCGTCTCAAAGCGCTTTAGCCTTGCATCACTCCTGGGCAAGAGGGAAAAGCCAGCCCCCCGAGCTACACCCAGATGTGGCCTCCCAGGTCCTGCCATTGACCTTCTCTGACCCGTTCTGTCCCTCTCTATCCCTTCCCTAGCTAGACAGGACAGAGAGCTGCTCCCACACTCTCCTGTCTCCCACCTGCCCCATATTGCCCTCCCTTTCCCCTCACAACCTCCTACCATCGTAGAGTCTCACTAGCCCACAGTTCTCCATCTCCAGTTTGCCTGGGCTCGGCCTTGCTGCCCAAAATCAGTTTGGTGGGAGGCTGAAACTGACTTCCTTGTCTTGTAACAATCCCCCACTCCAAGTGTTTGCTGGGGAGGGGGAGTCTTCTCTCCAGTCATTGTTTTGCCTTCTTGTTTGTTTCCTAAGAGTCCTGTTGATTTTACCCAGTACAGCCATCCCTTACAAGGCTCAGAGAACAGCCCCACGTTACCCCTTGGGGAGCAGGACCTCAGCTGGACCCGACTGCTTCTCCCTTCTGTCCAAACGTCTACATTTGGTGTCCCACACTTCTAGCTAATCACTCTATTGCATTGAACAGAGCCCATACCCATCTGGCAAGAGCTGGAATGAGACATCCCCATCTTCCTGCTCAACTCTGCTCATTTTATTATTCCCACCCTATTAGTCTGGCTCAGGTACCTATCTAGCTCCTGTTACCATAGCAATCTATCACTGTTTCATAATCTTTCCTGTACTTGCGCTCATCATACTCCTATGAAGTAGGGAAGGGCTATACTCCTCACATCGCAGATAGAGAAACAAGACAAAGAGAGACCAAAGTCCAGCTCCTTAAAGACAAGTACATTAGAATAGCTCTAATGGGTCAGACCAATGGTCCACCCAGCGGGCAATGCCAGGTGCTTCAGAGGGAATGAACGAACAGGGCAGTTATACAGTGATCCATCCCCTGTTGTTCAGTCCAGCTGACGGCTTAGAGACACCCAGAGCATGGGGTTGTATCCCTGAACATCTTGGAGAATAGCCATTCATCCTTCATGAACTTATCTAGCTCTTTTTTTGAACCCAGTTATGCTTTTGGCCTTCCCAATATCCCTTGGCAATGAGTTCCACAGGCGGGCTGTGCATTGTGTGAAGTGGTACTGCCTCATCTTTGTTTTAATCCAGCTGCTATTAATTCCATTGGGTGACCGCTCATGCTTGTGTTGCATGAAGGAGTAAATAACACTTCCCTGTTTGTATTCTCCAGACCTTTCATGTTTTTATAGACCTCTGGAATCAGGGTCTGTGGGGCCCTGGGCCAGAGCAAGTGCCCCCTGCAGTCCCCCCACACTTCTGCCAAGGAGCAGGGTTGGGGGCTTGCCAGGCAGGTGCTCCAGGTCTGGGCTTCCTTTTTTTCCATGCCCCCCACCCCAGGTCCAGTTGGCCCAGTGACTTATCTGCCACTATCATATCCCACAGTATTCCAAGCTGAACAGTCCCAGCCTTTTAGTCTCTCCTCCCATGGAAGCTGTTCCATCCTGCTCATCATTTTTGTTGCCCTTCTCTGTACTTTTTCCAAGACAAGACCCAGGTTGCTACTGAATTTTGGCCGATTCCTATGGCAGTTCAGCATCTAAGTTCACTTTTCAGGATCTGGCTGTGAGCAACTTGACCAAGGTCACAGAAGGAGTCTGATAGAGCAGGACTTGAATCTGGGTCTTCAGCATACTGACCCATCACCCTAACCCCAACCATCCTTCTCCCAGCTTTCTGGGCCAGGCCTCCTCCTTGTTGTTCTTCATCCGGTGCCTCATACAATGGGCCCCGATCCTTGATTTCTATGGGCTCCCATAACACTAATAATGGATTAGAAGACACTTATGACTTTGCCCTCTCTTGCACCCCTTTGCTGCTGGCATTCAGGATGATAAATAGATCTCAGCTCCCTCGCCATTCCTACCAATGCATATTGTGCTCGGCAATGAAAAAATTTAAGAGCCCCCTATTAATCCAAGTTCATTCTTTGCTTCAATCCAAGGCTGCTTAGAGAACACTAAAATGGCTCTCGTGTGAGATTATTGCCTAGTATGGCTCCCTGGGGACACTTCCCTTGGCAAAGAATCCTTCTGCCTGTTTATATTGGCCTTGGGACCCAACTGAGTGCCAGCTCCCAGGGCGGCTTCTTCTTCCAGGAGTCTCCCAGGATCAGGCCCTTCTAGGGGACAGGAACACTTCCTCTGACTGCAGCAGGCTTTCTCTGAATCAAGGCTAAAAGCGCAGCGGAGTTCGATCGATATCCTTTGAGAAGGACTTTCCTGTGGTATTGAGGAGAGGTGGTCAAGCAGAGGAGAGGTCTGGCAGAAAGCCAGCTCTTCTTATTGGGATCGAGAGCTTTTCTTGCCGTACAGATTACTTATTGACAGTATTAGTGTGTGCGTGTTACAGGCTCCTTCCCGGCCCCAGGTGGTCTGGCTGGGGCTTGCAGTAAAGTCTGAATTGGCCATTTGGCAAGAGAAGCACAGGGACTCAGCCCGAAGCACTGGGGCCAGGCGATGCATTTACTCGGAGACACGTATCTGGAAAGACAGCAAAGGGTATCAGGCCTGGATTGAGGAGCAGCAGGCCCGCTGCTCCTGAAGTCATGTGAGGAGGGCGGAATCTCAGCTTCCATTCAGAATAAATTATCATTGCAAAGAGAAGCTTGAAAATGAGACACACTTGTGACTTATATAGTGACGGCTGCCTGAGTTTGCCGAGAGCCTGAATCAATAGCTCTTAAACAGGGGAAGTGCCTCATGAGTCTCAATGGGATGTTAGCCTCCAACTCTACAGCTCTTGGGGGTCTTGCCAGCCCTACCCCAGCAGAGGATACAGTGTGTGGCAGGAGGGGGAGCTTGCAGAAGGATCAGCCTCCCTACCCGTACAGATGCAACCCACTTGGCAGGGTGAGTAACTGGGGGAAGCGGGTCTGCTCATTCCCTATCAATAAGATTGAATGCCGATTACACAATGGGAGTAAAGGAAGCATAGTTGGGTCCTGACCTATTTAGATACTGGCCAACACTGTAACTGGGCACTTTACAAAATACAGAAAGCAATAATTATGTTTCACAGAAAACACACAGAAGAATTAAATAAAAACAAAATCCTCTTGAAGGAATGTTGCATCATAATACGACTATTTCTTAGACTCCAGAATAACACCACACAAGAATTAAAAAAACCAACGAACCAACCAACCCCAGACACACAAAGCAGGTCACTCCCTATAATAGAGGAGGAACACTCAGTTCCCCTGGCTGTTCCCTCAGAACCTGCAAGCAGGGCCAGGACATCTGTGGGTTACCCAGAAGTGAGTGAGGATTTAATGTGGTGTTGCAACCAGTTCAGATCAGAGTCTAGTTCCTTGTCCATTAGCCTGACTGGCTCTGCCGGGCTAGTGGGAATAAAGAACCGTGCAACAGATTTTAGTTGCTAAAGATAGCAGCTCTGACTCTGATGCAGACAGGGAGCAGAAGCCATATTTACGTGGTCCCTTTCAGAGCAGAGACCCACTTTAAGGGCATCGTAAACCGTCAGCAAGATCTAAGGTGATTTGTTGGCTCACCAGGGCAGCTGATTATTTATTCTTTCTATTACAGTAGCACCAAGGAGCCACAGCTGTGAACCAGGACCTCATGGCGCTAGGTGCTGTAGAAACACAGAACAAAAAGAGCTCATAGCGTAAGAGCTTGTCTACACTGAAAAGTTACATCCACCGAGCTATGTCTCTCGGGGTGTGATGTAGTTATGCCGACCTAAGTTGGAGTGTGGACAGTGCCTGGAAGAATTCTTTCCTCGACCTAGCTACCACCTCTTGTGGAGGCGGATGACCTACATCAATGGGACAACCCCTCCTGTCGCTGTAGTGAGTGTCTGCAGTGAAGCATCACAGTGGTAGCGTTTCAAGTGTAGCCAGAGCCAGAGTCCCTGGTCCCTGCACCAAGGAGCCGTGCGCTACAGGGCTGGCCTCAGGGGTGCCACTGTCAGGGGGCGCCGTGGTGCAGAGGCAAGGGGCTCGGGCTCCCCTTTGCTACCTGTGGGGTGCAGCCCAGTGAGGCAGGACAGCCCGCCTCCCTGCTCCCGAGCAGCGGCCCCCCACTCACCACTGCATGTGGCTTACCAGCCCGGTTCCTAGTCCCACCTCCGCACCCTGCAAGCCAGCAGGGTCTCCCACTCTACCCCCCCCACCCTACCCCCCCATCCCAAGTCTGGGCTATTCCTCCTTCCATGGGTGGCCTGAATGAAAGCGATGCCACCCAATGGAAGGTGAGCAAGCTATCTCGTCCAGTCAGCGCAAGATGGAAGTTACCTGCCTCTTCCAGGGAGGTGAAGGGAGCTGAAACTGCAGGGAAAATAGATGAGTAACTTGGAGGGAGTCCTGATCCTCTACCCCAGCCCTCAGGGGCTCCTCCCCAGGTACCAGTATCCCAGTTCTTAGCCCCCTCCATTCACTCTAGGTCTTCGAGGTTCCCCTCCCTCATGCCACACATTGACCCCCCAGTTCCCCATGCTTCCCAGCTCTCAGGGGTTCCCCCTTTTTCTTGCGCATCCCAAAGGGAGGTATTAGTGCAGGGGGCTGGGGGTATTTCAAGTGCAAATCTTTCACCATCACCACCCAGCCTAGCTACTTCTAGTGCACTGGAGCATATGCATTTTAACCTCCCTTTCCCCCAGTAACGCACCTTCCCTGGGAAGGGGCACTTGAATATCGGGAATGCTCACTATTGGGGTGTGGGGAGAGATCTGCCCTTCTGGAGCTGCCATGTCACTGCCCACCCTCCCCTACATTCCCAAGCCAGTGGGGCTCTATTTGTATGCCCCTGGTTCTCTTTCCCCTTTCTGAGGCTCTTAGATCCCCATGATCCCCTGCCACCACAGCCCTCTGGTGCCCTCCTTTTGCTGAGCCTCCCCTTGGGCTGCTGACCCATTGTGGGGGGGTCCAGGGAGCCAGCAGGGGGATGAGGCACCAAAATACCTGTTCACCCAGGGCACTATTTTCCCTAAGGCCGGCCCTGGCTGTAATTCCCACAACCCCAGCTCCATTGTGCAGGAAGCACCATCAGAAGTAAGTGACAATGGTTTAGGACAGAGGTGGGGGGCCCATGGGGAGGTCTGTGCTGCAGAGGAAAGGCAGACATGCCACAGACCCAGAGAACGGACAAGCCATTCAGCAGCACTGCCATCAAAAACAGGGCCTTTGGGACCAAGAGATAGAGATGCCCAGAGCAAACTAACAAGGGCAGCTAGGACCAAGGGGCAGAGCTGGGTCAAACCTGAGGCTGAGACTAGCAGAGGAGATTGTGGTCAGGTTCCAGGCTGGGGTCGATACCAAGGACCAGAGTCCAAGTCAGGTTTCAAGGTCTGGATCAGGAGGCAAAGTCCAAATCAAGCCAAGGCTGAAGCCAGGAGTTCAGGGGCAGAAACAGTCAGACCTGCTGCGGAAGAGCCACACAGTTCCCTGGACATTTCCTGGGGCATTCCTTGGGTTTATATAGAGTGGGGAACCAATTAGGTGCCAGGAGGCTGCTGCCTGTCAGACCCCTTGAGGTGGGACTTCCGCCCATGGTCTGTGTCCATAGTGGGCAGAGGAGGTCAAGCTCTACGTAGCTTCTGCTGGGTAGTGTCAGCTACTTAGTACCTTTGTATGCTGGGGTCTGAGACCTGCTAGGTCCAATCAACCCAGGCTCCTCCAGGAGACTTTCCTCCCCACTCCAGGGCACAGTGCTCTCAGTAAGAGTCTGCAGCGACCCCAGGCAGCCTGTTCAGAACGAGCTAACAATCTGTTAGCCACCCGGTGTACCAAATCTGACAATCTCTGGGTTAGCATGTGCCAGGCAGGCTTGGCCTGCAGTTCCCATTAGTGGGAGTTACTCCCCATAGGACTGTCCCTGCTCTCTCTGTCCCGGGAGCGCCCCCCTGTGTCTGTGCATGCTGCTCTTTTTATCACAGACACCTGACATCTCGAGGGCATTGTTCTCTGGGCTCCGCCCTTTGGCTGTCTCTGCAGTGAGGTATTCATCTTCAGTCCTTGAGGTTCCTATCGCTCCTCCAGGGTCTTCCATTCATCTGGGTTGATTCCAGATCTGCTCTCGGGGGCGTGCTAATGCCAGATGGTTGCGTGACCCAGACACCTCATGCCTCCTGCTCTGATCCAGAGGAAATATCTTAACCCCATAGCATCCCAGGGGTGACAATGCAAAGCCCAACGGGGAGAGTCATGGGATTCATAACAATATTACAGAATGCTCTTCCATTCGTCACAGCATAGTCCAGACTCTGGAGACTCAGGACACCTGTGTTCTAGTCCCAGCTCCACCACTGTCCTGCTGGGTGATCTTGGGCAAGTCCTTTCCTGTCCTTGTGCCTCAGTTTCTTCTCGCACTGTTTGTCTGCCTTGTCTAGACTGTTAGCTCTACTGGCAGGGACCATCTCTTCATATGTGTATGCACAGTGCCTAGCTTAGTGGGGCCTTGATCTCTGTGAGGGCCAGGGTGATGGTATAATATTACTACTGCCAAGAATCACGCAACAGTCACACAGGTGGGGTGCTGGGCTGTCAAACTCAAGCCTGACGAGCAAACACTGGGGCTATTCCTAGGAGGCAGGGGGCTGGGGCTGGTCTGTACCACAGCTTGACCCTCCTGCAAATGTCGCTCTGCTGGGGGCTATTTTTAGACTCATGTCAGCTCTAATTAACTAATGGCAGGTCTCTGCAAATTACCCTCTAAATGATAGTTACAACTACAGCGTGCAGAAATTACCCTGCTAATGACACTCAGGAATGCACTAAATGGCTTTGCTTTTTCATACTGGCATGCTGGAAATAATTGGAAGCTGAAAGGTCGAGAGCGGGCGGGAGGGGTGGGGACTCCATCTCCTTGGAAGCTCTATGGCAACCAGGACTCATCGGGATGCTTCTCGGGAATGCTGTCCCTTGGGCCCTGACCCTTGTTGCAGAAGGTCCTGCTGTTTCAATGGGGCTTTGCCGTCCCTGGCTCCTGGTGCCACTGCCTCTCTTCTGCATCCACTTGCTGTACGGCTCCTCCATGCCAGCTGCTCTGTGGATGATGATACAACACTCCCGCCTCCTGCATTCAGGTGGTGATTGTAATGTGGACTCTCAGCCACCCTGCATTGGTGCTGAGACAAATTCAGACTGAAAATAAGGTGCACATCTTTAACAATGAGGGTAATTAACCATCGGAACAACTGGACTGTGATGAAATCTCCAGCATGGGCAATACGCTCTGAAGAGCTGAGGTGTGAGTGCTGGTGAGATTCCACTGAGTAGATTTGATTCCATTGAGTTAGAAGCATTTCACTGTTTTGTGAGGCTTCTGTAGGGCTCTGTAAGCCTGTGAGGCCATCCCATTAGGTCTATCTCTGAGGGAGGCCATGCCTCCTTGCTATCAAGACCTTAGGACTGCAATCAATTAGTGGGGAATTAGCAGTCTTTAGAGCTCAATCAGCTTGATCAGGGCTGGGCAATAGGGAATCTATGACCCCTGGCCCTCAGGCAGGGCAGGGCACAGATAGGGGCTCTGACCTGCAGTCAGAACGGAGAAACACAGTCTATAAGCCCAGGCCCTTAGTCAGGGCGGGGAACAAACAGTTAGGGGCTCTGGCCTGCAGTCAGGGCAGAGAAGTAAGGCATTCTCGGGGCTCAAGCAAGGGTGAGCACCGAACACAAGCCTCCTGGACTAATGTGAGGAGGCTTCCGCCCCAGGGGTAGAGTGGCAGAGGGTAAGGAGACCTGGGCCCACCCTACTCCACTGGGTCCCAGCTCAGGGCCCTGACAGTGGCAGAGGGGTCTGCCACAGGGTCAGTGAGGATCCACTCATAACACACCGACCTAGTATCAGACCAAGGCCCAGCCAGACTGTTGTCTAGTTTCCCTGGACTACTTCCTACCACCCTGGGGTTTGGTTCCTCCGTGCTGTAGATATCCTCCATCTCCCTGGGGTTGGTGGTCAGTGGTAGCCCCAGCTTTGGTTGGCTGGCAGCCCTGGGAGCTCTGGTGAGTCCTCAGGCAGCAGCCTCAATAGCTCCTTCTCAACATCCTGCTCCAGCAGCGTGGAAGAAGCATCTTTCTCCCTTGGCAGCTCCAGCCCAATTGAGCTGCAGGGCCACCTTCTGTACTTCCACTTCCTGCCTCAACCCTCAGCTTCCAGTGGGTCAGATGTGGCTTTCCTGTCTCTTCAGCCAAAGGGGTGGGGTTGTGGCCCCTCCTGGTCTATCTCGGAGGGAGGCCATACCTCCTCACTACAGGCCCTCTGATTTAATGCTGAAAAAAGTCATAAACCTCAAATGTTCTGCAGGGATGATCTTTAAGGATGCCACCAGTACAGAGTATGTGACAAATTTAATTGTAACACTATAAAGTATTTTCTATCTTAGTTGTGATATTCACAGATTATTTTTGTCGTAATTGCTAGAGTCCACCAGTCCACACTTCCTGCTGGTTCCAGTGAGCTGCTAGGTGGTGGCTGTGTCTGAGGGTTGCCTGGAGACCCGTGGACTAGTTGAGTGCTGTGTAATGAAGAATTTCCCTTTATCAGTTTTAATCAGCTCTCTCCATAGCTTGCATTAGGAAGGGCTCTTAGGAAGAAGAACGTGGGCTTTCTTACCCATGTCTAAAGAAGGGAATGGTGAGAAAAACATTGGCAGGTGTCAGGAAGTCATCTTCAGGGTGGTGCTGAGCTGTCTCTTCGTTCATCGACACACAGTAAGTTAAGCCTCGGCTATATACTGACGCATAATTTTAATGCGTTTGTTAAAGACAAACAATGTTCAGTGAGATTTATCATTTCTTAGCTGGTAATTACCTGTCAGCACTAAAATGATGGCCTTTTAGATTAACAGCGGTTTTCTCCTAATTAATTAGGTGTGCAGTGTGCCATGCAAAATCAAGGGCATCAGAAGAGGCGAGAATGGAGTGACACTTTTTGGGATTACATGAGGTGTAAGGATGAATCACTGCTATCTGCTTACCACAAGAAGGAGCCTTGTCTGTGCCCATGAAGAGAGACCCTTCCCAACTTCTGGCTGCTGGCAACCCAAGCACTCTGCTCCATACTCAACAAGCCCCATTGTCTCCCAATGCAGACTAGCAATTTACACCTCATATTTTGTTACCTTGAGTGCCCAGTCCCTGTCTTCTGAACACCCACAATGTACACTGATCCGCTGCCTCCGCAGAAGCAGGGTCCCCCGGTTCACTGGTTCCATTTCAGTTCTACACTCTCCTTAGCACAAGGCACTTCGATGTGTCTAGAGGAAAACCAAATGGAAGTTTATTTAATAGAGCTTGAGCTGACGATTCAAATAAAAGTGAATATAAAGGTTTGAAAACATAAGGTTACAGGTAAAAGAAAAATATAATATGCAAACTATAGCATGTAGTATTAACAAGCGACATTTCTGTCTACGAAGGTATTTCTCAGCCAATGGGCAGTCTTGACAATGCTTGTCCAGTCAGAAAGCTGAGATCCACCTTTCACGAGACTGAGTCTCTCATCTGTAGCATCTTGTGTCCTTTCTTCTTCTCATGTACTGTTACGGACCATTGTCGTTTACCCCAGGGGTTCCCTATTCAGAATCTGTTCTTGGGGTTCATTTGTCTCTATACATGCTCTTTAGAGCGTCCCCACCTGCACATCTTGCTCCGTCTCTGTGTCCTGCCTACACCTGAGGTGAGCTGCACCCAGCCTGTGCTTGTAGATTCTGGAGTCTCTAGCAATTTTAGGGATGCCAGGTTCACTAAGGCTAACCAGCTTGCAGTACAAAGAAAACTCACCCCAGATCTAGTAGAATCAATTGATGGTAGTTTGCTGTCCTCAGGTCCTGTCACCCATGAAACTGTACCCCTTTGGGTTGAAACCCAAGGCCATCAAGAAACCCTGCAAATCAACTTGATTAGCTCAATCACACTTCCCAATCAGACTTTGCATCTTCTGGCTCTCAGTCCATGATCCAAATATCTTCTGGAAGATGCAAAAGATAGGATTTGGTTCAAGCTACAGCCAGAAATGGTTTCTAATCAAGTCAGTCATTAAGGACACAGCATGGAGAAGGCTGCCACTTCCTGTGACCAGCACACTCAAGGAACTGTCAGTTTGCCAATCCCTGCAAAATATTGAGATTTTGCTGAAGTGTTTGATAAAAGAAATGCTGATGTCTTACCCATGTATAGATCCTGAGACTGCCCCATCTATCTCCAGTCAGGGGCCAAAATTTGGATGCATCTATCCCCTATCAGAACCAGAACTCAGGTCCCTACAGGACTATCTCAATGAGAATATGGCAAAGAACTTTATCTGTCCATCTGCATCCCCCACTGGGACCCTGATTCTCTTTACCAAAAAGAAGGATGGTTCTTTGTGTCATTGTGTAGACTATCTAGCCCTAAACAACATTACCATCAAGAATAAATATATCTTACTTTTTATCAACTAACAATTGGAGTGGGTTGGCTCTGCTAAAATATTCACCAAGCTTGAGCTCAATGGTGTTTACAGTCTAGTCCATATTCAAGAGGGTGACGAGTGGAAGACAGAGTTTTGCCCCTGCTGTGGTCATTTTGAATACCTTGTTGTGCCCTTTGGTCTTTCCAGCACCCCAGTCACATCACAGAACTTTGTCAATAACACCTTTAAGGATGTTCTGGACCAGTTCATAGTGATCTACTTAGATGACAACATCTTCTCGAAAAGCCAGGCCTTCCATGATCAGCATGTCCACTTATACTCAAGTGTCTTCAAGCAAATGGCCTGTATGGGAAACCTGACCCTATGGGATATGTATGGATCTCCAAACAATATGTGCAGTTGTGGACAGGGCAGCTCCAAGAGACATCTGTGATCAGGGCCAGCGCTACCATTTAGGTGACTTAGGCAATGGCCTAGGGTGCCAGAATTTTTGAGGGGCGCTATTTTGCCAGGGGGGCGGCTCTCGGGTCCGGTGGACCTACCGCAGTCATGCTGGAGGACGGTCTGCTGCTGGACAGGCTCCAGTGGAGCTGCCACAGTCATTTCGGCAGATGGTGCGCTGGTCTAAACGCTCTGGCGGACCTACCGCAGTCATGCCTGTGGCAGGTCCACCGGAGCCTTTAGACCAGCGGACCGCCCGCTGGCATCACTGCGGCAGCTCCACTGGAGCCTTTCCAGCAGCGGACTGTCTGCCAGCATGACTGCGGTAGGTCCACCGGACCCGTGGGCGGCGGCGAAATGGCCATCCGCCTAGGGCGTCAGAAACCCTGGCACCGCTCCTATCTGTGATGTTCAGTGCTTCCTGGGGATTACGAACTTCTACCAGCGGTTCATCAAGGGTTTTTCAAAGGTGGTGAATCCAATTACCCAGATGCTTTGCAAGGACACAGCCTTTGTTTGGATGCAGGAGGCCAAATCTGCCTTTGATAAACTGAAAGATGCATTTACATCAGCATATGTCTGAGTTCACCCAGACCAGAAGAAACCCTTCATTGTCAAAGCAGACATCTCTAATTATGCAATTGGAGCACTGCTATCACAGCAACACAAGTCCCCAAGTGTTCTCCACCCCTGTACATTCGCTCCTGAAAATTGATGCCTGTGGAACAAAATTACAAAGTCTGAGACAAGAAGCTGCTGGCCACCACGACTGCCCTTGAGGAATGGCATCATCCCTTGAAAGGCGTGTGTTTTCCAGTTCAGGTATTCAAGGATCAGTAAAACTTGGAGTACCTGCGAACTGCAAAGGCTCCCAATCAGTGCCAGATCTGTCCCTTTTTTCTCCTAATTTTGATTTCACCATCAAAATGAATGGGTGCCACTTCTTCCCCTTGCCAAGTTCGCATACAACAATCCCAATCACAAGTCAATCCACTGGAGTCCTTTTTATGACAACTACCGTTTCCACCCTCATTTCACCTGTCTGTGCTGCCAGTGTCCCAGGTTCCTGCAGTGTCCAACATGGTAAAACACCTGCATCATATCCACAAAGATCGAAAATTCACCTTGAATCAGCCAAGGATTACAAATGATACTCCAACCTTCACTGGAAGAACATCCTTCTCCTAGTGGTCAGGGATAAGGTATGGCTTTCGATGCAACACCTGCACACTGCCTGACTTTCAAGAAAGCTGGACTTCCACTATGTCAGCCTTTTCTGGGTTATCCAACATATTAGCTAGGTGGCCTTGAAATGCCAGCTACCCAATATGATGAAGGTGCACCCAATTTTTCATGTTTCACGGCTGAAAAAAGTACATCAACAACTTCTTTCCTGGATGGATACAGCCACCTCCTCCCCCGTCATGGTCCAGGGGCAGGAAGAATGCTGGTAAGGCAGATCTTGGACCCCAAGGTTCTTCAAGGAAAGCTCATTTACCTTGTTGATTGTGAGGTCTGTGGTCCAGCTGATCGCTCATGGAAGCCTGCTGCCAACATATATGCACCCGACCTATTTTGGGAATTCCATCAGTCATATCCTGACAAAACAAGCCTGAAGGTGCCTTTTGGTAGGCATCTTTTGAAGGAGGTGATGGGATACTTCTGAGCCTAGGACTGATGAGTCATTGCTGAACCAGGATTTGATGAGTCAGAGACAATTACCTGCAGGCCATTCAACCAGGGTTCAGCTAATCCACAGGAGGGACCTGTCCAGGTAATCCCCAGGCAGGTACATAGCTCCTAAGGGAAGCAGTCTCTCAGCATCTCTACCTGGCTGGGAACACTCCCATTGCCAGTAGCTTCAACAGACTGCCCTTTCTCCTGCTCCTGGTCTGACCGTGCCTTTTTCCACATTAGCCAGCCACCCTGGGCAGCGTGTGACCCCTGCATTCGGGGCGGCTGAGCGCGAGTGATAGAAGCTCCCTAGGACTAGGCAGGGCAGCTATGCCCAGATTGTGGCCCCATCTCCTTCTCTGCCCTGAGGCCTGCCCCTGCTCGGCCTCCTCCCCTTGAGGTCCCGCCTATGCGCCACCCCCACTCCACCCCAGACTCTGCTCCCACTTAGCCCCCTCCCACAGAGCCCCTTTGCCCACCGTTCACATCTCTCTGCTCCCTCCCCTGAGTCTTCCTTCACCTGCTGCTCACTCCTCTGCTTCCCTGAGGTTCCCCCGCCCACCACTTGCACCTCTACATCCCCAGTGGGCAGGGGAGCCTTCAGGGAAGGGGGCAGAAAGGCGTGGGGGGGCATCTGGGGAAGAAGTGGAACAAGGGTAGGACCTCAGGGACTGGGGGAAGAGGCAGAGCAGGGACAGGAAGAGGAGCAATGTGGGCAGGGCCATGGGGGAAGGAGATGAGCTGGGCCATGGAGCAGAGTGCACACCGTGCCACGGCTTGGTGCCTTTTCAGCAGTGGCGCTCCAAACAGATGTGCTTCACATTGTGTTTGGGGAGATTTAGCCTCCTCTAGCCTCTTCTACCCACTGCCTAAGCCAGTTCTTACTCCAGCCTGCATCTGCTCCTCACCTGGAGATTCTGACACAATGTCCTTAAATCTCACTTCTGTGCTCAGAGCCCATCAGCCCTTCCAAGCTGAGCAGGGCCTGAGCAGTGCTTGGCTGAAGAGCTGGTCAGAAAATGGATTTTCAGATGCTGAGATCTGAGAATTTTGTTTAATCCCTTTTCCCCCACGGCCCCTGCAGTGGTTCTCATCCCCCAGTCCATGTACCCAGGCAGTGTCCTGAGATGTGCAGCATCGGGGAGCTTTGGATGAGGGCTGCACATTATTTGGAAGACTAATGGGGAAGAAACAGCTGAACCGCAGAGAGTCCCCAGCTGTGAGATTCAGAGCTTTAGTGCTACAGTGAGGCCCTTTTGTATAGGGACTCCCCCTCTCACAGGGGATCGGGAGCCAGGCAGTGAGTCTCTGTGCACTCTGACCACTGCAAGTCATGTGCATGGGTATCCCAGCTAGAAGGAGAGCAGGGGGGCCATGGACCATCACTTCTAAAGGCATAGCCTTCCCACTTTTTACTGTATGCAAGGGCAAGTGACTGGGGGAGGGAGCAGAGATAAGGGAGTGGGGGGGCAGGGTCTTGGAGGGAAGAGGCGGCATGGGGAGGGGCCTCAGGCAAAGAGGCAGTATGGAGGCGGGGCCTTGAGGGAAATGGGCAGTGCGAGGGCGGGGCCTGCGAGAAAAGGGGGTGGGGCCTCAGGGGAAGCTGGGGGTGGAGCCAGGATTTGGGCACTGGTGCCCCCCCCACAGTTTCAGAGAACTTTCGCTGCTCCTGACTGAGAGTGTTTAAGTCTTGGGGTGATTCACACTGCACACCCTACAGGGAGTGTCTCTCCTCATCGTTCCCGCACAGGACGAACCTGATCCTTTGTCAGGAACACAGCGAATTTCTGCCCAGGGGGCTGAGCAGCTCGGTAATAAGTAGGTGATAGGGCACTGGCCCTAATTAGCCCTTTTCTTGGGAGTCTCAGCAGAGATGTCAGGGGCTGAACATGTCCGGAGGCCGGACTGTAGGACAGGGGTGAGGTCCATTGGGCCAGGTAGCATGGGCTGCAGGTCAGGACTGAGGGTCATTGGCTGGGCTTGTGGGGCCCCGAGACTGGAGTGCAGGGGGCTGGGGTAGGGCAGCAGAGCTAGTGAGCACCAGCCCTGGTGCACTCAGACCTACCCAAGAGCCACATCTGTCACCAGTGCAGCCTGTGGTGCTTCCATTCTTGGAGCACAACATGGATACCACACTCCCCAAGGGCTGCTCTACAGGGTACCCATGGGTCTGGCAGGCTTGGACTGGCTGTCATGAACACGTCCCTCCCTAATGGTCTCTTCCGTCCAGCTCCTAAGTAGCCGCCACTTCCCAGCATGCACTGCGGGCTCCAAGGGGACATGCCACTACTGGGCAGAATGTCAATTGCAGATTGTGGCACTTTCCAGTGTAAATGATCGAGCCCCCGGGTGATGGGACAGAGGCCTCCAGCATGTGGGCGCTGGGAACATAGACCACCCACTGTGGGGTATGTGTGAAAAGAGACTCTCAAGATGTTATGGAGGCAAGGGAAACCCCTGTCCCCATCCCCTAAGGTTTGGGGGGGGGGGATCAGAGCCCCTTTTTGAAGCTGTTGTGCTGCCTGGAGCTGGTAAATGGGCTGTCCTTGCTTATTTTCCTCTGCTAACAAACTCTATTAGCATGAAATATTGTTTTCACCAACTGCTCCGATGAAAAATGTTAGCTTTCTCCTTGAGTGGTATCTACGGGGGTAGGACTCTATTGCCCATAAATAACAGAGACAGGCTCTATTTCAGGCTCTTCATCAATTCATGGATTCCAAGGCCACAAGGAACTATTGTGATCATCCAGTCTGACCTCCTGCATAGCACAGGGCAGAGAACTGCCCCAAAATAATTCCCAGTGACGATCTGTTAGAAAAACATCCCATCTTGATTTAAAAATTGCCAGTGATGGAGAGACCAACAAGCCCCTGGGTAAATTGTTCCACTGTCCTCATGGTGAAAAATGTACGCCTTATTTCCAGTCTGATATTGTCTTGCTTTAGCTTCCAGCCCTTGGATGGTGTTATGTTTTTCTCTGCTTGCTTGAAGAGCCCATTATCAAACATTTGTTCCCCATATAGGTACTTACAGACTGTGCTCAAGTCACTCCGTAACTTACTCTGTCTTAAGCTAAATAGATTAACTCAAGGAGGTCAGTCACTATCCTTTAATCATTCTCGTGGCTCTTCTCTGAACCCTCTCCAATTTATCCACATCTTTCTTGAACTGTGGACCCTGGAACTGGACACAGGATTCCACCAGTGGTTGCACAAGTGCCAAATACAGAGGTAAAATAACCTCTGTACTCCTACTCCAGAGTCCCCTGTTTACGCACCCAAGGATCTCATTAGCTCTTTTGGCCACAGCATCACACTGGGAGGTCATGTTCCAGGCCGGCCACTGGAGCACCTGTATAAACAGTTAATATCTCCTTTCCACTGTAAACGTGACATTAACTCTCGTAATCCGGCTGAGAGTAAGGAAAGGCAGCTGGGACTGAATGTGCTTTGGGATGAGCGTGGGAATGGAGTGAGACCTGCTACAGAGGTGGGTGCCCTCTGTTCGGTGTGTCCTGGGGCAGTAGCTGTACTGGGAACTCTGCTGCACATTCTGGGCTGCTCGAAAAGAACCCTCTGCATGTGCCATGATTCCTGCAGCATGTGATCCTCTGCGTCCCGAGCCCCACGGGCATGTGTAGACAGGCTGAAAATTGCCCCAGACACAAACATGCCCAAGAGAGCCCAGGGATTTGAAATTGGTGACAAGGATGGTTGGGAATTTTTGACAAAACTTTTTTATGTTGGAAAATGCCTATTAATGGAAACTGAAACCTTGGGTGGGAAAGGGTCAGCGGTGATGAATTTTTTGACGTGAACATTTTGTAGGGAAAATAGTTTCAAAACTATCAAAATGTTTTATTTTGACATTTTCAAAACAAAAATTCCAGGTTTCTGGTTCAAAACACCTTTTCCTTTCAAGAAAAAAAAAGATTGTTGAAATCAAAACTAAATGTTGTTAAATTATCTCAGGAAAACATTTCCATTGGTCGGAACTGAACATATTTTCAGTTTGTGAACATTTTTGAGATTCCAACTTTCCATCTCAGGTTGGGACAGGAAATATTTTCAGTATCTCAAAGATGTTAATAGGACACGGAAACTGTTCCCCTCTCCCACTTCCCCTCAACAGCTCTCCCAAGCTGCTTTGGACCCTTGCTTCCTTTCCCTGTTCCTCTACAGCTCCCTTTCTGCCCCGCCCATGGTCTTGGCAGGGTTGTGAGAAGTCAGAGCATTGCTTGGCTGGTCTTAACTGTACCCAGTTCCTTCCCTGTCCTTCCAGCAGGCTAAAGAGCAGTGGAGACAGGAATCTTGGTTCTGCTAGAATAGGCTGAGATAAACAGGCTGGGCACCATGCACTGTCCCTCAATAACTCTTTAATACAATTTAAAATGGCAAGAAACGCAACACCTGGAATTCTCCCAGCCTCTGAAAAGTCACAATGACACCAAAGGTCTAGTGTTTACACAATGTCACATTTTCAAACTGCTACCTACGGGACTTACAATGATAGAATCATAGAATATTAAGGCTGGAAGAGAACTCAGGAGGTCATCTAGTCCAACCCCCTGCTCAAAGTAGGACCAACACCAACTAAATCATCCCAGCCAGGGCTTTGTCAAGCTGGGCCTTAAAAACTTCTAAGAAAGGAGATTCCACCACCTCCCTAGGTAACCCATTCCAGTGCTTCACCACCCTCTTAGTGAAATAGTGTTTCCTAATATCCAATCTAGACCTCCCCCATGGCAACTTGAAACCATTGCTCCTTGTTCTGTCATCTGCCACCACTGAGAGCAGCCCAGCTCCATCTTCTTTGGAACCCTCCTTCAGGTAGTTGAAAGCTGCTATCAAATCCCCCCTCGCTCTTCTCTTCTGCAGACTAAACAAGCCCAGTTCACTCAGCCTCTCCTTGTAAGTCAAGTGCCCCAGCCCCCTAATCATTTTTGTTGCCCTCCGCTGGACTCTCTCCAATTTATCCACATCCCTTCTGTAGTAGGGGGACCAAAACTGGACACAATACTCCAGGTGTGGCCTCAGCAGTGCCAAATAAAGGGGAATAATCACTTCCCTCAATCTGCTGGCAATGCTCCTACTAATACAGCCCAATATGCCATTGACCTTCTTGACAACAAGGGCACACTGCTGACTCATATCCAGCTTCTCGTCCACTGTAATCTCCAGGTCCTTTTCTGCAGAACTGCTGCTTAGCCAGTCGGTCCCCAAGCAGTGGCAGTGCATGTGTTCTTCCTTCCTAAGTGCAGGACTCTGCACTTGTCCTTGTTGAACCTCATCAGATTTCTTTTGGCCCAATCCTCCAATTTGTCTAGGACACTCTGGACCCTATCCCAACCCTCCAGCGTATCTACCTCTCCCCCCAGCTTAGTGTCATCTGCGAACTTGCTGAGGGTGCAATTAATCCCATCATTCAGATCATTAATCAAGATGTTGAACAAAACCGTCCTGAAGACTGACCCCTAGGGCACTCCACTTGATATCAGCTGCCAACTAGACATCGAGCCATTGACCACTACCCGCTGAGCCCGACAATCTAGCAAGCTTTCTATCCACCTTACAGTCCATTCATCCAATCATACTTCTTTAATTTGCTGACAAGAATACTGTTCCTAAGAACACTTTTCCTAAACCTCACATGTGTTAGACTTTCTTGGCAGGCCCCTGCGCAGATGTCAGCTCCAACATCTGTCACATACTTGGATATTTTCAGAAAGGTAATTTCAAATTTCAAAGAGTTGTGGGCATTCAATCAGGTTCAGAGACTACAGGGTCTATCCAGTAAGGAGCTACATCTAGTCAACTCATAGAGATGATCTTGCTCCTGGTTCTGTGCCTTGAAGTGTCTTTCAGGAGCTTATTATAATGGCTAGTTGTTCTCATGTTTACTCACTTATTCCCAAAATGAGGTTCTCCTTCTTCCTGTCCAGGGCCCAGGCCCTGCCATCTGCTGAAGCTGTGAATAGAACTGGCTTGAAAATAGTATTTTATTGCTCAATATTTTGACCTTTCATTGAAAAATCGAAGCCACCCCCACAAAATGTGTTTTTGTTTGTTTTCTGTTTGCTTGAAAAATTTCATGTTTTTGGTTTTTCATCAATGAAAAATCAGAAGTTTTCGAGGAAAGCTGCTATTTTCCGTGAGAATTTTCATTTAGTCAAAACCCCAATTTTCCATTGTAAAAAAATTTGGACAGAAACTTTCCAATTAGCCCTCATCTGGAACAATGCCTGCCTTTAATTCATACTGTTCCCTCAAAGGCATTTGTGGAGTGCGATCAGGTCGCAGCTAAGAGGGTTGAGGAAGCTGTCAATTTCATCTTCCCTAGCTGCAAGCTGTTACAGTAAAGGACCTACGCTCGACACTCGTTTTAATGCAGTGTGGAATTAATGATTTTTATAAACAAGAGACTTTTCCCTCATCAATTCGATGGGGAGAAACCTGCGATTTCTCCAGGACCATGTGGCTCATGGAGAGATCATGACTTTCCACTGGCTGCAGCGACATCGGAAAAGAATCAAGGAAACTCTTTACTCTATTTCATTTGGGAGAGGGGGTGAGGGATGCAAGGACACATAGTGGGACAGCTTGTGGCTGTGAATTAATAACAAAGCCTGGGGCACAGGGGCTTTTCTGCCCAAATGGAGAGCTTTGCCAGATGCAGCAAGGGAAATTTAGGTTGGAAATTTGGAAAAACTTTCTAGCTATAAGCATAGTTCAGTGCTCGATCAGGTTACGTAATCCTGTGGAATCGCCATCCCTGAAGGTGTTTAAGAACAGGTTGGACAAACCCCTGTCAGGGATGGTCTAGGTTTACTTGGTCCTGCTCCCACATAGTGGCATGGACTAGAAGACCTCCAGCCCTACATTTCTGGAGTATGAGGAGGGAATCCCTTCAACACCCCTACCTCCCTAGCCCTCGGTGCCATCCTAATGCTCAACAGAAGGGTCTGCTCCCTTCCCACTTCCTGCCTGTCTCTTTCTGGCCTCTCTGTATAGACTCCTTGTGATATTGTCCCCTCCCTGGCCTGCTCCCCCCTCACAGCTGGCTTCTTGTCTCAGCTCCCCTGGGTGGCAGATGATCATTGCTAGCCCCATTTTATAGTGGAGGTGACTGAGAAACCTAGAAAACTTGCCCCAGGCCACAGAAAAAGAGATGCTCAGGCCAGGGCCAGAATTCAGGAGCAACCATGACAATGCCCAGGAGAAGAGCCATAGTCCGTGAGGGTTAGAATTCAGGAGCAACCGCGGCAAAGCCCAGGAGAAGAGCTGTGATCTGCAAGGCTGTCCCGCTGTGTTCAGTGCCAGACCTGGCACACAAAGAGTGAAACTAAACCGGGTACTGGGGGGTCCGTGAAAGGACTGAAACGCAGTGTGATCTATTGCTCTCCAGGTCACATCATTCCTGTACACACACCACATGGGATGTTAGCCAGGTGCTTGACTCTGCAAAGCTGCCACCAGTGTCCCCAGCTGGATCTGCACAGAGGTGAAAGCGGGGCAGGCGGGCAAGGGAGTTTGCTTTGTTCTCTGGGGCAGGTACTTACGAACTTTAGCTGCTGTCAGCAGACTGGGTTTTTTAATTTTGGTCCAGGAAAATAATATAATTACCCTCTCTCTCCCACTCCCTCCCTTCAAGTTCGCTGATGACACTAAGCTGAGGTGAGAGGTAGATATTCTGGAGGGTAGGGATAGGGTCCAGAGTGACCTAGACAAATTGGAATATTGGACCAAAAGAAATCTGGTAAGGTTCAACAAGGACAGGTGCAGAGTTCTACATTTAGGAAGGAAGAATCCCATGCACTGCTACAGGCTGGGGACCGACTGGCTGAGCAGCAGTTCTGCAGAATAGGACTAGGGGATTACAGTGGACGAGAAGCTGGATATGAGTCAGCTGTGTGCCCTTGTTGCCAAGAAGGCCAATGACATATTGAGCTGTATTAGTAGGAGCATAGCCCACAGACCAAGGCAGGGCTGCCCAGAGGATTCCGGGGGCTGGGGTCTTCAGCGGCAGGGGTCCCTTCCGTTCCGGAACCTGCCACCGAAGTGCCCCGGAGACCCGTGGCGGGGCATCCCAGCTGCCGAATTACCGCCGAAGCGGGACCCGATGCCAAAGTGCAGCCGGGTCTTCGGCGGTAATTCAGTGGTGAAGGGCCCCCGCCGCGGGTCTCCGGGGCACTTTGGTGGTGGGTCCTGGAATGGAAGGACCCCCCACTGCTGAATTACTGTGGAAGACCCGGCTGCACTTCAGCGGTGGGTCCCGCTTCAGTGGTAATTCGCCAGCAGGGAGTCCTTCCGCCATGGAGTGGAAGGACTCCCCGCCGGCAAAGAATGGGAGCGGAGGAAGCTCCGAGGGCCTGGGCCCGCAAGAGTTTTCTGGGACCACTGGAGCAAGTGAAGGACCCTACTCCAGGGGCCCTGAAAAACTCTCGTGGGGGCCCCTGCGGGGCCAGGGCCTGGGACAAATTGCCCCTCTTGCCCCCCCCCCGAGTGGCCCTGGACCAAGGGAAGTGATTATTCCCCTCTATTTGGCACTGGTGAGGCCATACCTGGAGTATTGTGTCCAGTTTTGGTCCCACCACCACAGAAGCGATGTGGACAAATTGGAGAGTCCAGCGGAGGGCAACAAAAATGATTAGGGGGCTGGGGCACATGACTTACAAGGAGAGGCTGAGTGAACTGGGCTTGTTTAGTCTGCAGAAGAGAAGAGTGAGGGGGGGATTTGATAGCAGCCTTCAACTACCTGAAGGGGGGCTCCAAAGAAGATGGAGCTCAGCTGTTCTCAGTGGTGGCAGATGACAGAACAAGGAGCAATGGTTTCAAGTTGCCATGGGGGAGGTCTAGATTGGACATTAGGAAACACTATTTCACTAGGAAGGTGGTGAAGCACTGGAATGGGTTCGCTAGGGAGGTGGTGGAATCTCCTTCCTTAGAGGTTTTTAAGGCCCAGCTTGACAAAGCCCTGGCTGGGATGATTTAGTTGGTGTTGGTCCTGCTTTGAGCAGGGGGTTGGACTAGATGACCTCCTGAGGTCTCTTCCAACTCTAATCTTCTATAATTCTATGACCTCTTCCCTTGCTGTCTTAACAGTACACCAGCCTTCAGGGGCTGCGAATGGAAGGGCATATACATGCTGTAGCTTTCATCTTTATGGATCTATGCACACTACTGTCCTTTGGGACAGAGATTTTGCTTAGTGTCCTGAGCTAGAAAGAGCTAGGACTGGGCAAACAGTGTAAACAATCCCCATGAAGATGAGATCGAATTAGGGTGACCAGACAGCAAGTATGAAAAATCAAGACGGGGATGGGGTGGGGGGGGTAATAGGAACTATATAAGAAAAAGACCCAAAAATCAGAACTGTCCCTATAAAATCGGGACATCTGGTCACCCTAGTCATCGACTTCTCTTTGGCACTATTCACACCTCTTTTGTGTTTGCTTTTGGCAAACATTTGTGTTTAACTAGCCCTAATGGCCCCTGAAGCCCGCACACTCTAGTGCTTGCGGAAATTGGATTTAAATTGGCTTCCCATGAGCATCTGCAACAGAAGAGCCGTGCTCATCCACTTAGAGAAAAGAAACAATAACAGGTGATTTATCTGGCTAATCACAATTGAGCAACACAGTATGGATTTTGGATTTGGAATTTTGAACACATTAGATATATGAAACATTGCCTGGAATCGTTTCAAAGGTTGGATAATAAATTTGAGAAAATCACAATTGATCCTGGATATTTGGGGAACAAAGAAGGGATGGAATTGACAATATAACATGCCTTGTGAATTAGAGTTTGAATCCTGTGCAGCCTCCATGTTTCTCCTTGGTCTTGGGTACATCACCCAAACCTCTCTGGTTCAGTTTCTCTATCTGCACAAAGGGCAGTTTAGAGCCAATGTGTGGGAGATTTAATTAGTCAATGAATGATGCAAGCTGGGCATTGTTCCTTTTCTTTTTGTGTGTGCATTGATATTGTTTATTAATTTGAAAATATATACAATTTTAATGTGAATATAATTTCAAATCCTAGCAAATTAACTGAGCGAGTATTAATAATTATAAACATCTAGAGGATAACAGAGCTGTGAGCAATACGCCGCTCAGGTTTATTAAGAACAAATCATGCTAGACAAACTTAATTACATTTTTGATAGAATTGCTAAAGTGGTGGATGAAGGGAAGGCATCAGGCATTCAGATCTCTTGATTTTAGTAAAGCATTTAATGTAGCCAAGTGCAATTTAAACTGACTCGTATTTACCTGCAAATTTAATTTAAATTGGCATGGGTTAGAACAATGTCACCCCCACACTGACTGAAAAACGACTGCAGGGCCTGTTCAATGAAAGGGAAACGTGAATCATGCGATTAGGTGAGAATCTCAACTTCCGTTTAACTAACATAACCAAGCTCTTCTACCGTGCTCTTTCATCAGTAGATCTCAAAAGCAACTCCCAACACAGCGGTGAGACCGGCAGTATTATTAGCCCTGTGTTATAGATGAGGAACTGAGGCTAAGGGATTTACCCAAAGGCACAAAGGCTGTTGGTTGTGTAGTGGAGCAAGAGAGCCTGGAGCAAGATCCGAGGCCTGAACCAGCAGGCTGTGACCCAAAGTCAGACCAAGTATTAAAGCAGATGTTTACAAGTTCACTGTCCAGTACATGATGTTGCCAGTGCCTTGGACTGGAACTCGGGGCAGTGGGCAGGTCTGGGTTCCCCATCCTGGCAGTGCCGGAGCAGACTGCCTGAGACCATTGGGACGGAAGGTTTTTGCTGCTATGACAGGGGGCACACGCTGAGTGACCCAGCTGCAGGGCCAAGTCGTGAAGCGGCTCCTGGAATAAAAGAAGGGTGGCGGACGGCGAAAGAGACAGCATGGCTGATCTTTCCAAGTGCCCTGGTGACAGAAATCACCCAGAGGGAGCAGCTGGGACTAGGACCTTGCTCCAGTCACCAGAGCTGATGGGGCAGACTAGGGATCTAAGGGAGGGTGTATGGTGTGCATGTTTCCTGTGGGGAGTAGCTGGCTCAGGGACTTGGTAACTAAGCCAAGGGATGGAACTTCTTGCTCTCAGATCCCTGGTTCCAGGGCAGTGGGGCTGGGAAGGCTGTTCAAAGCCTTGTATGAAATGAGTTGCGGGGGCTCAGCCTGGTCCCTAGTGACACAGACTGGTAGCAAGACCAAGGACTGAGTGGCCCATGGGGAGTGCAGCTCGGGGCGGATGCTCAGGGTTGAAGCAGAGGTCTCCAAACTCCAGGTTTCCCATTTTGATGCCTTTCTCCAGCATGGAAAAATTAAGAGGAAAAGATAAAGGAGCAGCAGCTGTGGGAGAGCTGAGCCCCTCTCTGCTGGACCAAGTCTTTGCTGCAGCATCTCAGGCGCTTGCCGTGCAAACAGCAACACTTTAGTGAATTCTCAGAAACCCCCCAGTGTGGTTTTCCTGAGTGATGGATGCAGAGGGCTCTGTGCAATTCCTGGTCTCCCTTTGGAGCTGCTGTGTGCCAGCCCATCTCCCCGCTGGAAATGGGGGGCTGAGCCTCAGGCCAACTCAAGTCCCCACTGGCCTAGAAGAGCCAAGAAGAGGGAAGTGCCAGCTGGCAGAGTTCGGAATGTCCAGTGGCTTTTTACTTCCCAGCTGTATGTGCCAATGAACTGGCAGGGAGCCAGGCTACCACACTAGATCTGAGTATGGCATAAGGGGGAGCTGTCTACAATGTAAATGCAACCCGCTGGTGTGTGTTACAGGTCCCCCTTGTGTGCCCCATCTACCGAGGATCTGAGTCTGGTACAAACTCATACAAAGAATTTTAGCTCGAGCTGCAGCCACTCCTCCTTTCAGCTCCGGAGGTGCCTGTTCAATCCCTAGCATATGAGGCAGAACGGTGGCTGCTGCACGTACCCTGTGACGTCCACCACCAGGATGAGGTCTCTGAGTCCAGCAAGCAGTGCCAAGGCTGTCGGAGAGGGGCAGGACTTGTCATCGCAGCACGCAGTCCCAGAGGGTGGGATCCTGCCGGGATACTGGAGGAGACAAGGCTGTTGCTGCAGGTCTGGGAGCCCATCCTGAATTTCGTGTTTCCATGACTCTGTCCAGCTTCTGACCTTGTGAGCTGCAGTCGTGCTATGAATGACAGAGCAGAGCCATCCCGGGCACCGGGAGGCCTGGAAGAAGTGCGAGGTCTGGGTTCGGCTGGGCCAGGTGCATTTTGGTGTCTGTGTAACGTGCTTATTAAAGGTGTCTTCTCGGAAGCAGCCATGTGACTTGGCTAACCACTAATAACAGGACTCCATGGTTCCCAAATGCGGGAGGGTCTCCCCCTCACTCGCCCCAGATGAGCAGGGATCTGACCTCTCCAGCTCCACACACCAGACCTGATCCTCCAGGCAGCCCCCTGCCCCCATGCCCCCTCTCTCTAGTCCCCTGGGCTTTAGCCCTGTTTTCTGCATGCTCCCCAAGTCCCATGTCGTCTCCCAGCTGATGGTCTGGAAACTGTTCTGGATAGATGTGAGGGCTCCAGCAGAGCTGGCTTCCCTCTCCTGCCCCTTTCTGGGCAGGAGGGGACCGTGCTGAATGGCACAATCCCTCCTGGCAAGGAGAGTTCGGGATGGGTTTTAAATCCTGAGGGTGCAGCTCTGAGGAAGGACGGGACACCAGGGTCAGGGTGAGATGTGGGGCCTGAAGTGCTATTAGTGGTGGAGATCAGGAGAAATCAGGCACCAGTTGGGAGATATCGGCCAGCAGGAGGTGCCCTGAGGCTGGAATCAAGCTAATTCCTGGATGACCAGCAGGAGGCGCAGCAACGGTGGGTGCCTGCCATGCAACAGGCCTCACAGGATCTGGATAAGCATCGGAGCATCTCCCCTAGTATCTGATCCTACACTATAAAGAGGAGCTTTGCCACTGACTGTAGGGAGAGCAAGATAAAGCCCTAGATGGTAAAAGTTCACTGCCGCAGGGACTCCTCTGTGCAGCACAGGGGTCTGTAATACAGTAACAATAACACCCCAGCTCCTCATCCATCTATCCTACATTCCCGGCTACTGGCACTATCCCAAGATACTGAAAGTTTGGGAGCCATCGTTGGGGCTGATGAATATTCCACACCTTGCTGGCATCCTCCCTGTTTTATCTTAGGCAAATCATCTTCATTAGGAGGCTGCCATCTGTACTTGGCTTTTTTAATATGATTTGCTCTGTCCCTGACTAGGAAATGCATTTGATCACCTGGACTGGCAGTTCCCCCTCCTGTTCAATAGATTCATGTTCTTTTGCATCACTTACTTTAAAGAAGATAGATGGGTTTGATGGGGAATGAAAACGATTCTACCGTCCGTCCTGCACTGGGACCCTCTTCCTGAGATTCATGTATTTATCTTTTATTACTGAGCCTATAAGCTCGGGTGCCTTCGAAAAATGTTTAATGCCCAGGAATTGAAAGTCAAACACTGAATTCTTTTCCTCCTGCGTGTTGAGCATGCAGTAATGAGTGTGCTCACACAGTGTGCTACGCTCTTGGGTTTACATTGCAGTGTAGTGGTGCCAGTGGGTTTGGAATCATTTGTCTCTTCTCCGCATGCCCTCTTAGTTTTTTCTGCATCAGATACACTCCCCTAGGGCGTGGGAGGCCTGATTTTGATCTTCAGTGTCGTCAACTCTCGGTGTTCAAAAATCACAACTCAGGTCCCCAAATTGAGGAAACCGTTTTAAAAATTACAATGATTTTTTAAAGGTAACTTTTGGGTTCTTTTCATTTGCGCCTTGAACTCTGAACCTTGTGGCACGAGGCTGGCATGTAGCAGGATGAGGCAGGCACTGTCAGCAATGAATGCCGTGGCCTCAGGGCAGAGAAATCCTAGTATTGCACTTTGTTGTCAGAATGCTTGGGAAGCGAGAACAGGTTGGCTGGCTCATAGGACTGGCAATGGATGCAAATCTGTGCCCCACACAGGTGACATCTCACCCATGTGCTGTAGGTTGTGACTTCTGTTGGTTAGTCAATGTGAAAGCAAGTGAAATAAAAGGACTCAAAGCAGATTCTCTCCCCTTCAAAAGCCCCTTCCCCGCACGATGAGAAAGTTAAGGCCCCTCATATTAAATGAAAAGTTAAAGCTGCCCAGGAACTTGAGATAGAAGAGACTCTGTCATGGCTCCAGTTGGGAGAAGAGAAACTGTGACTCTTACTGCTATGAAGACCACAGTAGACCTGGGATCTATTCTTGGCTCTGCCACTAGGCTGCTTAAGTGACTTCACGGATGTCACAGCATAGCTTTGGGCCTCCGTTTCCACATTTGCAAAATGCGGATAATGACACTGACCTCTGGCATAAAGCACTTTGAGATCTCCCGAGGAGGTGAGCTAGGTATCAGAATTCCGAGGAAGGCTTCTGACACAGTCCCACATGACATTCTCATAAGCAAACTAAGAAAATGTGATCTAGATGAAATTGCCATAAGATGATGCACCACTGGGTGACATACTGTACTGAGAGAGTAGCTATCAGTGGTTTGCTGTCAAACTGGGAGTGTGGATCTAGTTGGGTTCCCTGGGGGCCATTCATGGGTCCAGTACTACTCAATATTTTCATTAATGACGTGGATAATGGCATAGAGAGTATGCTTGTAAAATTAGTGAATGGCTCCAAGCAGAGAGGTGTTGCAAGCCCTTTGCAGGATGGGATTAGAATTCAAAATGACCATGACAAATTGGAGAATGGTTCTGAAATCAACAGAGTGAAATTTGAAGAAGACAAATGCAAACTAGGAAGAAAAAATCAAATCCCCAGCGTGGACATGGAGTATAACTGGCTAGGCAGTAGTGCTGCTGAAAAGGAGCTGGGAGTGATAGTGGATCCCAGAGTGACGTGCAGTTGTGGAAAAGGTTAATCTCATTCTGGGGTGTCTTAGCAGGAGTGTCATATGTCAGACCCAGGAGGTAATTGTCCCTTTCCACTGGGCACTGAGGAGGCCTCAGCCACAGTACTGTGTCCAGTTCTGGGTGCCACACTTGGGAAAGATGTGGACAAATTGGAGAGAATGCAGAGGAAAGCAACAAAAATGATCAAAGGATTAGAAAACCTGCTCTGTGAGGAAAGGTTAAAAAACGGGGCTTGTTTAGTCTTGAGAAAAGAAGGCTGAGGAGAGAGGTGATAAGAGTCTTCCAATATGTTCAGGGCTATTACAAAGAGGACAGGGATCTATTGTTGTCTGTCTCCAATGAAGGTGGGACAAGGAGTTGTTATAAACAGATAGTTAAGGGTTAATGTCTCTTTTACCTGTGAAGGGTTAACAAGCTCAGTGAACCTGGCTGACACCTGACCAAAGGACCAATCGGGAGACAAGATACTTTCAAATCTGGGTGGAGAGAAGTCTTTGTTTTGTGCTGTTTTCTTTGTTCTCTGTTCTCTCTTGGGATTAAGAGAAGCCAGACACATACCAGATTTCTCCAATCTTACTGAAACAGACTCTCAGGTTCCAGATAGTAAATAATAGATAGAAAGCGGATTAGATTTATGTTTGTTTTCTTTATTTGCAAATGTGTATTTTGCTGGAAGGATTTTACCTCTGTTTGCTGTAACTTGTATTTTATGCTAGGGGGAGGGAGTCCCTCTAGTCTATATAGCTGAAGACCCTGTAAACATTTTTCCATCTTGATTTTGCAGAGATAATTTTTATTTTTTTCTTTCTTTAATTTAAAGCTTTTCTTTTAAGAACCTGATTGATTCTTTTATTCCTGTGTAAGACCCAAGGGAACTGGGTCTGAACTCACCAGGGAATTGGTGGGGGAAAGGAGAGAAGGGGGAGGGAAAGGTTAATTTCTCTCTGTGTTAGGATCCAAGGAGTTGGGATCTGTGTCTCTCTCTCAGGGAGAGTCTGGGAGGGGGAGAGAAGGGGGAGGGAAGGTGAATTTCCTCTCCGTTTTAAGATTCAAGGAGTCTGAATCACAGTGATCTCCCAGTGTAACCCAGGGAGGGGAAAATCTGGGAGGAAGGAAGGAGATGGGAATGGTTTATTTCCCTTTGTTTTAAGACCCAAGGGGTTTGGGTCTTGGGTTCCCCAGGGAAGGTTTTGGGAGACAGAGAGTGTACCCAAACACTATATTATGGGTTGGTGGCAGCATGATAAGATCTAAGCTAGAAATTAAGTTTAGAGGGGTACATGCAGGTCCCCACTTTTTGGACCCTAAAGTTCAAAGTGGGAAAGAAGATCCTGACAGGAGTAATGGGGAGATATTGGAGAAAAAGTTACTAACTCTTAGGCCCGTTAACTAACTCTTCAGGCAGTCAAGCTCTGGAACGGGCTTCCCAGGGGGGCTGTGCAATCCCCATCCCTGGAGATGTTTAAGAACAGGCTGGAGAAACACCTGTCAGAGACGGTCTAGGTTTACTTGGGCCCACCTCAGCACAAGGGGCTGGACTCGCTGCCCGCTCGAGGTCCCTTCCAGCCCCACATTTCTGCCAGTCTGATTTATTCTGGCATTTTAATGCAGAATATTAATTGCCTAATCAAATCATTCAAGGGCCTTGCTATTGAAAGAGGCTGGTTCAGTGTCAGGAAATGGCTACAGCTGCATTCTGATGAGCAGCTTGGGGCCTTTCTGATAATGTCACAGCTGTGCATAGTCACAGGGCTGCCCAGCTGAGACTTATTTCTCAGGGTATGTGTGACCATAAGAACAGCCCAGGGGCAGGGGGCAGAGGGCAGGGGCACTCTGGTGGCCAACAGTGAGTTTCAGCTGGTCTCACCCACCCAACGTACCCCAGCTCACTATTGATACAATCTGTGTCTCAAAGGGGTCATGGCGTATGTTACCGGGAAGCTCATAACTCACTGGTTATTAGCATCACTGTGTCATGTAGGTGCAAGCAACTGGTGTGAAGTTATGGACACAAGCTGAAATTATAATTCTTAAAATGTTTGCCAGCCAAACAGGAGTTACCTCCCTCCCCGAACAAAGGAATGTGGTTTCTCTCCCAGGGAGTCACTTCCACAAGGCTGTGCAAGACAGTGAGAATGTATTTACATATCAGATAAACAAAGCCAATAAGCTAACAAATCGGGTTGGGGGAAGAGACAGCTTCCCCAGCAGGGAAGAGAAACTTTACCTGAGCTATAAAGATGAGGGGGGGGTCTCTACCTCAAATAATTAGCAATTGATTGAACAGACTGAATACAATATCAGTGTATCATGTGAGGTCTCTTATGAATGCCTGTCACATGCTGGGGATTAATTTCGTTGTGCATTGTCTGCATTCACCCTCGAGGCGGAATTATGAATACTCACTGAGAGCAGGTTTAAAAGTATGTGGCTGGCCTGAACAAAGGAAGGAACATTTCCCGCCCAGACAGGAGGGTGGCAGCTGTTTACCTGTTTCCTATGTAAATTGGGCCTGGTAGACAAGCCTCCAAAACAGTGGAAGCCCTGTTTACACACAGGGGATCGGAAGCCCACGGGAAGGCAGAATGGCATGAGGTCAGCTTCCCGGTGGACAGAGCTAGATGAGCACATGGGTGGGTCATTGAACCTTGGGAGGTCTAAGCAAGGACAGAGTCCATCTTGGGCATCTGTCATTAGACAGACGCAATGAAAGCCCGTGTACACTGAGAAAGATATATCCTTGCCCCAAGGGAAATGGGCGTTGAAGCCTCTGGAACTGAATATAGGTGAGAAACCTGCTTAGGCAAAGATCTTTTACTCAGGGAGAGAAGGGAAGCCAGCACCTTGTACCTCTGTGGAAGTTCCTGGCCAAGGGAAAGTCAGCCTCAGGGAGAGAAATGGTCCTGAACAAAGCCTGTATCTCGCTAGAGTAAGTTTTAGACTTTTAGATGCGTGCTTTCACTTTTATTTCTTTGTAACCCTTCCTCCCTTTATTCCTGTGACTGAGCCTCACTTAGCCTATGTCCTACATTTGTTTTATTTTACTATAAACCAGCTCAGCGTTGTGCTTAAAGGGAAGGGTGTATTTACCCCGGTTAAGCTGATATGCTCAAAATGGTTTTGTCTCTTTACAGGAGCATCAAATCTTATTATTTCTCTGAGCTGTCCAGGAGAAGGCTGGACTCTTGTGGAAATCCAGGACTGGGAGTGTGTTGGGGTCACCTTGCTGAGTGTAACCCAGGCTGGTGGAAGCCAGACTGGGGCTGTAGCCAGGCTGCTGGGGTGAGAGCTTCTGATCCTGGGCTATTTAAGCACACAGACATGCAGGGCATGACCTGCATGCTGCTCGCTGACTGTCAGCATCCCAGGCTGGGAGTTACAGCAGAATAGCATTGCAAGGCACCAGGGCTATAGGGCAAGTGATGAGACAACCCCTTACTGGTCCCCATTGCACCCCAGAATGTGACATTGATGTCTACATTAGAAACCCTACCATGGCACTACTGTAGCAGAGACACATTCTGCAGCGACAGGAAGGATTCTTCCATCGCTGTAGTAAATCCACCTCTCCCAGAGGCAGTAACTACATGACGGAAGAATTTTTCTGTTGACTTGGTGTCTGCACCAGGGCTTAGGTAGGCTTAACTTGATCACACAGGGTGTGAAATTGTTCGCAGCTCTGAGTGATGTAGTTAGCTCGACCTACCTTTGTACTGCGGATCAGGCCTTAGACAAAAACATATCCCTATTCCTATCCTTCTTAATAGAGGGGAGGTGGAAAGAGGAGGAAAATAATCCCCGGGGAAGGTGGAAGGAGAGGACATGGATGGTCTGGTGCAGATGAGAGCTTAACAATGGGTGGAAGTGGGAATGGCAGACATGGATGGTTAAAGAGGAAAAGCATTTACATGGTGTTTCACAGTAAGCAGAGATCAGAATGGCTGATACTGGCGGAGGCATTTGTCTTGCTGCAATTGGAACAGCTGGTCCATCTGGGCTGGATGGATTGAAGTTGGTGTGACTATATATGGCCAACCCAAGTGTTCAAAAACTCATTAGTCAGGCCCCAGAAAAGCATGAGATTGGCTTAAAAATATTGAGATTTGATAATTTTTGGTTTCCTTTTATTGGCCTTATAGTTTGGGACCTTTAGGCTCCATGTTTCCCAGCTTTTCTCCACAATCACAATGGGGAGAACTATAGATTTTTTTTTAAAGAAACACTCTGAGTCCTATATAATCCCCTGACTCCAGGAGCTGGAACTTTAATAAAAGAATGCAAGACTTCTGAGACTTGGAAACATGAGACTTGGAAACATGAGCTGTGGGTGCTCAGCACCCTGCGTCACTCCCACCTCCCCACTTCCCAAAAGGAGGCACCCAAAACTGGAGGCCACTTCTAAAAATTGGAGTGATTTTACCCAAACTCATCTAGTGGCAGAACTGGGATCAAAGCAGAATTCCTGGTTACAGGCACTCAGTTCTCTTGGCCAGATTGCCTCTTCTCAGCTGCTTCATTAGTGAAAGTTGTCACTTCATTCCAAGGGCTGAGCCTCGGAGAAAGTCATCTGATGCGATGTACTCCGATTCCAGGAAGTACCATGAATGAGGGGAGTGGGAGTGCAGTAGCTGTAGCTTGCTAGACCTCCGTGTAATGCCAACAGACCCTGGCTGTTGGAAGGCAGGAAGGATCGAACCTGCAGACCTCTGGAACTAAATGCATGAGCCTCTCCTGCCTGAGCTAAAAAGCACCTGGTGCTTAGCTAAGGCTGTAGCAGACTCATCACTCGCTAGCGGGGCTAAGTGTGAGTGGGGCGGGCAGAAAGCCACGCCAAGCCGGCATGGGTTACACCTGCAAGGGACTATTTTTTTAATACATCTCCCAGCCCACCCCGCAATACCTGCTTCCGTATTATTTCTTGCAGTTTTTTCCCATTCTCACCTGCAAAAACCTTAGATCCTGCAAGAGAGACAGATTTTCCTCATGCCACAAAAAAAAAGGCGTGTGTGTGTGTGTGTGTGTGTGTGTGTGTGTGTGTGTGTGTGTATAAATTGAATTCAGACACAATTTTTACTACTAAAGGAATAAAACAAATCTTGCTCAAATCATGTCAAAAATGACTTTAACTCTGGTTATAATAGACATCAAATCTCTTTCTATCCCTTGCTTAAATTTAAGTAATAAAACCTTTCTTTGAAAAAAAGAAAAACTTGCTAAATAAATTCTATTTATGACAAACTGCTGTCATGTGTATCTCACCCAGAATGTCAAAATAAAATGCACTTTTTAAGGCAAAATTGTGGTGCAGAGTTCTTTTTTTTAATGATTATGAAAAGTAAGTTGTTTAAAAAACCTGGAATTTTTTCAATTGCTTAAGCACTGTTTTTAGAACGTTGAAACATACCATTCCATTTAGTTTTATGCCAGGAGTATTATTGCTTTCTGAAAAAACATTTAACAGAAAAACTGCTCACAGCACTAGGTTTTTGATAGAACTAAATTTAAAAAAGAGGCTCAGACTAAGTGATCGATAATAAGGCCAAGTTCAAACAGCAGGTGTAGTTACATTTGCATTTTGTTTCCCCACAAATCCCTGCAATCTGGCTCTTCTGCCCACCCAGTCCCACCCGTAACAAAGTACATTTTACTCACTCCAACTACTAGGGCAGTGGGTCCTGCGGGATCCCAGTCTTGGGGCAGGGCTCTACCGCCTGCTTTGCCAATCCCTGCATGGTGCTGCTAGCCCATCCCAGCTGGTTCATTTGGCTCCTGGCAGTCACACTGAGTGGCGTGCAGTGGAAGACTAGGTGCCTGCTTTCCTCTCATTCCATCCGCAGGAAATGGTTTGTTTGCTTTCTGGTGGAGTTGCCCTAATGAGCACAGGATCACATGGCCAGGCCAGGGATGTGGGCAAACTTCAGCAAAATGCTACTGCGATATACAGCAGGGCTATTCGCAACAGATGCAAGGCCTAGTTCTTCCAAATGCAGCCCAGCCTAAAGGGGACGATAATGCACATAACGGGGTGGGTGCTTGCTGTAGTAAGAGGAGGTCCTGAGATATAAAGCTTGGTATCAGAGGCCTGGTACGAGGCCTAAGACCTGAACTAAAGTAATGGTCAAGACTTTGCTAACATAAAGCAAAGTGAAGCTGTGAGCCAGAGGCAGGCCCTGCTCACAGCAGCTGGCAAGGAAAGGGCTGATGCAGCACAAAGAGACATACCTAAAAGGTACTGGACACCAGATATCAGAACATTCGCATACTTGTACACTCCACACAGATAACAAGGAACAAGCTGACCAATCCCAATGGCAGGGCCAAAAGGGTAATATGATGGATAGAGTTGTTTTGTTCGAACCAACATGTACAAGGTGAGAGGCGGCACCTTACTGCGTAGAGGGGTTGTACCTTGCTACGTAGAAGAGTTGCACCTCAATACGTCAGGAGTGATGTGTAACTTGTTTGTACCTGTGTATAAGAATGCATCCCTGGGGAGGTGTCTTTGTCCAGCCGAGGGGGCAGTGGAAAGTCCCGCCACTGACTGAGCTGAGTCCATTGCCAGGGGGCACATATTTGTAGTATGCCCTGTAGAGTAAAGTCTAGAGGGAACTATTATTGTGCTTCGCTTGACAATAAACCTGGCCGAAGTGCCTTCGTACCTTACTAGAGTCTGTGGTCATTTGGGGTTCTCTAGGGATCTTCTGTGTCAGCTATCTGCGCAGAGCTGGGACAGCACACAGAGGGAACACACGCAAGCAGCCGATTGATATCAACATCGAACAGAGCAGAGCACCACACCGGTAGCATCTGACAACACTTGGCAGCATGGTCAGCACCATCAGTTCGAACATCCTGCAATGAGACCACTGCCCAAGAAAACTGCGGGGGCTGTAGGAACTGGAAAGGTTCACTAGGTGGTGTGCTCCTCAACACCAATACTGCACCAATGCCCAGTGTGGTTGTCATAAACATGCAGCTAAGAGTAGCATAAAATCCCTCCTTTACCTGTAAGGGGTTCAGAAGCTCAAATAACCTGCACTGGCTGATTTGTGTGTTTTCAGCCGGAGAAATCAACTGATGCAGCAAAATGGATTTAATTCTCTGCAAAAATAGTTAGTTTCATGAAAACTCGCCTGTGACTGTCTGAGTTCCCATCCACAATGATGCCTATTTGACAGAGATATGTAATAATGAAGCTAATTCTGGAGAGGGGGTCAAATCTTCTGATAAACTTTTATTTTACCCAGGGAAATAAAGATATTTCCTGTGAGAGGGAAGCAATCAAAACCTTCATAACCCTGTGCATAGAGGGCTGGGTATGTAGGTCAAACAGACACGTTGCTATTTCTTTGGGAAGACACCAGAGAGCACCTAAGCTTGGATTCTCTGAAAGCGAGGTCTTACTCCTTTTGAAACACAGCAAAGTCCCTATTGCCGGCAATAGGAACAGAACTGGGCCCCAATTTTCTGCCCATCAGCTCAAAAGGTTCCTTTGCAATGTGGGAGGGGGGAGGGATTTGGGCCCTGATCCTACTCCAAACTTGGCTATGTGGAGTGGACACCCTATGAAGATTGGGGAGGGCACTTCCTTGAGGGTGAGTTGAACTGATTCAATATAGAGTTTAATCTAGAATCATCTGGATTGTCAAATGTTTACCCCCAGGCCTGTTTGTAAAGTACCTAGCACACTGCCGGGGCTATAGAGGAACTAAATAATAAATGCTGAGTAAACATTCAAGGGATGTTAGATCAGAAATCAGTGGGCAATGAGGACTTCAAACAGCACCACAACAAAGAGTCAAGGATAGGATAGGAATAATAGAATATCAGGGTTGAAGGGACCTCAGGAGGTCATCTAGTCCAACCCCCTGCTCAAAGCAGGACCAATCCCCAACTAAATCATCCCAGCCAGGGCTTTGTCAAGCCTGACCTTAAAAACCTGTAAGGAAGGAGATTCGACCACCTCCCTATGTAACCCATTCCAGTGCTTCACCACCCTCCTAGTGAAATAGTGTTTCCTAATATCCAACCTAGACCTTCCCCACTGCTACTTGAGATCATTGCTCCTTGTTCTGTCATCTGCCACCATTGAGAACAGCCGAGCTCCATGCTCTTTGGAACCCCCTTTTAGGTAGTTGAAAGCAGCTATCAAATCCCCGTCATTCTTCTCTTCTGCAGACTAAACAATCCCAGTTCCCTCAGCCTCTCCTCATAAATCATGTGCTCCAGCCCCCTAATAATTTTTGTTGCCCTCTGATGGACTCCTTCCAATCTTTCCACATCCTTCTTGTAGTGTGGGGCCCAAAACACAGTACTCCACAAGAGGGCTCACCAATACCGAATAGAGGGGAATGATCACATCTTTCAATCTGCTGGCAATGCTTCTACTTACACAGCCCAAAATGCCATTAGCCTTCTTGGCAACAAGGGCACACTGTTGACTCATATCCAGCTTCTCTTCCACTGTAACCCCTAGGTCTTTTTCTGCAGAACTGCTGCCTAGCCATTCAGTCCCTAGTCTGTAGCAGTGCATGGGATTCTGTCCTTGTTGAACCTCGTAGAATCATACAATCATAGAATATTAGGGTTGGAAGGGACCTCAGGAAGTCATCTAGTCCAACCCGCTGCTCAAAGCAGGACCAATTCTCAACTAAATCAACCCAGTCAGGGCTTTGTCAAGCCTGACCTTAAAAACCACGTAGAAACCTCATCAGATTTCTTTTGGCCCAAACCTCTGATTTGTCTAGGTAACTCTGTATCCCATCCCTACTCTCCAGCGGATGTGATTGCAGAGCCATTGGCCATTATCTTTGAAAACTCATGGAGATCCAGGGAGGTCCCGGATGACTGGAAAAAGGCTAAGCACAGAGTGAATCTGGTTCTGCTTGTCTTAGATGCTATCTGTCGTTGTGTCAGGTACAGAATTTGCAGCCAGAAACTGTGATTCTCCGGTTGTGGTTGCCCTTTAAAGTGCTGCTTAGAGGAGCAGTCCTGTTTGCTGAAGGGTTAGCAAAGGCTTTAGAACTGTGGCGTATTTTGCCTGTTTATTCTCCTGTCTTCTCTATGCTCAGATACAAACTCTGGGATAAAAGATTTCAGCTGCAGAGCTAGTGAACTGGAACTGTCTCTCCTGGCAATGAGTTTCCGTGGGTGTTTGTTAACTGGCTTTTATGACAGAGAATATGATAAGCCATAATAGCTGAAATGCTGTAATTGTTCTTTGGATTTCCCGGGAACAGTTATTGAACTGTTTCTACAGTGGATCAAACGAGCCAGTTTCAGTGAATTTACCATGAGCAAGAGAAGCGCATAATTCTGTTCAGAATTCTGAGCAGCATTGCCAAGATGATTCCCATTCAGGTCTTCTGCCATCACCACCAGCTGGCTCTGTATCTAATATTGAGGACTGGGGGCCAGCTGGGGCAGGTTGATCAGGAACAGCAGGGAAATGGCTCAGTGATTTCTCCTGGGAAATGCTGCATACAGTGAGAATGCCTGAACCACGAAGAGTTACCTTATTCTTTATTCTGTGAGCAGATAACAGTTGCTAAGTGTCTGGATACGTTTTGCTTTTCTGTAGGACAGCGTAATTGTCATTAGAATGAGCGATAACAGTTAATTCTTGTAGGATAAATGGACTATGAATCCGTGAAAACACACACACACACACACACACACACACACACACACAATCTCTCTCAGCATGATGGGATTGCTTGCCCAAATGATCACTTGTGGCTGGAGTTGGATCCCCAGTTTCCTTGTTATTGGGGCTGGAGTAATAAAGGTTGTTATCCTGGTTGTGTGAACTGAGCATAGCAGAACTGTACTTGGCAGACCTCAATGGAGGGACTCACCCTCAACTGAATGGCACTCGCTAGGCAGCGGACATGAGTTCCAAAGCCCAACGAGTGGAGCAGGGGTAAGCAACCTATGGCATGTGTGCTGAAGGTGGCACGTGAGCCGGTTTTCAGTGGCACTCACACTGCCCGGGTCCTGGCCACCAGCCCAAGGGGGCTCTGCATTTTAATTAAATTTTAAATGAAGCTTCTTCAACATTTTAAAATCCTTATTTACTTTACATACAACAATAGTTTAGTTCTATATTATAGATGTATAGGAAGAGACCTTCTGAAAACGTTAACATGTATTACTGGCATGCAGAACCTTAAATCAGAGTGAATAAATGAAGACTCGGCACAGCACTTCTGGAAGGTTGCCGATCCCTGGAGTAGAGACAGGGATGGGATGGAATGGGATGGGTAGTGTACTGTACTGTACTGGTACATGGTAGTGTGGGGCCTGTTTAAGGGTCTTAGACACCATTTGATCCTTTTTCTCTCCATGGGATAATAAAAGCGCTAACTTAGACTCAACTGAGAGTCTTGTTCCATGCTGCAGAGCAGAAATCACTGATAACAGTTTTCAATGGGAATGCCCTGTAAAAAAGGGACCTTGGTGGCTACGGTCAGTACCACTGACCAGGCCACTAAAAGTCCAGTGGGTAATGCAGCAGGGCTAAGGCAGGCTCCGCGCGGCTCCCAGATGTGCCTGCCATGTCTTGCTCCTAAGTGTAGGGGTGGCCATGGGGGATCTGTGTGTTGCACCCACACTGAGAGCCAGCTCTGAAGCTCCCATTGGCCAGGAACTGCAGTGAATGAGAGATATGGGGGCGGCACCTGCAGGTGTGGACAGCATGCAGAGCTACCTGGCACCTCTGGCTAGGAGCCGAACATTTTGGCTGCTTCTGGGAGCTGCCTGAGGTAAGTGCTACCCGGCTGGAGCCTGCACCCTGAATCCCCAGACCTGAGCCCCCTCCTGCACCCAAACTCCCTCCTGGAGTCTGCACTCCCACCACACCCCAACCCCTGCCCTAAACCTGAGCCCCCTCCCACACCCCAACCTCCTCCTGGAGCCCACACCCCCTCCTACACCCCAACCCCCTGCCCTGGCCCTGAGCCACCTTCTTCACTCCAAACCCCTCATCCCCGGCTCCACCCCAGAGCCCGCACCCCCATCCAGAGCCCTCACCCCTTCCTGCATCCCTACTCCAGCCTGGTGAAAGTGAGTGAGGGTGGGGGAGAATGAGTGATGGAGGGAGGGGGGATGGAGTGAGTGGGACCTGGGCCTCCGAGAAGGGGTGGGTAGGGGGTGGGGCAAGGCTGTTTGCTTTTGTTTGATTAGAAACTTGGCAACCCTACTGAGCACAGAAAGGCACTGCCACAGTGAGCCATTCCAAGTCCTTTCCCCCTGCCTCTGAAACGTAATTGTGCTGAGCAGCTGAAGCATTCCTGGCTGTCACCCATGCCCTTGCTGCTTAGAATAGCCCGCTCCTGATGGTTATCGTTTTATAGCTGACATTATGAACTTCCTTGTTTCTAGCCGTAAAATGGTCAGTGCTCCCGTTGTCGAGGCAGTACGTTAATTGCCCTGGGAATATTCTTGAACAGCTCCACTTAGGCTCTGGCCTGGGAAGTGTAGATATCAGCTGGCATCTGACAGTTATTAAATATAGTGGAAGTTTTTAAGACTCCCTTTCCTTGAGTTTTTCCCTGTGAAAAATGGTTCAAATGACTGGATCCATATTTCACTGCTTGGTTTTAGAACCAGGGCCCCGCAGCAGCTGGAGCAGAGAAGCCAACAGGCTGGAAACCCACAGATCAATCACACACAACCAGAAAGAGAGCAAAGGGGGTGGTTCTGCCTACAGGCACTCGGTGTCTAGCGTACAAGGAGAGTGGAAGGAGGTGTCCCCCCTGCCCGACAGATCTTAGTGCCTATTTCTTAGGGTTTTATCCATGTTCTCCTCTGCTTCCAAGCATGGCAGGGAGCTTCTGTCTATGGTCCTTATATGCCCCCTGTTACTATCATGCCTGAAAACCTCATAACCTTTACTGTATTTCTCCACACACACCCCTGTGAGGTAAGGAGCTGCTGGTCTCCTCATTGTGCAGGTGGGGAACTGAGGCCCGGAGGTGCTAAGTAACATGCCTAAAATCACCCACAAAGTCTGTGGTAGAGCAGGGACTTGAACTCAGTTCTCCCCAGACCCGGGTTAGTGCCCTGGCCACATTAGACACAGAGTTTTAACAGTGAGGGGTATGAATCACAGGGGCAAACTCCCAAGGGAAGGGGTAGCTTCTGAGGGATTCTCCATCATTTGAAGCCTTCAGCTCCAGACTGCAGGCCTTTCTGGAGGATGCTTTAGTCACACACAAGTTACTGGGCTCAGTACCAGGGGAGCTGGGGTGGACATTCTCTGGCCTCTGCTAAGAAGCAAGTCAGATTAAATGATCTAATTGCCCCTTCTGGGCTTAAACTCTAGAAATCTATGATGAGAACTGTCTGAGGGCCCAGCAGCAGAATGGAGACAAGGGCCATCTGCATTGATGTACATCCTCCAAGATTGGCCTCTGACCCCACTCGCTTTTCTGGAATTGGGGGAGGGTTTAGGGGAAGCCACATCTCCCCCAGCCCAGCCAAAGTCAGTGGGGGTGTCTACATCTTCAGGGAGATGGGAATAGTCCTCTCCATTTTCACTCAGTCCTAATGGGAGTTTAAGGGGAGAGTGACCATGAAGTGTCTCATGATTCAGCTATAAGGCCCAAGTATCCTTAAGAGGTGCCTTGTACATGGCCTCAGGGCTGGGGGGAAATCTCACCCTCAGGGCCATACTTGCTGCTTTTACTTCAGCATCACATGCTACAAAAAGCAAGGCCTTTCCCCTCGGTGTGCCAGGCTGGGGGGAGGCCAGACTAGTTATGGGACCTGGGAAGTTGGTCTTGGTGCTGTTGAGCCTGGCAGGGGGATTGCTGGACACTTTGCAACCAGTTGTACCAGCTTGGGTCCATATAACAGGAAGGAGAATGCTGCCCATCATTCCGTCTGGGAGGGAGATGCAACAGCGACCTCATGCTGATCCCTGGGTCTCTTTGCTCTCTCTTGAAATGAAGGGATGGGATCCAGTGGACTCTCCTTTTCCACTAGAACATCCGAGTTTTCCCACCATCTCTACCAATGACCCATGGCAAATGGCCAAATTTTGTTCTGAGTTCTGTACTATCTGCTCTCCTCCAGACATGAGACTCCTAGATTTCCATGTGGGACACGCTGGACAATCCCAAGAGAAGAACTTTGAGAGAGATTTTCAAAGGTATTTAGGTTCCTCTTTTCCAAAAGTTCCTAGTTCAATGCACAGTGAGATCAACTGGGGTTAGAAGCTGAGGTGCTTTTGAAAACCACACTAATAATTTATAAATACCCAGCTCTTATTTAGCACTTTTCTTCTGTCACCCTCAAAACACTTTTCAGAGGAAGATCAGTATCATCATCCCCATTTTACCAATGGGGAAACTGAGGCACGTGGAGCTGAAGTGACTTACATAAGGTCACCCAGCAAGCCAATGGTAGAGCTGGGAATAGAATCCGGGTGTCCTGACTCCCAGTCCAGATGCCTTAATGCCTTAAAAATCTGGCCCTTTGCCCTTCTTGTTAACTTTTGGGGTAATACATCTGCTTATTGTCATTCTGAATCAATGTCCAGTGAAATGGAAGATGTGGAATGGGGTAATGTTGCCCATCCCAATCTGCAGCAAGCATCGAATTTATAGCTTGATAGATTCCAAGGCCAGAAGAGAACATTGTGATCTTCTAGTCTGACCTCCTGTATAACACAGGCCAGAGAATGGCCCCCAGAATAATCCCTAGCAGATAACTGACATAATCATGATTCATTTTTCAATCAGTTTAAGAAATGGAGCTATCAAGTTGCAATGAGAATGAAGAAAATTTGGTTACCCCCAAGGTAGCCTCGCTGCCCTGTGACCACTGACATAGTGTGCGGAGTTGAAGAGCTGCAAAGCGCGTTGTTTTACATTATTATACTGTATTACACTGCTGTGTGTATTTGTATTACACTGCCCTGCTTTGGGTAGCTACTCATGGGCTGTCTTGAATTTGCAGAGACCCACAAAGGCCTCAGGATGCTATAACACAAGCTTTCAGCATCATTTAATATATTTATTAATGATCTGGAAAGGGGGCGTGGGAAGTGATGTGGCAAAATTTGCAGATGACACAAAGATTAGTCAAGTACAGAGAGCTGTGAGGAAATCCACAGGGACCTAACTGAGTCCACTGAATGGGCATTGTGGTGCCAGATAGAATTCACAAATGCCAAGTAATGCATCTCGGAGGGGGAAAAAATGGAATGGCTCATGTACCTTATTGGGCTCTGAATTAACTAGAAACTCCGGGAAATGGCCACAGCATTCTTGTGGAGATCTCAATAAAGACATTTGTTAAATGTGTAACTGTGGGCAGAAAAACAAGATGTTAGGGTTAGTACTGATCTAATATTGTCCTTCAAAATTGTTTTTGGCAGAACATTGGATTTTCAATTAAGCAACATTTTCCTGCTGTCTGCAGAAAACATTGACGTTTCCTCCAAAACACCAAACACCTGAAAACCAAGTTTGGCAAAAAAAAAAAATTCAGGTCAGACATGCCACCGCAGTGCGTTACAGGAGCTCGAGTTCGGTTACCTCATGCCCCATTGTGGACCCCACAACTGGATAGTATCTCCCACAATGCACCATTGCCAGGATCTGTCACAATGCATCTGCTGGCTCAGCAAGAGGGAAGATCATGGTGCATCATGGGCTGTAGTCCAATGAGGGAACCTGGCCCAAACAGAAGGCATGCATGAGAATCCTGAACTACAAATCCCATAGTGCACTGCTATCACATTTCTGAATAAAAAATTTCCATTTTAAACCAAAAGTTTTCAACCGAACATTTTCTTTTCATTTTTTGCCAGACAGTTGTAATTAAAAACCTCCCCACAAAACCAACCAACCAAACAGAAATATTCCAGACAGCTCTAGTTTAGGTGCATAAGCAATGGGATAGAGAATAATATGGAAAATACTGTAATGCCTTTATATAAATCAGTGGGACGGCCTTACCCAGAATACTGGTCACTCCACATCAAAATGAATATTTCAGAACTTGACTGAATTCACTAGACTAGTCAGGTCCCTAAGTACTTTCCTGGGTCTGGGCCTAGCCGAGAGGCATTTTCCCAATTGGCTTGTGGATCCTGTATGCACAAAACAGAGGCCTGCTGAAAATGTGACCCTGCTCAGGAATCCTGCTCAGTCTCTCCTTGGTTCTCTTCTTCTGTCCCTGTACCGTTTTTGTGGCTTTTCTCGGTGGTTGTCTTGGTTTTCCATGTTTGTGAGCCAGCATTTTTATTCTAATGCCTATGGATTAATAACACACATGTACATTCATGTAACTGAACACCCCATACTCATGTTCATCTGGACAGACACACCCTTCACATACTCACCACACATGCACGTATATTTATTCACACACACATCTCTCACACACACACATTTACACACCTATATCTATTCACACACACATCTCATACACACACATATGTATATCTATTCACATGCACATCTCTCTCTCACACACACATATCTATTTACACACACATCTTACACACGCACATGTATATCTCTTCACACACACATCACACATATGTATATCTATTCACACGCACATCTCTCTCACACACACATATCTATTCACACACACATCTTACACACACATGTATATCAATTCACACACACGTCACACACACACATATGTACATCTATTCACACGCATATCTCTAGCTCATACACACACACATATATCTATTCACATGCACATCTCTCTCTCTCTCACACACACACATGTATATCTATTCACATGCAGATCTCACACACACACACACACACACACACACACCCTACGCACACACATGCATCTATACACGCACGAACAAACACACTCTCTCTCTCACATCCACACACATGCTTATCCTGCAGTTGTATGTCGAATAGCGGATGAAGCAAGCTATGCAAAGCAGATTTAAAAATATATGTTTTCAATAAACAGAAACAGATGCAGATTGCTCAAAAGCAGCGTGTGTACACTCCAAGCAAAGCTGGCATTTCCTCAGGGTGCTGGTGCAGCTTCCAATTAGAAAAGGGTTTCTTGTTGTTCTCATAAAGCAAAGAAATGCCAAAGTTAAAAATAACGACAGACACAACATTGCAGCCTTAGGACCTAGCTTGGCTGGGTGAATTTAAAGTTGTACTTCGCAACAGGGAAAACAAACTGACCACTCAATAGAAAGGACGCTCGTAAAAGAGGAGACATGGGGAAAAACCAGCAAGTGGTTTGAGCTGGAGCACTGGAGAGGGTGGTGAAAGCAGGGGCTGGTGGGGTGACCAGTGAGGTGAGGGGATGAGAGGGGAAGAAAATCGAGGAAGAAGGTGACTCCTCTGACTGAGCAGAGATGGGAGAAGGGCAGGATTTCAGATGTGTCTGGAGTGGGGTGAAGAGAGAAGGGGCCTGAGGCCACAGGGGAGTGGGTGAAGAAGGTGGTGGAGTGGAGCCGGAGAAAGGACCAGAAGCAAAGAGGCTATTAGGAATGGGAGTTAAGAGGGGAAGTAGGGTGTATGAGACTCCATGGAGGAAGGAGGATGTGGTGGATAGCAGGGCAGTCCCTGAGGCAATCTTGTCTGAGGCAATCTCGGCATCTCCGAGCAGACATGGGAGTCTGGCTGCTAATCTAGTCCCCTCCGGGCTACTCTACTGGTCTGTGCCACACAGAGAGCTGGGTCTGATTGGCCATTATCTTTGAAAACTTGTGGCGACTGGGGGAGGTCCCAGACTATTGGAAAAAGGCTAATGTAGTGCCCATCTTTTAAAAAAGGGAAGAAGAAGAATCCGGGGAACTACAGGTCAGTCAGGCTCACCTCAGTCCCTGGAAAAATCATGGTGCAGGTCCTCAAGGAATCCATTTTGAAGCACTTGGAGGAGAGGAAGGTGATCAGGAACAGTCAACATGGATTCACCAAGGACAAGTTATGCCTGACTAACCTAATTGCCTTCTATGATGAGATAACTGGGTTTGTGGATATGGGGAAAGTGGTGGATGTGATTTTATGAAAGCTTTTGATAACGGTCTCCTAGAGTGTTCTTGCCAGCAAGTTAGAAAAGTATGGATTGGATGAATGGACTATAAGGTGGATAAAAAGCTGGATAGATCGTTGGGCTCAACAGGTAGTGATCAAAGGCGTAATGTTTAGTTGGCAGCCAATTTCAAGCGGAGTGCCCCAGGGGTCTGTCCTGGGGCCGATTTTGTTCAACATCTTCATTAATGATAAAAGAAGCAAAGAGTCCTGTGGCACCTTATAGACTAACAGACGTATTGGAGCATGAGCTTTCGTGGGTGAATACCCACTTCGTCAGATGCATGGGATGCTTCGTCACCCATGAAAGCTCATGCTCCAATACGTCTGTTAGTCTATAAGGTGCCACAGGACTCTGCTGCTTTTACAGATCAGACTAACACGGCTACCCCTCTGATACTTCATTGATGATCTGGATGATGGGATGGATTGCACCCTCTGCAAGTTTCCGGATGACACTAAGCTGGGGGCAGAGGTAGGGTCGAGAGTGTCCTAGACAAATTGGAGGATTGGGCTAAAAGAAATCTGATGAGGTTCTACAAAGACAAGTGCAGAGTCCTGCACTTAGGAAGGAAGAATCCCATTCACTGTTACAGTCTGGGGACCAACTGGCTGAGCAGCAGTTCTGCAGAAAAGGACCTGGGGATTACAGTGGACAAGAAGCTGGATATGAGTCAGCAGTGTGCCCTTGTTGCCAAGAAGGCTAATGGCATATTGGTCTGCATTAGAAGGAGCATTGCCAGCAGATCGAGGGATGTGATTATTCCCCTCTATTTGACATTAGTGAGGCCACATCTGGAGTATTGTGTGCAGTTTTGGGCCCCCCACTATAGAAGGGATGTGGACAAATTGGAGAGAGTCCAGCGGAGCACAACAAAAATGATTAGGGGTCTGGGGCACATGACTTACGAGGAGAGTGTGAGGGAACTGGGTTTGTTTAGTCTGCAGAAGGGAAGAGTGAGGGGGGATTTGATAGCAGCCTTCAGCTACCTGAAAGTGGGTTCCAAAGAGGATGGATCTAGACTGTTCCCAGTGGTGGCAGATGACAGAACAAGGAGTAATGGTCTCAAATTGCAGTGGGGGAGGTCTAGGTTAGATATTAGGAAACACTATTTCACTAGGAGGGTGGTGAAGCACTGGAATGGGTTACCTAGGGAGGTGGTGGAGTCTCCTTGCTCAGAGGTTTTTAAGGCCCAGCTTGACAAAGCCCTGGCTGCAGGGGCGGCTCCAGGCCCCAGCACACCAAGCGCATGCCTGGGGCGGCAAGCCGCGGAGGTGCTCTGCTGGTCACTGCGAGGGCGGCAGGCAGGCTGCCTTCATTGGCTTGCCTGCGGAGGGTTTGCTGGTCCTGGGGCTTCAGACCTCCTGCAGGCACGCCTGTGGGAGGTCCGCCGAAGCCACGGGACCAGCGGACCCTCCGCAGGCAAGTCACCGAAGGCAGCCTGCCTGCCGTGCTTGGGGCGGCAAAATCCCTAGAGCTGCCCCTGCCTGGCTGGGATGATTTAATTGGGGTTGGTCCTGCTTTCAGCAGGCAGTTGGACTAGAACCTCCTGAGGACCCTTCCAATCCTGATATTCTATGATTCTATAATGAGTGCAAAGGGTATGGTGGCATTAGAGACCCCAACCCAAGGGGACTGATAGGAAGAGTCAGCAACGGCGCAATCATCAGGCAGAAACCAGGCTGGTGGGTGTTGCAAGCCTGAGGTTTAGACTGGCAGGGGAGAGAGGAGAGAGTAAGTGCCCATGGAGTGCTGCTCACACCGGCACAGTGAGCATTGGGAAGGGGGGGAATCACTAGCAGAACCAAGGAGCAGGCAAGGGTCCTACAGCGCAACCTAACACCCACCTCTGCTCACCTGCTTCATGGACAGAAACAGCCAACTCTGCTCAGCGGTGACAGAGAGTGCAAGGCTCTGCTGCTTTGAGGGGCAACATGACAGGATCCCAGAGGAATGCCTTCCCTGCGCCCTGACAGAGTCCAAGGACCTGGTACTTGTTTTTGCCCATCTTGCATGGGAGCTGTTTGCATCGGATCCATGTTGCGTTTCGTTATAGGCCCAGAGAAACACAACTGTCCTTTGCGAAAACAAATGGGCCAATCTTTCCCTTGCTGAGGTGGGTGGGGGAGGTCTTCTTTCCCAGAGGAGGCTCTCCCGAGGGCTGTGCATATAACAACCAGGGAAGCATTGCTTTTAGCTTTGTGAGAATGACGTTTGCCCAAGAAATCTTATTGTTTTATGCGTTCTCCTTCCTCCTTGTTGTTTGAGCTTCTGCTCAATGAACACTTGGAGTGGCTTCAGACTCTGTACCTGAAATTTGTGCATGAAACCCTTATAAACACCAAGCGAGAAGCTCAAATCAACAAGCCAAGATACGTTCCATGGCACTGACAGTAAACTCTGTAGTCTCCCATACATTAGCCCAGGGCATTGCCAGTGGGATGTATTCCACATAGGAGGGAAAATTGGACCCAGATGTAAAGTTGGGTAGGAAATGCTTTTCCTGCCCTCGGAAAATTTTCAAGATTTCAATTTTTTTCTCCATTCTGAATGAGGGCAAAAATCTCAAACTTTTGCAAACTGGCAATCCAAAAAACCAATTCAGTTTAGATCAATCAACATGTTTTGTGTTGGCATTTTCAATACCCTTAATTTTGATTTCAAAATATTTTTCATACAAATTAAATTTAGGATAATTCACTTAAATGTCAAAACGAAAAGTTGTTTTGAACTGAAACCCCCCAAAATTTTTCATTTTACACATGTTGAAGTGGGATGTTTACATCATTTGGATACATTTTCTCCAATGTTTTTTTCCAAATTAAAAATTCCTCAAAGCCGCCCTATTCCCACAAACTGTTTCCACAAATCATCATTTTCCAACAGAAAAGGATTTATTGACAAACTCTGGACCGGCTTTTCTGAGACGCATGTGAGGTGACGTATATGTCTATAACATCTGAGCTAAACTATTTTGCCTGTGGACAAGCCAAGATATTCCCTTTTAGGTACATTTTAAGGAAGGTTTGCCCTAAGATTCTTATTATTTACATTATTGTAGCATATAGGAGCCCAGCAGTGCACCATGACCCCATTGTGCTGGGCACTTCAAACACAGAACAAAGAGATAGTCCCTGGCCCAAGGTGTTTACAAATAAAAGGCCAGATTCAGCCTGTGGGTTGATTGTGTTGTATCAGCAGGTACACCTAGTTTACAGCAGTGTGTCCAGTGCAGACACTGCAAGTCCAGCTAGGACGGGTATAAATAGGAGGCACAGCTTAAGTAAGTAGCGTGTCCTACACATCCAGACTCTAGGGTGTGTACGCACCACAGCTCTCTCCACACCCTGACAGCGTCTCCCACATCTACACTGCTGACTCCCCACTGTGGGAGCCTTTCCTTGCTGCAGTGGAAGATTCCAGCAGCGGTGAAAGGCTCCAGCACTGGGAAGCTGCTAGAACCTTTCCCTGCTGCCTCCCCGCTGCTGCTGTGTAAAGCGACACATACCCGACATGCCGCTGCAAGTATAGACATGGTCCGAGTCAGGTTTGCATTGGAAAATGAGAGGGAGAGCTCAGTGGTTTGAGCAGTGGCCTGCTAAACCCACCGTTGTGAGTTCAATCCTTGAGCGGGCCCTTTAAGGATGTGGGGCAAAAATCTGTCTGGGGATGGATCTTGCTTTGAGCAAGTGGTGGGACTCAATGACTTCCTGAGGTCTCTTCCAACCCTTATATTGTATGAAAAAGAAAAACAGAGTGTTATCCTGACAACCTCTGAATGCAATAAGTTTAAGGCTATGAAGCAGAATTTCCATCCTCTAGGCTACACAGTCTTTGCTAAGTCACCATGGGGAGTGATTGTTATTAGGAACAGTGGTCCCATATATTTCTGTAGATGCAGCCGCCAAAAGAAGAAACTAAAAATGTGCAAACGAGCTACAGGAAGCCCATTCCTTCATTCATACCGAGAATTATGTGCAGGCAAGGTGTCATGGCAATCTAACCAGATCCTGTGGCTTCTCCTTCAGGTATTCCGTGACTATCCCTGATTAGGAAGGAGAGGATCTGACTGTCTATTTATGGTCCCTAAACCTTCAACTGCCAGAGACTAGGACTGGATGACAGAGGATGGATCTCTTGCAATTGCCCTGTCCTGTTCATTTCCCCGGAAGCATCTGGCACTGACCACTTTTGGAAGACAGGATGCTGGACTAGACGGACCATTGGTCTGACCCATTATGGCCATTCTTACGTTCTTATGCTTGGCCTGGTTTTTTCAACTGACAAAGTGGGAAGAATCTGCCCTAGAGGTTAGCTATAATTATTTTCACCAAGAATCCAGCTAATGAAATGTTGTCTTTAATATGATGTTCTTCCGCAAAAGGGGTCAAGCCAGATTTTCCAAAGAATTCAGCGTGCTGAAGGCTAGGCTTTTTGGAAAATGTGGCCCCAGTTGGGATGCTGAGAACTTGAAAATCTGGCCATGAACTGGTTTGAAAATTTGGCCCAGTCCTGCATTGTTTGTAGCAGCTGTGCCTTTCCCCCCGGTAGGGGGATGGTCACCCTGCTCTGGCCCTGAAGGGGTTAAAACAGCCCTGGGAGAAGGCTTCCCTGGGGAACCAATAGTAAAAGCAGCCCTGAGCAGGGCTGTGGCTGGGGAAAGGCTGATTGGGGCCGCGCCACAGCTGGGACCACGCCCCAGTCAGGCCACAGCTGGCCCTTATAAGAGAGCTGCAGGGCCAGGCTGGAAGAGTCTCTCTCGAGCCCTGGAGGGAGAAGGGCCTGGCTGCCTAAGAGGAAGGTATCTGAACTGGAGCAGGGCTGGGGAATAGGGTACGGGAGCTGGGGAGCCCCCGCCTGGTAAACCCCCAGGCTGCAGGCCTTGGTGAAGGCCTATGAAGGTAGTGGGGCTACAGAGGGGCAGCCTGGGAATAGACAGAGGCAGCTGGTCCTAACCCCTTGCCAGTGATAAGTGGCCATGACAGGCTGCAGGCTGCCCCAGGGAGCGGGGGCTAGATGATGACTGGCAGTAGCCACTGAGGCAAGGTGGATTTAGAGGGTTGGGGGTTCCCCTGGGAGGGGAGACCCAGAGTGTGGGGGTACTGCTGGGGCAGAACCCTGAGGACAAGGGCACCAGGGTCAAGGAGGGACATGGAGGCCAGCGACAGGTGAGACACCGGCTTGCAGAGGGTGCTCTGGGCTGGAATCGAGCTAATTCCCAGCAGGAGGCACCGCACTGGTGAGTCTTCACTTCGCTACAAACCCCTAACTAACTCTGCTTCAGTTGCTGCTGGGAGTTTCTGTATTCCTCCCCAGATGCAGCTTGGCATCTGTTGTATAATTTGGGTTATTTGCTAGAGGAAGATGCAGGTAATAGGACACCTGTAAGATCATCAACAGAGACATTAGCAACAGAGCCATTCGTGACACCAGGACAAGGATGCAGCCCAAAAGGAAACCAGGTGGCCATATGAGCGCTGGACATGGGCTCCAATGGAAGGTTAGGAATGTCTCTTTCCTGCAGAGTGCTGTTGGCACGATACACATCAGGAAGCCTGCTCTAGCAAGCAAGTGGTGCCCATATGTTAGCTACTTTCCACATTTCTTTGGCCTGTCCCTGGGAGTAATACTCTAAATAAAACATAATGGCCATTTAATGCTGCTGGGAGAGAATTCCTGTTTGTAAAAGAGACTGCAGCACCTCGGAGAAATGCAGAGTCAATGGACACTAATTCTGACCCAGACTAAACAGGGGCTTCTACCTTGATCTCAGTGGCATCTACCCTTGGTCCAATATTTTCTGGTGATCTTTGTATAAAATCAGGATCTCACCTTTAAAAGGATCCTGAAGCGGAGTTAAAAATTGGGTGTATGTCCCTTTCTGCTCCTTTCTGATGGATACAAGAGGACTGAACAGGTTTCCTTGGTCTTGTTAAAGATGGTTTCCTGCAGGGCTCCTGGGAGAATCTAGAAATGTGGATTGGAAGCGCTCGGTGGCTATGTGCAGAGACTCCCATGCAGCTGCGCTGCTGTAGCACTGCTGGTGAAGACACTGTAAGCGGATGGGAGGGAGCTCTCCTGCCAACCTGATTACTCCATCTCCCATGAGAGGCGGTAGCTATGTTGGGAGGAGAAGCTGTCCACACTGGCGCTTAGGTCAGTGTAACGTAGATTGCTCGGGGGGTGGCTTATTCACCCCCCCACCCCCGAGGGACTTGTAAATAAGGTGTCAGACTTGAATGGAAGGGGGGGGGAGCAGATAGCAAATGCTTTTCTCCTATTCATTTTCATTCAATAGGTGTTGCAGAGAACTAACAAACCCCAGAGAGCTTCAAACAGGCTGAATACAAATCCCTTCCTCACTTCCTTGGCCTCTGGGATATCATAATCCTGGCTGACGAGATGTCCTGATTTTTATAGGGACAGTCCCAGTTTTTGGGCCTTTTTCTTATATAGGCTCCTATTTACCCACCTGGCCCGATTTTTCACACTTGCTGGCTGGTCACCCTAATCCTGGTAGCTCTCCAGGGGTCCATAGATTCTTAAACCAGGGGAGACAAGGCCTGGACTTCAAACATAAATGTCAAGCATGAAACAAACATGCAGAGTGGGGAATTCAGGCCCTCTGCATCCATCATCATGAAGCACAAAAGTGCACACAGACCCATCCCTTCCCCCTTCCTCTACAAGCTGCCTTTGTGATCATCGGCTCCTTCTGCTCCCCACCCAGGCCCCGTGACATCCCAGTGTGGAGTAGATGGTGATATCACAACAAGAGGGGCATGACTTCGGGCACAGAGAAAGCGGCAGGAGTGGGTTAAGTCTTGATGCAACAAAGACTCTGCAAAGGAAAATGAACCAGAGGGCAGGGATCGGGGGGACAGGAAGGACGAGGCAGAGAGAGAAAACCAGAGTTGAGAAGTGTGAGGCTGAATTGACTTGCAAGCAACTCTTGAGTGGTCAGCTGCTTTCTAAAGTCCTGTGCAGAGCTTGGCCTGGGCCCTGCGCACATTAAGTCCTTGTCTTTTCAGAAGTACCTAAGTACCCTTGAATAGTCCCCTGCCTCAGCCTGTTTATGAACATCGGTCGACTCATTAATATACAATAGATTTAAATGTGTCTCCAGGACAAAACTCCACAAGTAACAGGCTAGAAAGAAAACATTTGTGTCTCTGATCTGCCTTCTGCCACATGCTTGATGGCTGAAAGGTCTTGGACGCCATATGCTGTGGTGCTGGAAGAGCGTCCTGGAAGAGCGCCTGGTTAAAGAGAGAGATCAGCTTCAAGGACTGAACCTCTGTCGGGCCTTTGGAGCCAGCTTTGAAGGATCTAATCCTCAGGCACTTGGGAAATGGCTGAGCTATCTTTTTGTCCTGCGTTTGTACAGCGCCTAGTGCCATAGGGTCCTGGTCCATCGCTGGAGTCCAGGAAATAACAATGTTGCCCTTTAGCCTAAGCGGTTAGCCAATACTTGGGGCCTTGCCTGGCTGTTTCCGTTAGGAGGAGAAACTGATGATTGAGTCAGGTATTTCTTTGGTGCAAACTATTTATTTACAAAGCCCTGTTTCCCTGAACACTGCAGGAACATACAGCAGCGGCACTTTCCTGGCTCACAATTTCCACGCCTGCCTTTCCAGCCAGTCGTGTGCCAAAAACAACTGTCTCCGCTCCTGCCACGCTCTCCACTGCGCCACCTGCAATCTGCTAGCTTTCTCTTTCTTTCCCCTGGCACATGGCTTTCTGCTTCTGGCACACAAAGCCACACACAGCAGCAACCAGTCAATGCCCCAGTCCCTGTTTTTGCAATCATCCCGCAGGGGGACCCCTTGGCCAGAAAGGCTTAGCTGCCCATCTTCCTTGCATATGGCCCAGTGCCTTCTGCGGTGGTTTCTGTTGTTCCAGGTATCTTACTTTGTAAAGGAGCTTAATTGCTTCTTCCATGTAGCCTGAATGAGGGATACAGCATGCCCATCAGCTTGACTGAGGTCTGTGATTGCTTGTAGATAAGGTCCTGGTGACAGCTATTAACACCTTCCAGCATAATAATAAGGGGTTGGGGAGCTCATGGTGGTGGGCCAGGAGGAGAGTGGGATTCTGGCTGCTGGGAAATGAGTCAGGTCTTTTTCCTGGGGTGAATCATTTTGACTTTCCGTGCTGCTGGGAAATCCCCTCCAGTGGGGCTCTGCACTGGGCTTCCAGCCTCTCATCCTGGTTAGGAGGAACCAGCTGAGGGGAGCTGGGCACCTCATCAGCCGAGGTTGACAGTGGGGAAGAACTGGTATGTGGCTGAGCACAGAGTCTTGCAGGCAGACAGGGTGAGTGCAGTGGGGATTGGAGGCTCATTCCCCTGCCCCGCAGAGCTGGGCCTGGGGTTTGCTTGTGCAGCCGCATGGCTTTTGTCGCTGCAGTGGTCATACATCCCTTAACACCATTGTGCCTGGAGTGATTATATCCCCTTTTCACAGACGGGTGAAGGCCAATGCTTCGGCGGTGTTGTGTTGATGGATGAAGTGACCCCTGTGTAGTTCGCCTGGCAGCTTAAGGATTTTGGTGGGTTTGTTTGAAATCCCCTGAAGGTTCCACAAGGGGATACAGGCCCAGAGCCAATACAAAAGGGTGGAACTCGTGCTGCGTTTTCACAAGCTCGTTCTGTTTCTAGCCATGCTGAGGTAGCAGGTGAGGGAGGTGCTGGATCATCTTGCTGGATAAGGCAACTGGGGATCAGAGGTGAAGAATGAAACGGAATGTGTTGAAGTGAGACGTGGAGCACTTGAATAGAAACAGCACCACGCAGGGCATTGCACTGCATTAATGATAATGGCAGAAGGGAAGAATCTGGGCTGTGATTTCAAAGAAGCCTAAGGGAGTTTGGAACCAGCCTCTGACTGAAAGTTATGGGGAGAAGGGAGTCTAAGGCCTTGCCTAGACAAGACAGTTGCACTAGTAAAACTTTTCTTATTCTGCCTTGTGTCCATGCAGCTTGTCTTATATTGCTGCCTCACTCTGTCAACCACAGTGCATAAAAACAGCCACACTGGGTCAGACCCAGGGTCCATCTATCCCAGTATCCTGTCTTCTGACAACATCCCATGGCAATGAGTTCCACAGGTTAACTGTGCATTGTTTGACAAAGTTCTTCCTTGCGTTTTTTTAAAATCTGCTGCCTGTTAAATTCATTGTGTGACTCCTGGTTCTTGTTAAATAACACTTCCCTATTCACTTTCTCCCCAGCTAACCCTAACCCTAACCCTCACCCAGTTTAGTGAGATCCCTTTGTAACTCTTTGCAGTCAGTTTCGGACTTAACTATCTTGAGTAATTTTTTATCGTCTGCAACCTTAATCAAACCCCTTTACATGGACTTTGCTTCATCTCAATGGGCATTAAATCAGTTTAGTGGCAATGTGGGTGTTTGGCCAGTCCAACATGACAACATTGGTTCATTTAGTCCTCCCACTGCTATCCCATGCTGCATCAGTTCATAACTGAAGAGATCTGGCTGTGATCTCCCTGCACTTCACTGCTCTGGGGTCATGTGGACGGACCTCCTGCTACCTCCGTTCACACATGTCCAAGGGGATTTGTGACCTGCTTGCCTTGCAAGCACATGGAATCTGAAGCCGTCGTGGTCAGTATGTCTCGTGCTTCTGTGTGGTCCTGGGCAGAGGGCCTAGACTTTGCCCTCTGTGGAGAGGAGCACGCCCAGTTCCACTGGCAGGCTAAGACGCACGGACAGCACCAAGAACAAATGTTAGAACTTGGCTATAACAGAGGTGAGCTCCAGTGCCGGAGCAAAGCCACAGAGCTGCCGCAGAGCCACGCCACCACAAAGGACATTAACAACACCTTTTGCACCTCACGCTCTACATCCACCTGTTAGGGTGACCATACTGCAGATGTGCCAGAGAAGCCGTCCATTTCTATCCTGCTTCCTTCTCCCTGGAGTGAGAGCAAGTGGGGGACTTGCTCTCCTGAACACTTCTGTACCTGATACCTAGTGCAGCGCCCCCAGGGTCGTGTTCAAACAGTCCCAGTTTTCCTTTTCTCTCTGTCCCTCCCTGTGCGGCAAGGCACAAGTGGCAGAGGAAAATAAGGGTTAAACAGCCACATCATCCCATGGCAGCGTGTTTATTGTTGTAGAGAGGCAGAAATCCTGAGGTGTCTGTGGCCAGGGCACTTATGCCCCATTTTGAGTAGCCAGAGCATTTCATGCGGCATTTCGCTTTTTGGCTCTGCTTAAACACAGGAAGCGTCTGGCTCTGCGTTAGCTTTGCAAGCACAACAGGCAGCACCTTAGTAGCTACACTAAGTTGTCGTTTTCCCCTCCTTCCTTACCCTGTCCCTGATACCAGTGCAGTGCCCTCATCTGTGGACTTCCCCACACCAGCAACCGGGACAGCCAGGGCCCGGATGGTGATCACCACGTGCTTCGAGGGACCCTCCTGGTGGTGATATGGGGCTGCAAGGTCGCAGTGAACTCAGCACACATTTCCAGGAAGGTGGCGGGCAGTTCTGCACCCCGTGCCAGTCATCCCAGGTGTGACCCGGGTTCCTAGGGCAGCCCTCATTGGTAATGCCAAGGTCAGAGCAGGCTGAAAAGGCGGAGAAGATACTCCCAAGACTGGTGGGAAACACTGAAGTGAACTCCCCAATCAGTCACAAACTGTGCTGCTGATTCCTCACACTAGTTATCAAGTAGCCAATATATATATATATATATATATATATATATATATATATATATATCTCACAGCCCCCTTTACTGCATTCCAGTTCTCTGGCTCCCCATCAGCACCTGGGTCCAGCACAGTGCGAAGTCATTTAAAACCTCTGCTCACTGTACAAAATGTTCTTCTGACCCCAAAGGGTCACCCACGTCACCAGGCCAATATTAGTTTGGATCTTACCCAAAATACCCTACTGCCAGCCAGTCCTTTAGTGTCTGAAACAAAAGGTTTGTTATAAGGAAAAAAGAAAGATCAAGAAGAGAGTTGTTAAATGGTAAAACAATCACATACACACAGAGACGTCAAAGTCCATAGATCAGGTTCTGAGCAGTATTGGTGAGTTTGCTGCCTTGAAAGTCCGTTTGGAACAGATCCCCAGCTTGGATGGGCCGTTCAGTCCTTTGTAGAAAAGTTGCTCCAGAGGTAAGAAGCAGGAATGGAGACAAAATGGAGAAGATGCAGCTGCCATTTATATTCCTTTTGCCATGCGGCTGGTACTTCCTTTGTCCCAAACACAAGCTGCACAGCACATGGCATGAAAAAGCCTTAGAGTTCTCTGTCCACCAGCCTGCCCCTACATGCCTTGCTGGCTCCTAAGCTGTATCCCCTAGTTCCTGTCAATGGGTTCATTGTCGGGCTGATGACCCGTGATGGACCATTGAACAGGCTCAGCAGTGCTGATGCCAATCTGTCTGGAGGTGTCACCCAGAACCACAGCCTGAGTTTAGAAACCCAGATATTCCCTACATATCTATAGCTCACAATACAAAGATGATACAAACATGGTTATCATACTTGGCACATTATAACATTTTCACAGATACCTTACATGGCACATCTGGTCAGATTCCCTGCAGTTTTATAATATCGGTATCAGCAATCTCATAAAGTGTCCCACATATTCCATACAGCGTCACACCGAATCAGCCTTGCTGTCCTGTCCTAACACTCAGGGCAGGTCAGCTGAGCCCAGAAGCAGCACCCCACTGAGATCAGATGTTCCAGGAGTAAGGTCATGTAGAAACACCTGCTGGAGTCCTCTCCATTTCCTCCAGTGACTGCACAAAATCACACTCTGATGCGAGGTGGGACTGAATAACGAGGATTATGTAGTCTTGAGAGATAGTTAAACGATTGAAAGGGCAAATTAAATGGTTGTGAAGACGACTGAAATTACAAAATGGATTTGTGAGGTTGTTAGGCAGGCCTGCATTAGGGAACGCAAGATTAAATTAAGCAGGAGCATAAGTAAAAAGAATGCAAGGCGACCTCATTTTATGGAGCTAATGGTAAGTAGAGTAAATTCCCTGTGGAGGCAGAAGAACTGAGCAAAATCAGTTTGTATGGGCAGAGAGTCAGTATATATATGAATTCATACATTAAAGAAGGGTTAGATTATTTCATTCCTGGGAGCATCTTTTCTGGGGTCTGAAGGGAATTTTTGCTGATCATTAATTTCTTGTGATGTCAACCTCTAGGCCTAGGAGTCAACATCTTAGATTTCTCAGGCTGATAGGGAGCAAACTGCATTAAGATAATGAGTAATTCCATTTTTAAACAAGACCCACAGGATTCCGCACACCCCACCCAACACACCTGCTGGGAATCTTAAAGGCACTTTTTAAACTCATAGCAAAACTTTGGCCGTGTGCGAAACACCAGGGGATCCTTTGGCAGAGCGAGGCTCGATGGTTGGAAGATTAATGCTAACTAAACACAGCCATAGATCAGATTGCAGTGCAACTCATGGAAATTGCTTTTCAGGTGTGATGTACAATAACTGCATTGGCCAAATTACTAACACTCACACATTAGCTTCCAAATCCCTTTTTGAGCTGCACCACTACTTCCACCACAGGCGGACACCAGCGGGTTAGCCATCTGGAATGCTAATGGGATGTGCCGTCGTTGCTGAGTGATAAAGTTAGCCTGTTATTGGGTTGCTACACATTAGCCCTTTGGAAAGTGAATTCATTTTGCAGATTGCTTGTTAGGATATTCTTGGGCGAGATTCATATCTGTTTGTGCTGGAGACAAAACACTCCATACGTAATGAGATTCAAACAGACTTGAATCATGGCTTTTTCCGATGCTTAGAATAGTCAGCATCACTTTTTTGCTTTGCTTCTGTGGGTGGCACACGTTGAGTGAAAGCATTCCTCTCACCCAACCCTGAATCACTCCCAACCCCTGCCCCGGCATAACCCTGCCTGCAACAATAAATTGTGAGAACATGTGCCGGCTGGGGAAGAAATGCCAGAGGAAGAAACTTAGAAATAGCAAAAATCAGGATGAGCTTGTCTTGGCTAATTCTGTGTGCATTATACTTGATTGCCTACGCATTTTATCAGTCTCTCTAGCTTCCATTACCGCAACATCTGGGCCCCGGTGCATTTTAAAGTCCATGCAGTTCAGGTTCCTATAAATGAACCCTAGATGTTTGCACACAGACACATAGACAGACACACACATCTAAGAGCGGACATACTGGTCAGACCAATGGTCCATCTGGCCCAGTATCCTGTCTTCCAACAATAGGGTGACCAGACAGCAAGTGTGAAAAATCGGGACAGAGGGTAGGGGGTAACAGGCGCCCATGTAAGAAAAAGCCCCAAATATTGAGACTGTCCCTATAAAATCAGGACATCTGGATGCCCTATCTAACAGTGGCCAATGCCAGGTGCCCCAAAGGAAATGAACAGAACAGGGATCATCAGGTGATCCATCCCCTGTTCCTCATTCCTAGCAGCTGGCACATATAAATGGATGTTAACTCTCACTCCCATTACTCACCATTATTATTATTTATTAGATGCATTACGGTAGCACCTAACAGGGGCCAGGACCCCATCCTGCTGGGTGCTGTACAAACAGAACAGAAGGACAGTCCCTGTCGCACAGAGCTTATGTGAAATGCACCTTGTGGGATGGATAAATCAATAACATGCTGTGTCCCCTGAGCAGGAAGGTCACAGAGTTACTTGCCTGCTGCAAAAATCATTCGATAGAACTCGAATTATATCTCTGGGGAAAAGAAATGTTAAAGAGCGTAACATGCTTTGGAAATCCTATTTCTAGCCTCGCAGGCTGTGCTTGTGTCCGGAATAAATCACCTCCATGAAATCAAAGCGATGAAAGGTGTGATTTGGAGGCTGGTTTGGATGTACTGTAATACAAAATAGATTTCCAAGAGGTAAATTAGCCCCACAGGCGGGTTCAGAAATGCTCGTTCTCCTCTTGCATTACAGAGATGAGAGGCAATACGTCTTGCAGGGAGAAAAAATCTGAAGCTCTTTTAGGCAGAAATCTCTGTCTCTGGTCTCCTAACCCAGCCCACTTCTTTTACTGTCCTTGCCTTTCCAGGCACAAGTCTCCCCAAATCCATCCTTCCCGAGGTCTCACCCACCAGACGCTGGACTTTTCCTCTTTGGTTCATCCGCCCCTGAAGGTGTGAAACCAGCCCCCCAGACACCAGCTTCCTCTGGCGCACGTACTGCACACAGCCTGCACACCAGAGACCTGCTTGAGAGAAATCTAAAGAAAAGCTTTATTTGACAGAAAAATCCCAGATTCAATGATGAAATGGCAGGGCGGAGGGGTGGGGGAGAGCAAAGACGTAAGAGTTACATACAAAAGAAACATAAAGACGCATCCTCAGGCTTCATACTTCCACATTAGATTAAGTCCTTTCTGTAGCACACGTTACCTGTGGCCTTTGAGCTGTTTTCCAGCGGGCCCCCTTAGCCACACGGAGAATCCAGCATTTCATGTCCAGCACCCATGGCGGCTGTCAGTGTCTAGACGCCAAAACCTGAGACACCAGCCTGCTTTTGAAAAGCCTTTTTTCTCTCTTTATTTTTTCTCTTAATCAGGGGGTCTCAAAATTCACTGCACCGTGCCCCCTTTCTGACAGCAGCAATTACTACACGACCCCAGGAGGGGGGGCTGAAACCTGAGTCTGCTCGAGTCCCACTGCTGCAGGGAGGTGGCGGGGGACAAAGCCTGAGCCTCACCACCCCAGGTGGGGAAGGGGTCAAAGTCCAAGACCGAGGGCTTCAGCCTTAGCCAGGGTGCCTATAACCTGAGCCCCACCACCCACGGCTGTGGGGCCTGGGCTTCAGCTCTGAGCCCCAGCACACCTAAGCCAGCCCTGGCGACCCCATTAAAATGGGGTCACGAGAGACTTTGGGGTCATGATCCACAGTTTGAGAACCGCTGCTCTTAATTCACGAACTGGGATATCTCAATGGCTTTCCATTAATTTTAATAATCCACCATTGTCCTTTCTTGGGCTGAGCTTTGGGGGGCGCACTTGAATCTTGTTTCCTGGCTTGGGAGGTGCCCTTCCCTGTCTGATTGCTCATTGCCCTTTTGGGAGGTGATGCGGGAGTCGCACCATTGTTCCATTTGACAGTTTTCTATCGATTCGGATCGCGAGATTCCGCACCACACTCTGTAGCCACGGCTCCCAATGATGATGAAGATCAGAACATTACAAGCTTTCCTAAAAGATCTCACGTGACATGTCTTTGTAGCACTACAATGTTGTATACTTCGGTTGATTCAGCTGTTTATTCTTTGGGGTTCCAAGTGCCTGTTTTCCCCTCGGGGTGTCTGGACGCTGACTGACATCCCCTCCCTCAATCCTCCATCAGAGTCAGGTAGCCCAGGCAGGGCTCCTGTTGGGCTCACTAAATTGGGTCACGATTGTCAAGGTTCAGCATGTGCCAAATTGCACTGCAGATCCTCTAGGGGAGTCGGCGATGTCGGTTTGAGACTGCTGCAGGGCGGCTTTCTGCTGGTGGAGCCGAGGTTGACAGGGTAGGAGCTAGGGGCCGAATGCCTACAAGGGGTTAGGCCCTAAATCCTGGTTTAGGTACCTGAGTCCCAGTCTGGTGGCTACTGTGGCACACATCCCCCCCACACCTCCCCCAGGCTGGTCACCGCAGGTGCTTAAACTCCCTCAGTGCCCATGTTTCTGTATCAGAGGGGTAACAGTGTTAGTCTGGATCTGTAAAGGCAGCAAAGAGTCCTGTGGCACCTTATAGACTAACAGACTTTTTGGAGCATGAGCTTTCGTGGGTGAATACCCACTTCATCAGATGCATGTAGTGGAAATTTCCAGGGGCAGGTGTATATATATGCAAGCAAGAAGCAGGCTAGAGATAACGAGGTTAGTTCAATCAGGGAGGATGAGGCCCTGTTCTAGCAGTTGAGGTGTGAAAACCAAGGGAGGAGAAACTGGTTTTGTAGTTGGCAAGCCATTCACAGTCTTTGTTTAATCCTGAGCGGATGGTGTCAAATTTGCAGATGAACTGAAGCTCAGCAGTTTCTGTTTGAAGTCTGGTCCTGAAGTTTTTTTGCTGCAGGATGGCCACCTTAATATTTGCTATTGTGTGGCAAGGGAGGTTGAAGTGTTCTCCTACAGGTTTTTGTATATTGCCATTCCTAATATCTGATTTGTGTCCATTTATCCTGTTCTGTAGATACTGTCCAGTTTGGCCGACGTACATAGCAGAGGGGCATTGCTGGCATACATTACATTCAGTTCATCTGCAAATTTGACACCATCAGCTCAGGATTAAACAAAGACTATGAATGGCTTGCCAACTAGAAAACCAGTTTCTCCTCCCTTGGTTTTCACACCTCAACTGCTAGAAGAGGGCCTCATCCTCCCTGACTGGACTAACCTTGTTATCTCTAGCCTGCTTCTTGCTTGCATATATATACACCTGCCCCTGGAAATTTCCACTACATGCATCTGATGAAGTGGGCTCTAGAAATGCCGCTGTGGGACAGGGAGCCACTCAGTCCCTGCTCTGGAAGCTGTAGCACTCTGGTTAAATAACAAGAGACTCACTAGAGCAGGGGAACTGGCTCTGGCAGAGCCTGGGTGAGTGCTCTAACCACTAGGTGAGGGAGCCATCCTCACACTAGTGTGTGTTCTCACCTTTGCTCCTTCCCTCTAAGCCCAAATGACACTGATGGCTGACACAAGTCAGGAGAGAGCCCTACTCCCCTCACTGACCCAGCACAGGCACCCAGACTCAGCTGAGAACTACAAGCAGTGCTAGGTGCCTTGCTGCAGCTGGCTGTTAGTGCTTGTGCTTGCCTCCGAGACAGGGGTGGGGTTTAGTAAACCCCACCCCCTGCTGGTCAGCTTCTCCCCCAGGCAAGTTTAGGGATCTCTCTGTCTAGCCTGCTGGGTTACTGGCCTCTCCCCATTCGTTGTACTGGAGCCTGGATGCCTGTCTTGCTTGGGCTTTGTGAATCACAGGGATTTTTTCCAGGCACCATAGAATATCAGGGCTGTAAGGGACCTCAGAAGGTCATCTAGTCTAACCCCCTGACAGATTTTTACCCCAGTTCCCTAAATAGCCCCCTCAAGGATTGAACTCATAACCATGGTGTTAGCAGGCCAATGCTCAAACCACTGAGCTATCTCTCCCCCAGTTGGGGAAGAAAGTGCCTCCTTGTAGCTTCTGAGCAGTCCTGTGTTCTTAAAGATGCTAGTGTCATGCACCTTCCTGACGAGCCCACACTGATGTCAGAGATGGTGATCCACTAGCTCCTGCATAACTGTGGAAGGATAGCCCTTTCTGTTGATGTACTCTGCAGCAAGGTGGTCTGGTACCAAAATAGGGATATGCATGCTGTCTGTCCCTCCACTGCAGTTTGGGAACCCCATTGCTGAAAAATTCCATCTGTTATGTCCTGCATATTACTGAGAGTCACAGTCCTGTGTAGCAAAAGACAATGAATGGCCCTGCACACTTGCATGACAATGGCACTCACAGTGCATTTTCCAGCTCCCCCAAATGATTTTACACTGGCTAGCAGCAATCTGGTGTTGCAAGTTTCCACAGTGTGATCACCACTCACTTCAGCACTTATTCTGATTCCCTTGCACTGGAGAGCCAGGGAAATTTCCACACACGTATCCAGCAATGTGGCCTGGAACATCCAACAGTTCTGCAGCCACTTCTCGTCATTCCAAGCCTGCACTACAATGCGAGCCCACCAGTCAGTGTTGCTTTTCGGGCCCAGAAGTGGTGCTCCATCCAGTGCAGCTGCTGTGTGACCACCACCAACAATCTTGAACTGGTTCTCGCTGTGTCCCACAGCGACCTGTCCTTCAGGAAGTTGTCATGCTCCACGCTGCTCTGTTTGCAGTTCTGCATGTAAGCAGAGTCAGGATGAGCTCTACCCTGACATCTGGTGGTGAATTGTGGCAAGTTGTAGAAAAGAACTTCAGGGGCTGATCTTGTTTGCATAGGGACACCCACCCCACCTAGCATGAGCCCATAGCAGCCCAAATGGTCACTTGGGCTTCTGTGAGATCCCCAGCTTCTCTGTTATTGGGACAGGAATAATAAAGTGTTGTTATCCAGATTATGTGAATCAAGGACAATAAAACTGTTTTATGACAGAGGGACTCGCCATCAACTAAGTAGCAGTCGCTACACATGGGACATGGGTTCCAAAACCCAGTGAATTGAAAGAGGGTGTGGGGGTAGATGTTTGTATGTAATAGTATGGATCCCTTTTGAGGGCCTGAAATACAAATTGTGCTGCTGTTTCTGTTTCCCCTCCCCTCCTACTATGGTATATCAGAGCTCATTTTAATTCCGTTAGGAGTCTAGTTAGAGGCTGCTGAGCTGAATTCACTTTGGGCTAATGGTGCACCAATGCTGAGGCTCTCCCCCTACAAGCTGAAATCACTAAAGAACTAAAATTGCTAAGAACTGAAATCACTGAGTGCTGTGAGAGGGCCTGAAGATATGTTGCTGAGCGGCTGGTGGAGTGTAGCAGTTCATGGAAGGGCTGGAGCGGCTCATACAGTGGCTGGTGGAGCAGAGCGGCTGGCGGAGTGGCTTGCGGTGAAGGCTGCAGCAGAACCCCATGGAGAGGCAGGGCAGTTGGTCTTGGACCACGTAAGGTGCCCCTTAACACCTCTGTGCTGCCCCCTCCCCCCAGTAGTGACTGGGAGGTAAAACTCTGCAGCTAAACTTTTGAACTGTAGGGCTGCACTGACGAGGGACAGAGACTTTTGGGATGTTTTACTTTTGGGACTTTGGGTGATTTTTTTGGGTTGCTGGACTTAAGAGCCTAAGGGGGAAAGACACTGCCAAACTTACATGGGGGTGGGTCTTTTGCTCATGGTCTGTGTAATGAATCCTGTTTGTGGTGTTTCCCCAGCGTAATGCCACATTGTTTCCCTCCTTTATTAAAAGAATTTTGCTACACTCAGACTCCATGCTTGCGAGAGGGGAAGTATTGCCTCTTAGAGGTGCCCGAGGGATGGTATGTAATTGTCCCAGTCACTGGCTGGGGGCTCGAGATGGTTTTGCATTGCGTTATTGAAATGGAACCCCTGGATTCTGAACCCAGCTCTTGTTGCTGCCAACTCAGACGGGCAGAAGGGTTATGTGCAAATGCCGGAGGATTGTGCATCCAGCGCTTGCAACATTCATGGTAACAGTGCAGAGCTATGAAGGCTCCATGCTTCTCTCAGAAATGGTTGACAACTACAAGTCCTGTGCGGGTTCATGGGATTTTCAAAAGAAGGGCAAAAATTTATGGATAGAGATGGCATTATGGGATGGGAAAAGTTGCATGATGGGAACTTGACCCACAGAGCCAGTCACCCCATGCAACTTATTTCTGCCTCACCATGCATTGCTCAAAATTCCCAAAAGATGGTGCCCTGCATGGTGGTGAGTTGCACGCTGGGCTACCTACCCACGGTGCAGCACGCTGTGCATCACCTCACACACTCCTGATAAGTATGCTCCGTGCCGATGCAAGGGGACAAGTATGCACCTGCAGAAGTGATATACTAACTGCAGTGGCAAACATTTGTGGTGCAGATACGTCCTGAGAAGGTCAGATATGCTAAATGGATCCATCCCCTGCCATTTGGGATAATGCTTCCTGGGCCCAAAGAACTCAGCACATTGGGTGCACATAGGGTACGAGTATCTTTGAAAATCTGGAGGTACTGAGCCCTTCTAAAAATCAGGTCCTAACTCTTGGCACTGAATGTTTGGAAATTTGGCCCATCGAGGCTTGCTGGTGCCCTGGTCTTCATTGATGAATAGAATTTAAGGCCAGAAGGGACCATTAGATTATCTAGTCTGATCTCCTGTATATCAGCCATTAAATTTCACCCAGTTACATAGGTATTAATCCCAATAACATGTGCCTGGCTAAAGCTAGGGTGACCAGATATCCTGATTTTATAGGGACAGCCATGATTTTTTGGGCTTTTTCTTATATAGGCTCCTATTACCCCCCACACCCATCCTGATATTTTAAACTTGCTGTCTGATCATCCCAGCTAGAGCATCTTCCAGAAAAGCATCCAGTCTAGATTTGGAGACACCAAGAGAAAAATTCACCACTTCCCTTAGCAGTTTGGTCCAATGGTTAATCACTGTTAAACATTTGCCCCTAATTTCTGATCTGAATTAGTCTGGGTTCAGCTTCCCGCTGGTGGTGCTTGTTCTACTTAGCAACACTGGCAATGTGCTTTTGGATCCACTTGGCTGCAAAGTGCCTTATAAATGTGGGATCGTTGTAATAACAGATTGCTTGGAATTAGGAGAGAATAAACAAACATTTCACAGAGTCTGAGAGGAGATATAATTAGTTCAGTCTTGGGTGATAAATTATTCTCTGGGGGACCCCACTCCTCCACAAAACCCCTCCGCCCGAATCTGTCTGACATTTACAACACCATTATTTTACTGTGCTCCAGTCACTTGGAAATATTTGATAGTTCACACGCAGGCTTATTTTAATCAATGTCCATTTAATTATGATGGAGACAAAGGAGATGCTTATCCCAACTCTTATAACTGAAGAAGTTCAAGGAAAGCAAATTCAAAGCCATCCTGGTGTGAGTAATGGATTCAATCCTGGCCCACATCATTGTAACAAATCTCTTTGCTTCCCTTTCATCAGTTTCTAATTTATTTGCTAATGATAAATCCGAGATGTCCCAAACTCAAGCAGCATATTTCACACTGGGATTTACAAGGGAGAAGTTTGCCAGCTCCTTAATGATCTTTGTATGAAATATGAAGGTGCCGTTCTGCTCTGAGAAGTGTATGTGCAAAGTTGCTCCTTTCTGCACAGCAGCTCTGCTCCCTTTGTGTACCAGTTCTGCTGCCTTCAGTGTCACACCTGAGGTTTGACTGTCCTATACTCCCCTCAGCTCTGCAGAGCCAGCAGCGGAACGGCAGAGCAAGTCTGGAGTCTCATCCTTCTCCTGAGTTGCCAGCAGAATTGTTGACTAAGCTGCAATCAGTGACAACTCTTGCAAAACACGGTGAAGGCAACGGGGTGTGGGTGTATGTCATGGGAGTGGAACCAAGGGCAGAATCTGGCCTAATCAACTTTTATTCCTTGTGAGGATGTGTCGGGGGAAGGCATTCAGTGTAACTTTCCTGTCCCAGTTTCTGATGCAGTAACCCCCTAGCTAAGCAGATATGAGCTTTGCTGCTAGCCCAGTTACTCTTTTAGTTCAAGTCACTAGTAGAGGCTTGTGTTTTTGGGCCACTCTCCTACATACTCACTGATGAGGGGAGGTTAACTGGGCAGGACGGTAATACCCAGTAGTAGAGTGGGTTGAAAAAGTTTTGAGGGACCAGTCTTCCATCAGAAGATGCTGATTCATTGAGATGTCTCTTGGGAGCATGTTGAATTTCAGGGTGATTTAAACGGAAACAGAGTATTTTGTTTCAATTTTCTTGATTTGCTTAGTTTCATATCATTTCATTTTGACTTCATTTTTTAATTCAATTTTAATGTTCTCTTAATATAGTTTATACCAGGAGCCAGCAACCTTTCAGAAGTGCTATGCCGAGTCTTCATTTATTCACTCTCATTTAAGGTATCACACGCCAGTAATACATTTTAACGCTTTTAGAAGGTCTCTTTCTGTACGTCTATAATATATAACTAAACTATTGCTGTGTGTAAAGTAAATAAGGTTTTTAAAATGTTTAAGAAGCTTCATTTAAAATTCAATTAAAATGCACAGCCCCCTGGATTGGTGGTCAGGACTCGGGCAGTGTGAGTGGCACTGAAAATCAGCTCACGTGCCACGTTCGGCACGCGTGCCATAGGTTGCCTACCTCTGGTTTATACTTATATTTAATATTTTATATTATCATGTTTCAACATTATCAAAACAAACCATTTTGCTAAGTCCATTTTGATGTTTCTGAACTGAAATATTTTGGAGTTTCCATTCCATGAAAACACTCAACATATCAACCTTTCATCCCAAATTGAGATGAAAGGTCAAAAGTCTGTTTTCCTAGCAGGTCTAGGTAGCAGTTGGAATGATTTGTTCTGATTTTGAGTTTTGTTTTTGGAAATAAAGCCTGGAGGAAAGGGATGTGAAGGGAGTTGTGTTACATTACTGTCAAGCTCAAGCATTCAAAACTCATCAGCTTTTAAAAAAAAATAAAAAATAAATTGGGGTTCATTTTATTTGACTTCTGGTTTAGCGTGCACTCGGGCCACGTTTTCAAGCATTTCTTCACAACCAGGGGGTCAAGCAACTTTTTTTTAAAAATGAAAGCTGAGAGTCTCACATATTTTCATGATTCCAGGAGCTGGAGCTTGGAGGAGAACATTGACTATTAGGAGACTTGAAAGAAAACAGCAAGATTTGGCAATGCTGCTTTTATTTTTCCTTCCCGATCTGGTGTGACCCACTTTCCCAAGGCCAGCCGCACTTTAAAAAATCTTTCAAACCCAGCAGTCTCTTTTAGAGCCTTACCCAAAAGCTGCTTGACAAGACAATTCCAACACGCTCTACGTTAGCTCTTCTGCAAAATGACCCTTACAAATATTTATGTTATTATATTCTTTGGCTTTTAGCAAATTACCAGGCTACAAGATATGGAAAAACATAAACTTTTTTATGGCCAGCAGTAGTCAGGTGTAACAATGTCTCCACAAAACTCTTAGCCTATCAGACCCTTAAAATTATTTGCATTAAATTGCCATTTAAGTCTGTGTGGCGTTGCTTTGAGACGATTACTGTCTACAAGAACCCACCAGCATGTAGCAGTCTAGTAGGACTGGCAATGCTAACACCGCTATCGCCGATGTAACAGTAGCAATTGCAAGCGTTGTCATACTGAATCCTGGGGGACCGCTGAAGGAATGCCGCTGTAGCTGGTGCTGGAATGTACTACACTCCATGCCATCTACTTTGATGTCCTGTTCCCATCCCCCCCTCAAATCACCACAGCAATTGACCATTTTGCAAACATTAATGACCTGTCATACCTCTGTGAAGAAAGGAAGTGTCATAGTCGCCCTTTTACAAATGGGGAAACTGAGGCACAGAGCTGCACATAAGACCCAATGTCATACTGTCTATAACACTAGATGAGATTGAATCTGGTTATCCTGAGTCCCAGCCTCAGGCCTTACCCACAAAACTACTCTTAGGAACATGGGACTTGCTAGACTGGATCAGACCTGAGGTCCATCCAGTCCAGTGTCCTGTCTGTGACAGTGTCTGGCACCAGAGGCCTCAGAGGAAGGTATAAGAACTCCACTGAAGACAGATGTGGGATAATCTGCTTCCCAGCCGCTTAGGTCTATCTTGAGCTCTAATAATCAGAGGTTGGCTTAAACGAGGTTTGATACCCCTTTCTTAGCATTACCTCGAATAACTCCAGATATTGTTGCTATCCATAGAAATGCTCAATCCCTCCAGGAATCCTGCTAAATTCTTGGCCCCCCATGACATCCAGTGGCAGGGAGTTTCACAAACACGTGTGGTCTGAACAGACATTTCCTTTTTGCAATTCTGAATTTGCCACTTTTCAGTTTCATTGACTGTGGCCTTCTCTAGACCAGTTGTCATTTTACACACTTCCTTCAGGTTAACTCTTATTCGCCTCCTTTCTAAGGGATGGAGATAGATCACTCAAGGTTGGGTTCACTCTGCAGCTACCAGTTCTACAGGCTAAGATTTGCTGAGGCCAACAGGGTTAGCAAAGGTGTCCGCGAGGACCTTATGTGGCCTGTAGAATCATTGTCTCCTGTGATGATGCAGGAGATGGAAAGAGCCCGGGGGAGACTTCTCCTTGGGGACCAGCCCAGACCCCTAGACTGCCATTTTTGCAGCCACTCTGTAGAGCAGAACTGCATGGAGACCATCTTGCACAGTATTTTATCTCCGGTTGTTTAGTGGGTGGGCCGGGCATGCAGCTGCAATGAGGGGGAAAGGAGCTGGTCACTATACACAGTGCAGACACTAAGGGCTGGGTTCTGGCAGCCACACATCATGTTGGCCAGGACTGGCACCGCTTCTGCTAAGGCTCTTGGGTATTATTTTGGCGTTTCCTTGCTGAAGTGCAAGCACCAAACCCACTAAACAGGCATCATCATCTCTAGGCTGCTGGATTTCACTTCCTCCGCAGCATCCCAAATCATTGGCACTGGGGGGCAAACAGCCCTGTGAGGCCAGTTTCTCTCTCTGGGAAGTGACAATAACTGTCTTTCATAGTTAGCTGTGGGTGAACCCACTGCTCATCGGTAACCCATTACAGCCAGAGGCTTCCACCCTGAAACCTCTCCAGAGCCCTTCCCTGGACCCCTAGCAGTGGGGATTTCCTTCCAGTGCCCTTCCCTGCCAGTTCTGCCCTGGCTAGGAGTGACAACAGCCCAGCCCAGGGGTGAGACCAGCGTCTCATTGTGTATCTCACGTGCACCATGGAGAAACCAACAGCCAGAGGGCAGACAATTCGCCTATCACCAAGGGCTGGCAAGTTCTACTGCTCCTGTTCCAGCATAGCTGCAAGTATAAGTTAATTGAATAGTTGTAATTGATAAACTAAACACTAATAATTCAGCAGGAGCAGATGGTGTTCACCCAAAGGTTCTGAAGGAACTCAGATATGATACCGAAGAACTACTAACTGTGGTATGTAACCCATCACTTCAATCGGTTTCTGCATGAGATGATTATGATTTTATTATTTTATTATTATTATGTATTTTATTATTTTATTTATTTATTATTATTATTTATTTTATTTTATTATAATTTTTAGCAAAAGCTCCAGAGACAATCCTGGCAATTACAGGCTGGTGAGCCTAACTTCGATTCCAGGCAGATTGGTTGAAACTAGAATCAGGCACATGGATGAACAGGATGTGTTGGGGAAGAGTCAACACAGGTTTTGTAAAGGGAAATTATGCCTCAGTAATCTGTTAGAATTCTCTGAGGGGGGTCAACAAGCATGTGGACAAGGATGACCCAGTGGATAGAGTGTACTTGGACTTTCAGAAAGCCTTTGACCAGGTCCCTCACCAACGGCTCTTAAGGAAAGTAGGCAGTCGTAAGATAAGAGGTGAGATAGTCTCATGGATCAGTAGCTGGTTAAAAGATAGGAAACAAAGGGTAGGAATAAATGGTCAGATTTCATAATGGAGACAGGTGAACAGTAAGGTCCCTCCAGGATCTATACTGGGACCTGTGCTGTTCAGTTTATTCACTAATAATCCGGAAAAGGGCATGGACCACAAAGTAGCAAAGTTTGCAGATGATACACAAATCATTCAAGCTTGTTAAATGCAAAGCAGACTGCAAGGAGTTCCAAAGGGATCTCACAATACTAGGTGGCTGGGCAACAAAACGGCAGATACAATTGTGATGCGCTTTGGAAGGAATAATCTCGGCTATACATATAAAATGATGGATTGTAAATGAGCTGTTTCCACCCAAGAAAGAGATTCAGAGTCGCTGCGGATAGTTCTCTGAACGCATCTGCTCAACTGCAGCAGTGGTCAGAAGTGGAAGTGGCCATGTTTACTAAGACAAGAGTCCTGCCCTACCCTCATAGATCTTCAGAGCTCCCAGAGCTGTCAGGAAATTCACCAAGGTCACAAGTGACATCAGTCTGGGAATTGGTTAGTTTCCAAAGGGTTAAACATCCCCCCGGCCTCTTCTGTGTGGCATGGGCCTTTCCCTGCTCACGCTGCAATACACCAGGCACCAGCCAGAGACACTCTCCCAATCATCTCACATGCACTGCAGATGGGGCGCTGAGGGATGGAGACCAGGAGCACTGCTGAGACTTCGCCTGAGAGCCGCAGAGTCCACAGAGACCACCCCTTTCCCTCCAGCAAGCTTTAAACTCCCAGCTCTACTAGGGAGGTTGTGCCATTTCACTTAGATGCTTCAAAGTAGGAGCTGACATTGAAAGGGGTGGATTAGAGTGTGTGCCTTCCGCTCCACAATCCCCTGCCAACCGTGGTCACATAGTTTAATTGTGCCTCCCGCTCTGTCTGTCTGTCTCTCCTTTCTTAGACTTACGGTGCGTGATTGCAGCACATGTGAGAGATTGCAGGGTTGACACAGCCTTAGGTTGGGGCAGGGACCATCTTTTGGTTCTGTGTCTGCACAACGGGGCCCTGATCCATGATGACTGGTGCTTCTCGGTGCTACCCCAATACAAACAAATAATAACATGACTCCAGAGCCATCTCCATGTCCTCCTTCCCTGACCCCATCCCGAGCAAAAGAAAGATAGAGATGAGGAAGCTGTGTGAGACTAAGGAGCTGGGCTCCCGGATGTACTATGTCCATTGGACCCTTCCTTCCTGCCCGAGACCCTCCCAGGTCCCCTTCTCTATATTGCAGCAGTCCTCAAATCTCAACCTGCCATTACAGCCTGGCCCCTTCCTTGTTCTCCATGCCAGAGCCAGGACGTATCTCTCCACATCCACATCACCAGCTCCCCAAGGTAGCCTATAGGGATGATTAGGGTCCTACCAAATTCGTGGTCCATTTTGGTCAATTTCACAGTCAGAGGATTTTAAAAATCATAAATTTCATGACTTCAGCTATTTAAAGCTGAAACTTCTGGGTGTTATAATTGTAGGGGTCCTGACCCAAAAAGGAGTTGGGGGAGGGGGGTAGCAAGGTTATTAAAAGGCGGAGCTGTGCAGCTGGAGAGCGGTGGCTGCTGGCCAGGAGCCCAGCTCTGAAGGCAGAGCTGCTGCCAGCAGCAGCACAGATGTAAGGATGGCATGGGATGGTACTGTCACCTTTACTTCTGTGCTGCTGCTGCTGGGGCACTGCCTTCAGAGCTGGGTGCCTGTCTAACAGCTGCCGCTCTCCAGCCACCCAGCTCTGAAGGTAGCGCAGAAATAAGGGTGGCAATACTGTGACTCCCCCCTACAATATCCTTGTGAACTCCCTGCAACTCCCTTTTGGGTCAGGATCCCCTATTTGAGAAATGCTGGTCTTCCCTGTGAAATCTGTAGAGTGCAGGGTAAAAGCACACAAAAGACCAGATTTCATGGGAGGAGACCAGATTTCATGGTCCACGACACATTTTTCATGGCCGTGAATTTGGTAGGGCTCTAGAGATGATGCTTACTTATGGTAAACAGAAATATGCTGACATGTAAGTAGAGAATAGATTTTTGGCCCTACATTTGGGCTTCATAATAACGAGGCCCAGTAAAATACAAGTGACGTGAGACAATTTCAGAGGCAAGTTAGAGACAAGTTGGGAAGCAGCCCTGGGTTATGTTCCAAACATGTTTTGGTTTTAACAAATGTTTCAGACAAAAACGTGAACACTTTGGAAGAATGCTTTCTGTATTGACAATCATTGGACTGATATTTACGCAGATGTTAATTAGGATGATGGTTAACATTAAATCGTTAATGAGAAAGTAGAAAATATTTAATTGTGGGAGAGGAAACACAGGTATGATAAAAGGTAGGCTTAATGCTAAGGAACGATGCACACGCTCATCTAGAGTCAAGGTACCACTAGAGAAAAGATTTTATACCCATTCTTCTCACCCCTGGATGCCCCATTTCCTCTTGGACTGGGAGTATCAATGCAGTGTGTGGTTATATTGTAATGTCCGTTTGCTTTAACTCATTATTTTATTTTAAATGAAATCTTCTGTTCTATCGCTTGTTTTGTCATTCACAGTCCTCCACTAAATTAAATTAACTGTAACTGCCCCACAGGCTTGAACCTGAAAGAGTTTAGTCTGCAGCGGCAGCTCCAGGCACCAGTGCTCCAAGCGCGTGCCTGGGGCAGCAAGCCACGGGGGGCACCCCGCAGATCCCTGTGAGGGTGGCAGTCAGGCTACCTTCGGCAGCGCGCCTGCGGGAGGTCCGCCGGTCCCGCGGATTCATCGGCAATTCAGCGGCGGATATGCCAAATCCATGGGACCAGGGACCTCCTGCAGGCAAGCCGTCAAATCTGCGGGACCAGGGATCTCCCGCAGGCAAGCCGCCGAATCCGCGGGACCAGGGACCTCCCACAGGCAAGCCGCCGAATCCACAGGACCAGGGACCTCCCACAGGCAAGCCGCCAAATCCGCAGGACCAGGGACCTCCCACAGGCAAGCCGCCGAATCCGCGGGACTGGGGACCTCCCCCAGGCAAGCACCAAAGGCAAAAAAGCTAGATCCGCCCCTGTTAGTTTGGGCTTTAAACTGCTAATGGGGAAGCCATAAACCCAGGTTGCACTGGGGTGACAGTCTGCTTGGTTGGGGTGTGAGAGCACAAGTCGCTCCTCAGCCCAACAGCGAGAGAGGCTGGAGCATGCTTTGTAGCAGTGCTCACCCCTGCCCTGAAGGAGAGCCCCAAACCTTCACAGATCACGAGTCGGCCCCCAGAAATCAGGAGACTTGCCTAAATATCATGATTTTTTCTTAAAGGATTGTCTCATGCTTTTGGGCCGTCTTTAGATTTCTGATCTCCCACCGCCCCCCCACGTGTGTGCATGTGTCACAATTCATGCGGGAGCTGGATTGTGCCGATGTGACCAGGGATCTCCAGAGCTAAATGCACAATTTGCTGCCGCAGAAGCTAGAGGGCCAAGTTTCCCCAGTGAGGGCTGTGACTGACTCATATCCTCTGCAGACCAGGCCCAGAGGGGGACACGTAACACACTCAGCTGTGGGTCACACTTGCTCAGGCAAAACTCCTGAGGAGAGTAAAGTCTCAAGAAGGGTTTGTTGTATATTATTTGGGGGCTTCCGCATTAATTATATTGGATTCTTTTTGTAACTCTTATACTGACTAGTACCCTATTCCTCCAGTATTCCCAGTGATCTCAATGGCACAGATCAGGGAGCGGCTGGTAATATTCACAATTCTTCTTGTCTTAATCCTGTCCAATAGGGTCCATTCTGCAAGGCCTTCCCCTCCAAAGTGCCCGGGTCAATGGCATATTATGCCATATGCTGACATTTCTTCCTTTGCGTCATCCCATCACTACCTCCCGGGGCGGCCTTGCTGTGTTTTTCCGTCAGCTGTCGTCTGTTGGACTCTCTACTCCCGTCGTTGTCAGCACTGTGCTTTACAGGACCCAGCCAGTCTGAGCCTGTGCTCCCTCTTTCTTTCATTTAGGGGCAGGGCCGGTGCAACCATTTAGATGACCTAAGTGGTCCCCTAGGGCCCTAGGATTTTGGGGGTGCTATTTTCTTCGGCAGTGACTGCAGTGGCTGGATCTTCGGCCGCCCCGGTCACCGCCTGCATTTAGGCAGAGGGAGCTGGGGCAGGGGAGCGTGGGGAGGGCCACCTGCAGTGAGTAAGCAGGGGGTAGAGGGATGGCACGCAGGGGAACTCCCAACCCCAGCTCACCCCTTCCCCGCCTCCTCCCCGAGCACACCATGGCTGCTTCACTTCTCCCGCCTCCCAGGCTTGCAGTGCCTAAGCTGATTGGCGCTGCAAGCCTGGGAGGCGGGAGAAGTGAAGCAGCCAGGGAGTGCTCGGGGAGGAGGTGGGGCAGGGGTGAGCTTGGGGGGGGTACCTCAGGGTGGAAGGGGAGGGAGCAAGGTGGAAGTTTCGCCTAGGGTGCAAAACATCCTTGCACCGGCCGTGTTTAGGGGTGTTACTCTCAGTGTGTCTCTAACATCTACATTCCTCACGGGGTCTTTCCTGCTTACCTCTCTCATCCGACTCAACATTCACATTTCTGTGCAAGAGATCATTTGCTCATGTCTCTTCTTTGTTGACTGACACTCAGAGTAATACATTGAAACGGGACGGGACACCATTTTATGGACTGATAGTGCTATATAATGTCAAATTAATTTACTTATTAGCCCCATGACTCCGAGGGTGAGTGCAATCAGGTGTCATAGAATATCAGGGTTAGAAGGGACCTCAGGAGGGTCTAGTCCAACCCCCTGCTCAAAGCAGGACCAATCCCCAGGCAGATTTTTACCCCATTTCCTTAAATGGCCCCCTCAAGGATTGAGTTCACAACTCTGAGGTTTAACAGGCCAATGCTCCAACCACTGAGCTATCCCTCCCCCAACAAGGTGTAAGATTTCTGTTTGTTTGTTTGTTTGTTTTAACCGTCAGCTCGGCAGACTCTGCCTGGGCCTGGAAAGCCAAACTCGCTCTGCTTTGCATGTCATCACCGTTCAGAGCTGCATGTCATGGAACCGCACGCGCCCCTTAGTTCTGTATTTGCTCAGCGGGGTCCTGGATCCTGAGTGGGCTCCTAGGCACTACTACAGTCATTAATAATCATTAAAAAGGAGCAGCACACTGGAACCCATTTGCAATGCATAGCAACAGCCGCTGTTTTTGCTCCACCAAACCTATGAACAATGTTGCACATTCCTGAGTGCTGTCTACTGGCCCATTTACACAGGGATGAACTAGCTACATTGACACAGTCATCTCTTTTAAAGAGCACTCTTGTAATAACCACCAGCAATACATGCCCTAGGCCAATAATGAGAACCATCTCGGGGCACACCTCCCCCACTGAGCAATTCAGAGTTGCCAGCTCTGATGAGTAACACAAAACCCTGAGGAGTCCTGTCCCCCTCAGCTGCTAACATCACACCACTGAGAATAAGGATGCTTTCTGGACAGGTACGTTGATTACATTCAGTTCGGATCCTTCCGGACCTGACATAGGCTGGGTCTTCCCCCTTCAGCACAGGCAAAGTCTCCCACACAACTCTCAGTTGTGCTCTCCGTCTGCTCCATCATGTTCCTACAGGGACAGCTCCCATCAACTGACATACAAACCTTGGAAATGCAACAGGAGAGCAAATATTCATCCCACAAACAAATGCATTTCTAAATACAATATAAAAGCAGCCTAAAAAGTATTGCCTGGCAGTGATTTGTACTGTCTTCTACTCCTGCATCTTAAAAGGTTTGGAGAAGGGCAACTAAAATGATTAGGGGTTTGGAATGGGTCCAATATGCCCCTCTGCCATGTACATTGGCCAAACCGGACAATCTCTATGCATGGGGGGGAGGGAGAGTTCTGTGGTTTGAGCATTGGCCTACTGAACCCAGGGTTATGAGTTCAATCCTTGAGGGGGCCATTTAGGGATTGGGGCAAAAATCCATCTGGGAATTGGTCCTGCTTTGAGCAGGGGGTTGGATTACATGACCTCCTGAGGTCCCTTCCAACTCTGATATTCTATGATCTTAAACCCCATAGGTATCAACAACAGAGTTTATACCCACAACTTACTCTTCTCCAACTGGGGACAAGCCAACCCTGTTGTTATGCTGACTCAGGCTCAGCCCATACAGGGGGGTATAGCATACCCACCGTTCAGTTTTCCTGCCAGGTTTGCAGGCTGCAAACAAGGAACAAGAGAAGTTTGCTGATTTCTTCAGGTGCCTCTCCCCATCCTTTACAGCTGTCACAACCCCTTAGCTGCTTCTTTGTGTCTAAGAAGGGCTTACTTTTTTCCGGGCTGTGTTGTGATTACTGCTTTCACTCACTGCAGAGCGAACTAAATACCCAGGAGATAATGATTGTAGGTGACACCAGGAAGCAAAAAGAGATGAACCAGAAACTTTCTGTCTGGTCCCCACTGTCCTTTCTTAGAGCTTCCCTTCCCCGCCCTCTCTGGAGTGCTCCGCATTTCAGCACCAGGAGTGATTTTCCAGTGCTGTAGGATCCCAAGTGTCCTGCAGGTTTAATGGCTGAACTGCTCTTTGATCACGTGAGGCCGGTCCTCCTCACCTACACACAGATGGCGAGAGGAGAGCTCCAGTCCTTCAATGAATTCCTCCCAAGGCAGATGGAAATCCGGCTGGAATCGTAAACTTGTCTTGTTGGCATCAAGCTGGCCATAAAAAACTAAAATATTGACCCATCCTTCTCCACAAAACATGGCTAATGAGCTGTGCCGTGTGCAGCAGTGAAACATGGCAGAGTAGCTAATGGCAGCAGGTACAGACACAAAAACCAAACAGACAAACACATACACGCACCCCCAGCTTTCTGAGCAATTATTGAAACACAGAACTCGGAGGTGGAAAAATATTTCCTCTTATCCACCTAGCTCATGTCTCCAGCCCAGGCAGCATTCTCTCTAGCTCTATGTAAGCAGAGTCAGGATGAGCCCTACCCTGACGTCTGGTGGTGAATTATGGGAAGTGTGGAAAGAATTTCAGAAAGTGTGAATTCTCAGATATTTGCATGGGCACGCCCAGCATAACTCAATGCAGCTTGGGATGGTTATTTTGACAGCTCTGGGATCCCCAATTTCTTTGTTATTGGGGCAGGATAAATAAAGTGTTGCCACCTGATTATGTGAATGAGGAACTACGAGACTGCTTTATGATAGAGATGTCTCGATATAAATTAAATGACACTTGCTAGACAAGGGACATGGGTTCCAAAACCCAGTGAATTGAAAGAGGTTGGGGACTGGTGTGTGTGTATGTGATGGTATGGGCCCCTTTTGAGGGCCTGGAATGCCAATTGCACATCCTCCTCTCTCCACTGTTAAAGCATAGAGCTAATTTTGATTCTATTAGGAGTCCATCTAAAGACTGCTGAGCTGAATTTGTGTTGGGCCAATGGTGCACCGGCACCAGGGCTCCCCTACTATGAGCTGAAATCGCTAAGAGTTGAAATCACTAAAGAGCCAGAATTACTCAGCTGAGAGCACTGAGTGCTGTACTAACTAGTGGGGGAGCCTGAAGACCTATCGCTAAGTGGCTGGCAGAGCGGAGCAGTTTGCAGCATGTTGGAACAGCCCATGGAACAATGAGTGGAGTGGAGCGGTTTGCGGGGATGGCTGGAGTGGCTGGCGGAGCGGCACAGCTGGTGAAGTGGAGTTGGTCGTGGTTAAGGCTGCAGCAGAACTCCACGGAGAGGAGGAGCAGTTGGCCTTGGCCCACGTAAGGTGCCCCTTACAACTCTATGTGGGCCCCACCACCCTGTGTGGGACCCCCCACATTTCCATCCAGGCTGGGGAGGTTAAACTCTGCAGATAAACTTTTGAACTCTGGGGTGGCACTGACCAGAGACTTTTGGGTTGTTGGACTTTGGGGTGATTAGACTTAAGACCCTATGGGGGAAAGGACATTGCCAAACTTACTTGGAGGTGGGTTTTTGCTTATGGTTTGTGTTATAATCCTGTTTGTGGTGTTATATTCCCCATTACTTTGATTGGGCTCGTTTTAAATGACTGTAAGGCAAGTTTTGCCCGCCTCATTCTGGATTGGGGGCCAGACGGAGCAGACGATTCCAGGAAATGATTCCTCATATTACCTCTGAAGTCTTCCTTGTATGTCACACAGGTCACACACAGGAGGTGGTAGCTGTGCAACCTGGCACTTTCTGTTTTGGCAGCGTTTGCACGTTCAAGCTGATACTTTTACAAGGATTCACCAACTGCTTCCAGAGTTGAAATCAAGGGGAGTTGGGCACCTAAGTTCCCCTGAGGAGCTGGGCCTCAGGGCCAGATTTTCAGAAGTGCTCAGCACATCGGGTTCACATTTGAGGCGAGCTCTTTTGACAGTCTGACCTCTAATGTGCATTGTAATGACATGTGTTTGCAGTATGTTATTCAGCCACTAGATGTCTCTATGTGCTGTTAAGAATTTCAGGCAGGATACGGTCCCTGGTAAACAAGGTAAACAAGGCTGGGACTCAAGCTGTGGGGAAACCTGCTTGTTTGTCTGTAGCCATTTTCTTTACTCAAGCCTCATGCTTGAGTTGGATTGAGATTCTGTGTATCATGATATAAGAACATAAGAACGGCCGTACTGGGTCAGGCCAAATGTCCATCTAGCCCAGTAGCCTGTCTTCCGATAATGGCCAGTGCCAGGTGCCCCAGAGGGAATAAACAGAGCTGGTAATCATCAAGTGATCTATTCCCTGTCACTCATTCCCAGATTCTGGAAAACAGAGGCTATAAAATAATAATTGGAGATATACCAATTTCCTAGAACTAGAAGGGACCTTGAAAGGTCATTGAGTCCAGCCTCCACTAGCAGGACCAAGTACTGATTTTTGCTCCAGATTCCTAAATGGCCCCCTCAAGGATTGAGTTCACAGCCCTGGGTTTAGCAGGCCAATGCTCAAACCACTGAGCTATCCCTCCCCCACTGTCCTAGCTAATAGCCATTGATGGACCTATTTTCCATGAATTTATCTAGCTCTCTTTTGAACCTTGTTATAGTTTTGGCCTTCACAACATTCCCTGGCAAAGAGTTCCACAGGTTGACTGTATGTTGTGTGAAGAAAAACGTCCTTTTGTTTGTTTTAAACCTGCTGCCTATTACGGTAATTTCATTTGGTGACCCCTAGTTCTTCTGTTATGAGAAGGAGTAAATAACACTTCCTTATTTACTTTCTCCACACCAGTTATCTATTTTCCAAGCTGAAAAGTCCCAGTCTTATTAATCTCTCCTAATATGGCAGCCGTTCCACACTCCTAATCATTGTTGTTGCCCTTTTCTGAACCGTTTCCAATTCTAATATATCTTTTCTGAGATGGGGCGACCACATAATCATAAAAAGAAACAGATTGCAACGGCTCTGACCCTTAATGGAGAGGTGCAACTGCCTGGGGTTTTAGAATCCAGTGCTCTATCTTGACCTGAATTGCTTACGGCCTCCACAAGCTGCAAATTACTAATAAAGGGTAGTTTTAGGCCAGGGTGAGACATCGTGGGAAACCATCTGAGTCACAGTCTCCATTCAAGCCACAGAATGAAATCAGAAGGTCAATCTCCTCACACAGGCAAAGGCTGGGTTACATCTCCAAAGCTGCACAAAGCACCATTCTGTCCGTTAACAAGCACAGAGTGTGCACTCGCCCCACAAAGATATCCAGGACTTCATATTTCCATAGTGAATTATGCCTCCACATTTCATTTGCTTCGGCTGGATGCAGAGTGCATAGTGTATGTATAATCCTGTGAAGGGTCCCTTTGTACTATGATTTCCTCTGGAGTTTAGGACATGTAAATTTTGGCTGAAGCAGAACTGTTTCCCTTCTGACCCAGAGCTCATCAAAACATGGGGTGTTTTTCCACAGAAAATGCCTACTTCTCCTAATGGAAATTTGAATGCTGGAAAATTTCAGCAGAAACAGAAACATTTTGATTTGGAAATACTACCGTGGTGCCTCGTGGGCATTGTAGTTCAGGTACATCATGCTCCTAATCTCCTCTATAAGCCAGACTCCCTGATCACCTACATCTGCCATGATGCACCAGCATTTCCCCTTTTGGCAGGCAAGGTAGTGCATCATTGGAATCCCTGGCATTGATGCATCATGGGAGATGTAGTATCACCGGACAGCTCAGTCCACAGTAGAGAATGGAGACATGAGGCTACTGAACAACTCTCACTGTGACATCAATTCCAAATTGATTTTTTTTCACTTTTGGGGGTTTGGTTTTTTGCCACCCCCCCCAAAAAAAATCAAATTTTCCCCTGGAGAGCAGAGACTTTTTGCAAAAAATATCTCTTTTGTCGCAAACCCAATTTTCCGTTGAAAAATGGTTTGGATGGAAAATTTTCACCAAGCCCTGCACTGAAGCTTTTACTGTTGGTAGCTGTGTCTGGGATTCTCAAAGGGACCTGTGGGAGTCAGGCACTCTCATCCCAGCACATAAATGTTCTGTAGGTAACTCGCACCCACTGAGTGCAGCATTATACAGCACTGATAAATCTGCTACAGTCTTGGATAACAGCTGATGACCCACCCAGGGGAATGGTTTCATGTGGGTAAACAAGTCCCATTAAATTCAAGGAGAGAACTCTTTACAGATGTAACAGATCCTGCAGCGGAATTCAAGTGATTCACTGTCAAATGGGCATTTGATCACAAGCCATCTTCCCTCCTGCAACCTGCGATCCTCCCTCCAAGTTCCAGGCAGGTTGCTACTCATTGCAGACATGGCTGCTGGCCACAGGAACCGAGGGAGAAGGTAATTGAAGACCGGGTTTGTAAAAGGATAATCAGGGAATGCAGAAGTGGGAATTGAAGCTCTGGTGGGAACAACATCCCCAGTGCCTAAGAGAAGCCAGGCTTCTCCTCGGGGTCAGACAGAGACAGCCATGCTCTCGTGCTTTGCAGCTCAATTTCCCTTTGAGGTAGGGCTCTGTATTTCCTACCTACAGAGAAATGTGAGTGAGAGCATTAAGAAGATTAAGAGATTTAGTGGCAGGCGTTTTCAGGGAGCTAGGTCTGGGACTGATGTGCTCATTATTATAAACAAATGGTGAGGACACATGTTTTCTTTCCCCCACCCTTTGCATGCATGGTGGGACATCCCAGCTCGCGCTGGGGGGAATGTGGGGGTGGCACATGGCCCCATGCCAGCTTTGATCCAGCTAGTGTAGCCACAACAGCATGGACGGTGAGAGGGGCTGTGTAATGGGGTGGTTACCCGCTCCTGCCCTTCAGGGTGGAAAACAGCCCAGGAGAGGGCTGTGGCTGCTGCAAGAAGCCTAGGCTGATTGGGGGAAGTAGGCTCAGCTGTGGCCAAGCCCCAATCAGGCCCAGCTGGCCCCTATAAGAGGCATTGAGCCAGCAGCCCACTCAGTCTCCCTCTGTCTGTAGAGGGAGAAGGGCCTGGCTGCTGCAGGACTAGCAGGAACCTAGATTGGGAGCAGGGCTGGGGAAGGGCCAGAGGGGCTGGGAGCTCCAGCCTGGAAAGCCCCAGGCTCTAGGCCTGCTGGCAGGTCTATTAGGTACAGGGTTTCAGGGGACAGTCCATGGGTAGGCAAAGGCAGCAGGTCCAGAGTCCCCTTTGCCTAGGATGAGTGGCTTATACTGCAGTCTGCCCCAGTGATCGGGGGCTAGATGGGGGCTGGCAGTAGTCTAACCCTGAGGCAAAGTAGGGATAGTGGGTGGGGGTTCCCCTGGGAGGGGGAGACCCTGAGACTGAGCGGGTTCTGCAAGGCTGGTGGGGGGCAGAAACCCAGTGAAGGGGCACTGGCTCCTGGGAGGGACAAGGGGGCCAGAGTGAGGTAAGGCAGCCTGGCTGGAAAATGAGCTAATTCCCAAGGAGGTGCCGCAGGGGTGAGTCCCGCACGCTTACAGGCTGGCTGCCCCACAATCCTGTTCAAGGCCCTAGGTACGTACTCAGGGTGGCTAGCTCATCCTTCTGCCCGTGGCACTGCAGCTACACAGCTGTTTCGAGGATGCTGGTTTGACCATAGCTAGTATGTGTGTGTCTACCCCAGCTGGAATCCCACCTCCAGCTGCAGTGTAGATGTGCCCTCAGACGCTGTGCTGGGAGCAATGGGCCTGCTCCGGAAAGCCTAGGAGAACTTCTCTTAACCCTCTAGTTTCCTTCTTGCCATATTCATGTAACTTCCAAAGAGCCCAATACAGGCAGCTCCCCACATGTCCCCTGGGCATAGGGCTGTGTTCTCTACTATGCACGTTGGGAGGACCTGCTATTCCTTGGGCCTGGATAAGGACAGCACCTGTATGGGAATGTCCTTCAAATCCTACTCTGCTGTCCTCCGTCACGCTCCCCTGTGCTGAGAAGCCCACAAACACTCAGCACTGGTTGGGCCATTGGTGAGCTGTGACTGCTGCTTGTCCTAGGGACCAAGGTTGTCTCAATGTTATGCTTCCCCCATCTGTCATGTCCATGCATGTTTGTGCAGTGCCTGGCACAATGTGGCCCTGATCCCTGAATAAGGCTCCTGAGATCTCTAACAATAATGAACTGTGAGGTCTTTTTGATCTGGGTGGCTTCACCAGTTCTCTGGTCCTTCCTGGGCTGTTGCCACTGGGATCAGAAATCGACGCTATGAGTCAGGTCTATTCTTAGCGTAGGCTTGGTTATTTACCAAGAATGGACACAGAGTCCTGCTTCCCTGAACACAATAGAGGCAGGTAGTTTCGTTGCTCAGAGATCCCAACGCCTGCCTGTCCAGCAGACTGTGCCCAAGAAGCTATATCTCTCTGCTTCGTCTCAGAGTCACACTCACAACTCTTTCTCTGGGCTTTCTGCCTGTGACTGAGACAGACTGCCAAATGAATATCCTAGCCCCCGTGTTTGCCATCTGGAGAACCTCTCTGGCCACCCTGCGTAGCTCTGATTTGCTGGGCAGCCTGGAGCCTTGGGTGGCCACCACGGTCTGAAGCTGTTTTTACTATGTAAAAGGGCTGGCTTGTTCCTTGTACTGAGCCCAAAGAAGGGTGCGTAGCAGCCACTGGCTTTCAAGAGCTCTGTGATTTGTCTTTGGAGCCAAGACATCTTTGCCGGCAGTTATCAGCACCTTTTTGCAAAACGACAATTTTTTTTTTTAGCACTCTCTTCAGCCCCCAACCTTCCCGCCCACTCCAACCATTTACCTCAAAGATCACCAAGCAAGGAACATTTCAGCCAAGCTGTCAGTTATACCCTTCAGTCCTGATCCCAGTGAAATGGATCATAGAAATGTCGGGCTGGAAGGGACAGCATGAAGTCATCTAGCCAGCCCCCTGCGCTGAGGCAGGACCAATTAAACCTAGACTGTCCCTAACGAGGGTTTGCCCAGCCTGTTCTTCAAACCCCGCAAAGACAGGGATTCTACAACCTCCCTTGGAAGCCTGTTCCAGAGCTTCACTGCCCTTGTAGTAGAAAGCTTTGTCTAATCTCTCACCTAAATCTCCCTCGCTCCCTTGAAGGAGAGTTTGCCCCTTGATCTCAATGGGGACTGAATTTGGCTGCCAGTCATGAAGGTGGATCTTGATGGTTGAGAGGAGCTAGAGAAGGAAAAAGTGTCCATGGAGCCTTGTAGATAAACTTTAATGCCCAGTTCTGCACCCTCACTGAAACCAGGTCCTGGGCAAAGCGGTGAGGGAGGCTGGTGCACCCTTTCCCACTGAAGAAACACGAAGCCTGTCTGATGCAGGGCAGCAAGAGGCAAATGTATTGTACTGCTGAACGAGTCATTAATACGGGCCATCGGAGGCTGGAGCCTATTAAAGAGAGAGTCCCCTAATAGGACTCAGTTAGGAGTCTGTACACAGCCATAAGACAAGGCACAAAAGCCATGCTCAGTGGCCCCCCAAATCCTAGGTGTGCCGCACTCAGCTACTATCTTGGCTTTGCAGTGCGAGTCGCTAGGCTAATGTGCAGGGGGAGGAGGCGGGGGATGTTAAACCTGTTTACTTGTATTGCGCGGAAGAGCTGTCGGAGATGGGGCCTGTTTTATAGCCAGGCTTACAACTAATGAATGATGAAGGGAGAGTCTTGCCAGGAGCGTGCTGGAATTTTGCAAAGGTCAGCTTATGGCAGCAAATATGCTCGCCGTGCTGCACAGCGCTTACCGGTGTATCAGCGTTTTCCTTCCCGACCCCCGTTTCAGGGGCTTGTCATGCAGCCATGTAAACAGCCTCGAGGCTGCTGCCTGACATGCCATGTCTGATCCTAGCACAGTGCCTTTGCTTCTCGTCTTTTGCTGAAGACTCGCCGGCCATTGGCGTGCTCCCAGCAGAACGCACATGGGGGTCACTTGAACCAAAAAGCTTTGCTAGTAAATCTGAAACTTTACAAGTGAAGGGTCCATACTGGGGCTCTGGGGACTAAGGTCTGAGGTGTTCCAGTCCATATTAGTGACCGGCTACCGGGGTACGGGGTCTGTATTGGGGACCGGCAACCTGGGTACAGGGTCTGTACTGGGGACTGGTGATCTGGGTACCAGGTCTGTACTGGGGCTCTGGGGACTCAGGCCTGAGGTGTTCCAGTCCATATTAGTGACCGGTGCCTTGGGCACCAGCTCTGTTTTGGAGACCAGTGACCTGGGTACGGGGTCTGTACTGGGGGGCCGGTGACCTAGGTACCGGGTCTGTATTAGGGACTGGTGTCTTGAGTACCGGGTCCATATTGGGGTCCGGTGTCCTGGGTACTGGGTCCGTCCTGGTGGCTGGTGCCCTGTCTTCCAGGGTCCATACTGGGGCTGGTGCACTTGGGTGTTGGAGCCAAGAGCACACTCACAATGTGCTCTGTTCAAAAGGCAGGGAGCTTGAGGAAAGGAGGAACAGGGCAGCCACAGTGTCACCCCAGCCAGCTCTTTGCTGTAGTGACCTTGCCTGGGCAAGCGAAGGGCAGAAGCCGGGGAGTGATGCTCGTGCTCTGTGCTCCTCACAGGGGTCGAAAGGTGTTCTCCAGTCCCCACTTCACACTCTCTTCACCCCTCATGCACACAGACAGCAAAGAACCAGGGTTCATTCCCAGATGGGACAAGCCAGTGTTTAATTCAGTATTTCACTCTCTTAATAGTTCATTCCCAAATTTACCAGGCCAGTGTTCAGCCATTACCTGTCCCTTCCTCCGTGGATGTGCCGAGACACAGCTGCACCCTGCCGGAGCCCATGGGTTAACCACTGCTGCTCACTGAGCCCAGCAAGCCAGCTACATCCTCTGCAATGCAGAGATCAGCCCTGCCCTGCACCCGCCCCATAGCAATGTGCACAAGAGTCTCCTTCAGCGCAGCAACGCTCACTCCCTGGATCGCGCCCCAGCAGAGGCTGGGCAGCTCGTGCCAGCTCTGGCTCCTTCACTGAAACAGCCCCCGCCCCCAATTAACCTGGTGAAAACTCAGATGATACTAAAATCCTCATTGGCTCTTCACTGATATCTTTTTAGCCAGCTCTAAGCAGCTGTGCGGGGTTCAATGGTGAGGAGAGTAGTAAGAAACAGGCGTGTCATTAAGTAGCTGCTAGAAAGGTAATTTTTAACCCATGCTAAAACAGGTGGATCTTTCCCCCGCCTAGTGGCTAGTCCATGCATAGGGACATACGTGCCTGCTGCTGCATCAAAGCTAATTGAACAAGATCATGAAGAATAGGGCCATCAATGGCTATTAGCCACGATGGTCAGGGACACAGCCCTATGCTCTGAGTGACCCTAAAGCTCCAACTGCCAGATGCAGGGACTGGACGACTCAGGATGGATCATTGCAAATGGTCCTGTTCTGTTCATTCCCTCTGAAGCATCTGACACTGGCTACTGTGGAAGACAGGACACTGGGCTAGATGGACCATTGGTCTGACTCAATATGGCTGTTCTGATGTTCTGATCTGGTTCTTCCAGGTACTCAAAGGTATTTAGGTGTCTGAGTCCCACTGATTTCAAATGGAGTTAGGCATTTAAATACCCTAGTTCATGTTGACAAGGCGCCACTTCAGTCCTTCACCATTCAGGGCTGGTTATACAGTTATCCCGATGCTGCTTTCCTAACACAACAAATAGAACGTGCCAGCTTCAGCACCGTGCTGTGGGCTTCTTTCCCTGCATGGGTATAACTCCCAGACAGCAGCTTTGCTTGTCGACAGTTCGTAGCCAGGGAGTTTAATGCAGAACAGGATTTAGTGGTGACATGCTCGGCATGCTGCAAGGAATTGCACACCAGCTGCTGGCAATGGACATTTGTTCACGATCAAACTCCTGTGCATTCTGATCAACAGAACTCACCAGGCCACGTGCGATACTGACATCTGGTGACTTCCAGTCCTGTAGCGTGGGACAGCGTGTTAGGGAATCTGACTGAGCTGCCGTGCCCTTTCTGAAGTCACAGCCTGATTTCTGCAGTTTGATCAGTCAGAGAGAAGGGGTTTTAAATGGTTTGAACTGTCCCAGTAAGGCCTTAGTCATTTACACTAAAGATCTGCACTGTTACAGGGTGACCGCATTTCCCTCTGCTGAATACGGGACACCTGGTAAAATTACTCGCATTCAGGCAAGATCAATGACAATCAATCAGAACTATACAGGTCAAACGTTCAAACTAACATCAAGTTAACTGAACTCCTGTTCCGTCTTATCTTTAAGGCTTTAGGGCTCGCACGGGAAGAGGTGACACACCCACCCCTACCCCCCACACAGGGAGAGGTGACACACACACACACACTCCCGTACACCTCTCTCACACGAGGCGGGAGCAGGTGACCAACTGACCTGACCGTCCCTGCTGTCCATGCCTGGCTGGGCCGTCAGGACGGACCCACCTCTCCTGGTACCTGGTGCCACGTCTTCCTGAGGCAACATGTGTGTGGGGGGAGACATCAGGTCTCTCTCTCTCTTTCACACACACCCCCACACACACCCACACACCCCCGCCGGATGCCTGGCAGCCCTACCTGTTCGGCCATAACTGGGTGCTGCTAGCCCCAGGCTCCCCCTTATCCACTCTGTCCTCCTGAGCCCCCCTATGCCTCCCAGAAACTCCAGAGGGGGAGCACCCTCTATGCAGGCCCTTCTGCCCCATGATTCCTTCCACAACAGCTGCTAAGGGCTGGAGGAACCAGCGGGGCATGTCTGACAAACACTGGGACTTCGAATGTCCCCGGAAGACTTACAGATTGCCTGCGACAGCGCTCTTAAAAAATAAGGGGTGGTCCTGAGGAAACTGGGAACCCAGTTCCCACCTGACTCCAGTAACAATCCCTCAGATGGCTGGGAGGAGACAGGCGACATCCTTCCCCTTTGGTAGCCTCCTTTGTATCCGCTGCCTCTTTCCCTTGATAACCCCACCCAGGATTGGCAGGAACCTCCCAATCCCTTACATGACAAAATGGCCTTGCCACGGTCCCCATCCACCCTGTGCCACCAGCTGCTCTGCAAATTGTCTGAATTTATTCTCCTAGCAGGCCTGGCCTTTGCTGTGAGGGGATCTGACGGACTGACAAGGAAGGACCCTAGCTCCAGCTGGCCTTTCTGTCCCAGCCTCTGAACAATGCCCAGAGCAAAAGCGCAGTGGGAAGTCTCCAGGCAGGGCCCTGTGACTGGCACTAACAGGGGCCGGGGGATTGCCACTCCGGGGGATTGTATCTCTCCACAATGTCTTATTCCCATTGACGACTGCAGTTATTTTCCTCTGTGTGTAGCCTCCTCCCCTGACTGAGGGCAGATCTTCTCCGCAGCCAGCCCGGAGGGAGATTTGCATCTTGTCGCTGGGCTCGCTCGCTGTAATGGATGGTGCCCCCTGTAATTCAGCCCATCTGTTAGAGAGCTAATTCCTTCACTCTCACCCTTCCCTGGTCCTTCTCGCATGAACAGAGAGCAACAATATCTGAAGTCCGAAGGTGCAAACAATTCGATGTTTATTGGGGTGAACTTCCAGCAAGCTTAAATTCACGTTCCTTTTCCTTATTTTTCGAATCCCAACTTACTTACTGTTTTCCCCTAATTTATATAGTAATATTTTCAGCTCTACCTTAACCAATCATTCTACTAAAATTTACTTAACCAATCCTAACGTATTGTAACATGATTAGCTAGCCAATTATATCCCACCACCTTAATTAGTTTACACCTAGCAAAATTACTTATACAGCTGACAGAAACAATCACAGAACCAGACAGAGACCATGCAAATAAACATACAAAACAATACAGAAGTAAGGATTTCACAATTACTTCTATACAACATAAGGGTTCTCCAGCTGCGTCTATTGTTAAGTGAGTTCTTACCAGACAGAAAACTATCAAACTAAATTTCTAGGCTTTTTCCTTTCTCTGGAGGTGATAGATTGAATCACCTTCCTAACAGCCCAAGATTGCCTCATTTTAATATGATTAGTTTGGAATGTGAGGAGGTGACCATACATTTCCCGGTTTACGGCTGCTAAAGAACCAGGCCTCAGACTGTCACAGTAAGGGAAGGCCACTACACAGAAAGTGATTTTGATTCTTTTTATACCTCTATAACTAGCTAAGTGATAAGAATACACCTAAATTCTTAAAGTATAGGCCTTTGCTGACAGGCCTGAATATCTATATCCTAACACCATCCATCTCGTGTGTTATTGGCAAGGGAACCATCGTTGAGAGTAGGAAGTTATCCAATATCCTGGCCAGGCAGCCAATAATTAAATTATCTTTGGGTCTGATATACTTGATAAGGGGCCCCTCTTCCAGACTCTCCCCATGCTGCTCCTTTCCTTTTCCCCCAGCTTTGTGCATATTCATTGCAGCTGGTCCTGGGGGTCAGCCTGAAATTCAAGGCTCCAAGGTGCAGATGAAATCACAGAGCCTGGGACCTTCTCTCTGTCTACTTCCATAGCCCCCACTATAGCATCTCAGCAGGGCAGTGCTATTATCCCCATGGTACAGATAGGAACCTGAGGCATAGAGGGGCAAATTGACTTGCTCCTGGTCACACAGGAAGTCTGGTAGAGGAGGGATTCGAACCCAGGTTTCCCTAGCCCTAGGGTGGCAGCGAGCCGTTGGACCATCTTTCCTCACTGCTAGAGGGGGGGAAATAATGGATTTTTCAATTTGCTGGCAATTCAAAAAAAAAAGTTGGGTCAAACTGAAAACTGTTTTTTTTTTAATTTTCAGCAAATCGAAAAGTAAAAATACATTCATTCTGGGTCATACAAAATGTTTCATTGGACCCAAAAGGAGAAAGTTCGTTTTGATTTTGAGCATTTTTTCAATAATTTAAAACAAGTTCGTAAAATTAAAGAAAAAGCTGTTTCAAATCAAAACCTTTCTATTTTTTTGATTTTTTTTTTAGATTTTTAGTTTTTTTTCTTTTACTAAAATAATTTGGCAAAATCAACATAAACGTGAAATATTCTGGTGTTGCTGAATCTGCATTTTTCAGCTCTACTCTCTAGCCCTTGAGCAAATGCACCACCCTACAGACTAAGTTAGTTTTCGCTGGTTGGGTTAAATATACGAACTGAAGACTGCAGGCTAGAAATCATTTTAAAAATATGTTTATAAAAGTCTGTAAATCTCACAAGGCCATAAAGCCAGAGGATGGTAGCAGCTTCCATTTACTACCAAGCTTGGGCTGCCAGCCAGCTAGCATTAATTTAGATTTTCATGGCCTCCTATCCAATGCACCAGGCGTCTTTGTCATGTATTAAAAATACAGAGATTAAATGCAGCAGAATCCTTGAAAAGTTTAAAAAAAAAAAAGCTGCATATCTCCATAACACATTTCCACTCCCAGGTCATCCTGTCTCCACAGATGTTAGATATAATTCCCTCTGCTTTGCAAAGCTCTGCTGCTCCATGTGACGTGAGTTTGCCCATCTTCCTTTAGTCCGTGTACTGCATGATCAGAGTGCCAGGGCTCTGCCAACATAATGAACTGTGGATACAAAGGGGGGAAAAGCACGTGGGTCACAGGGGAGGAATTAAACCTTGCATCTTCAGTAAGTTCCTTTAGCCCACAGTAAGGAACAGGCTGTTACAGTTCTTGGGCCCAGCCACAACTGGGATAAACAATCACACTCACTGAGCCTTGTCTACATTACAGAGCCATGGCTGCAGTGCTTCATTTGTAACGAAAGAGGTGCCGGAGCTCAAGCTGCTTTTTTTTACATTTATAATTGATGCAGCAAGCGCAGAAGTGCCAGGTCTATGAACTGCCAAGCCTAGAAGTGCCGGGGCTCAGCCTACAGTGTCCAACTTGGTAATATTTAAAAACCGGACACTCCAGCAGGCGTGCCAGAACCTCCCCTGTGTCGCCTGTTCCCCTGAGGCCCCACTCCTGCCCCATCTCTTCCCCCCTGTGGTTTGATAGACTCATAGACTTTAAGGTCAGAAGGGACCATTATGATCATCTAGTGTGACCTCCTGCACAATTCAGGCCACAGAATCTCACCCATCCACTCCTGTAGCAAACCCTTAGCCTATGTCTGAGTTATTGAAGTCCTCAAATTGTAGTTTGAAGACCTTAAGCTGCAGAGAATCCTCCAGCAAGTGACCCGTGCCCCATGCTGCAGAGGAAGGTGAAAAACCTCCAGGGCCTCTGCCAATCTGCCCTGGAGGAAAATTCCTTCCCGACCCCAAATATGGCAATCAGTTAAACCCTGAGCATGTGGGCAAAACTCACCAGCCAGATACTCAGGAGAGAATTCTCCATAGTAACTCAGATCCCACTCCATCCAACATCCCATCACAGAATACTGGGCATACTTACCTGCTGATAATCAAAGATCAATTGCTCAATTAATAGCCAAAATTAGGCTATCCCATCACACCCTCCCCTCCATAAACTTATCAAGCTTAGTCTTAAAGCCAGATATGTCTTTTGCCCCCACTATTCCCCTTGGAAGGTTGTTCCAGAACTTCACTCCTCTAATGGTTAGAAACCTTCGTCTAATTTCAAGTCTAAACTTCCTAGTGTCCAGTTTATATCCATTTGTTCTTGTGTCCACATTGGTACTAAGCTTAAATAATTCCTCTCCCTCCCTAATATTAATCCCTCTGATATATTTATAAAGAGCAATCATATCCCCCCTCAGCCTTCTTTTGGTTAGACTAAACAAGCCAAGCTCTTTGAGTCTCCTTTCATAAGATAGGTTTTCCATTCCTCAGATCATCCTAGTAGCCCATCTCTGAATCTGTTCCAGTTTGAATTCATCCTTCTTAAACATAGGAGACCAGAACTGCACACAGTATTCCAGATGAGGTCTCACCAATGTCTTGTATAACGGTACTAACATCTCCTTATCTTTGCTGGAAATACCTCGCCTGCTGCATCCTAAAACTGCATTAGCTTTTTTAACGGCCATATCACATTGGCGGCTCATAGTCCTCCCGTGATCAACCAATACTCCGAGGTCCTTATCCTCCTCTGTTACTTCCAACTGATGTGTCCCCAATTTATAACTGAAATTCTTGTTATTAATCACTAAATGCATGACCTTGCACTTTTCACTATTAAATTTCATCGTATTACTATTACTCCAGTTTACAAGGTCATCCAGATCTTCCTGTAGGATATCCCGGTCCTTCTCTGTGTTAGCAATACCTCCCAGCTTTGTGTCATCCACAAACCTTATTAGCACATTCCCACTTTTTGTGCCAAGGTCAGTAATAAAAAGATTAAATAAGATTGGTCCCCAAAACCGATCCCTGAGGAACTCCACTAGTAGCCTCCCTCCAGCCTGAAAATTCACTTTTCAGTACGACCCATTGTAGTCTCCCCTTTAACCAGTTCCTTATCCACCTTTCAATTTTCATATTGATCCCCATCTTTTCTAATTTAGCTAATAATGCCCCATGTGGAACCATATCAAATGCCTTACTGAAATCAAAGTAAATCAGATCCACTGCATTTCCTTTGTCTAAAAAATCCGTTACCTTCTCAAAGAAGGAGATCAGGTTGGTTTGGTATGATCTACCTTTTGTAAAACCATGTTGTATTTTGTCCCAATTACCATTGACCTCAATCTCCTTAACTACTTTCTCCTTCAAAATTTTTTCCAAGACCTTGCATACTACAGATGTCAAACTAACAGCCCTGTAGTTACTTGGATCACTTTTTTCCCCTTTCTTAAAAACAGGAACTATGTTAGCAATTCTCCAGTCATACAGTACAACCCCTGAGTTTACTGATTCATTAAAAATTCTTGCTAATGGGCTTGCAATTTAATGTGCCAGTTCCTTTAATATTCTCGGATGAAGATTGTCTAGGCCCTCCGATTTTGTCCCATTAAGCTGTTCGAGTTTGGCTTCTACCTCAGATGTGGTAATATCCACCTCCATATCCTCATTCCCATTTGTCATCCTTCCATTACCCCTAAGCTCCTCATTTGCCTTATTAAAGACTGAGGCAAAGTACTTATTTAGATATTGGGCCATGCCTAGGTTATCCTTAACCTCCTTTCCATCCTCAGTGTTTAGCGGTCCCACTTTTTCTTTCCTTGTTTTCTTCTTATTTATATGGCTATAGAACCTTTTACTATTGGTTTTAATTCCCTTTGCAAGGTTCAACTCTACTTGGCTTTTAGCCTTTCTCACTTTATCCCTACATGTTCTGACCTCACTAAGGTAGCTTTCCTTGCTAATCCCACCCTTCTTCCACTCCTTGTAGGCTTTCTGCTTTTTCCTAATCACCTCTCTGAGATGCTTGCTCATCCGGCTTTGGTCTATAACTCCTGCCTATGATTTTTTCCCCTTTCTTGGGATGCAGGCTTCTGATAGTTTCTGCAGCTTTGACTTGAAGTAATTCCAGGCCTCCTCTGCCTTTAGATCCACAAGTTCTTCAGTCCAATTCACTTCTCTAACTAATTTCCTTAATTCTTTAAAGTTAGCCCTTGTGAAGTCAAAAACCCTAGTCCCAGATCTATTTTTGTTTATCCTTCCATCTAGTTTGAACTGAATTAGCTCATGATCACTCAAACCAAGGTTGTCCCCTACAACGATTTCTTCTATGAGGTCCTCACTACTCACCAAAACCAAATCTAAAATGGCATCCCCTCTTGTTGGTTCTTCAACTACTTGGTGACGAAATCCATCAGCTATCACATCCAGAAAAATCTGAGCCCTATTATTGCTACTAGCAGTTGTCCACCAGTCTATATCTGGGAAGTTAAAGTCTTCCATAATCACACAATTCCCATTAGATGTTCAGCTGCATGTGTGTGTTCTCTCTGTGTGCTATCTCAGCTCTGCATAGACAGCTGGCATGGCAGACCATGAGTGAACTGCCCAATGACCACAAGATCCATTAAGGGACGAAGGTGCCCAGCCAGGTTTATTGTTGAGGAAGCATGGTAGTAGTACCCCACAGAGTCTACTGGACCACTAATACATATATGCCTGTGACAATGGACTGGCTCTGTGAATGGCAGGACTTTCCACTCATCCCTAAGGCCAGACAAATATATTACCTCTGAGATACATCTTTATACCCCGATACAAACAAGTTATGTACTGCACCTCTGACATATCATGGTGCCACCCATTGCCTCCTACATGTTGGTTTGGTCAAAACATCTCTACCCATCATGCTGCCGTCCTGACCTTATGTTCAGGATGGGTCAGTGTGTTCCTGTTATCTTTGGGGTTGTTCTAGTATGAGTGTGTTCTGGAACCACCCTTCAGGAATGTATTTGCAAATATATTCTTGTACCTAGCACTACTTAGGAATATATGTTTCTGCAATATCAGCCCTGTGCTTGCCAAATTGTCTGTTGCTCACAACTTAACTTTGCTTTATATCAGCAAAGTTTTGACTACTTTAGCCCAGGCCTCAAGCCTCATACCAGGCATCTGACACATGGGCTTATGTTTCAGGCCCTCTTAGTACACCTCCAAGGCCCCAACCCCATCCACTTCTCTTCCCCATCTACCCCGTTGCTTGCTGCTTTTCTCCTCTCCCTCCTCCCCTGGCCTAGGTCAGGAGGGATTCGCCCGCAGAGCTGGGTCTGGGAGCTGCAGTCACACGATACAGGTAGGAAGTGGCCCCGGATGAATAGGGGCTGGCATGGGTGATGAGCCGGTGCCTCCCTGCCTCTCCTGCCCACAGTAACCAGACATTGGATGTTCGGTCAGTAGTTCTGTCAGTAGGGCTCTTGCTTGGGGTTCAGGCTCTGGAGTAGGGCTGGGGATGAGGGGTTTGGGGTGCAGGAGGGTGCTCCGGGATGGGACCAAGGGGTTCAGAGGGTGGGAGGGGGATCAGGGCTGGGGCAGGGGGTTGAGGCCCAGGAGGGGGTCAGGGGTGCAGGATCTGGGCAGCACTCAACTCAACCAGCTCCCGGAAGCAATGGCATGTTCCCCTCCGGCTCCCATGTGGAGGCGTGGCCAGGAGACTCTGTGTGCTGCCCCATCTGCAGGTGCCTCCCCCGCAGCTCCCATTGGCCACGGTTCCCAGCCAATTGGAGCTGCAGAGCTGGTGCTTGGGGCGGGGACAGCATGCAGAGCCCCCTGGCTTTCCCTACGCATAGGAGCCAGAAAGGGGACATGCTGCTGCTTCCGGGAGCCATGTGGAGCCATGGCAGGCAGGAAGCCTGCCTTAGCCCCACTGCGTCGGTGACTGGACTTAGACTCATAGACTTTAAGGTCAGACAGGACCATTACGATCATCTAGTCTGACCTCCTCCACAACGCAGGCCACAGAATCTCACCCACCCACTCCTGTAACAAACCCCAACCTATGTCTGAGTTACTGAAGTCCTCAAATCGTGGTTTAAAGACCTCAAGGTGCAGAGAATCCTCCAGCAAGTGGCCCGTGCCTCATACTGCATAGGGAGGCGAAAAACCTCCAGGGCCTCTGCCAATCTGCCCTGCGGTCTATGGTGCCAACCAGAGCCACCAGGGTCCCTTTTCGACTGGGTGTTCCAGTCGAAAACTGGACACCTGACCCCCCTAGCTCAGCCCTGGCAAGGCCCGGCACACATTAAACTTGACTGGTACAGCTGTGTGGGCAGAGCCCTCTCATGAAGGTGCAGCATAAGCCAGAAAAAGCCTCCCACCTCCTACCTCACAAGGTCCTAGAGCCTGGGCTCCAGCCAGGCCTGAATGGCTACACCACAGTTAAACAGCCCCTGATCCCAAGCCCCTTAGCTCAAGTCATTTGCCACGGGCCATCCATGGGTTTTTAATTGCATCGTAGACATATTCTGAGAGGTGATAGTAGTAGCAAGGTCTAACCACTAGAAGGGGAAAGACAGCTGCCCTGTGTTAGTGAGCGTTATCCTGCTCCTGCTAAACCACAGAAGCTGATGTAATAAGCAGCGCAGAAGATGCCATTTGCTGCGCATAACAAGCTTTTGCTGGACCCACAGACCTACGCTACATATTCTTGAGCATCATCTGTTGGCCCCGTAATCTATTAACTGACTATTCACTATGCGCCGATCTAGAGCCCTCTCATCACAACTGGGACTGCAAAAGGCCACAAGGCATAAGGAGGGGATCGAAGGCACGAGGGAGAGGGGAAAAGCCACCAGAGCTTGGCAGAAGAAAAGTTCAGGGTGCCCCAGCCAGCACAAAAATCAATTGGCTATCAAGTTCTGAAGGTTCTTAGAACAGCTGACCCTGAAGAGGCAGTTGAGGAGCTGCTGGAAGCTTTTTTTGGAGATCTGCTAGTCCTGATTTTCACCTGTCTAGAAATCGAGATGAACACGAGGCTCCTGGTGACTGGTTCACAGCTGCGTTGTGCACTGGTGAGGACATTGTGTTTGTCAACTGTGTCTCCTGGGTTTGGCCATCATCAGCAGGAAGAAAGGTGGGTCTTAAAGCCGTTTAAGAACATGAACAGGGGAACAGGAGAGCCACAAGGGCGGGCAGGGCACATATAAGTCTAAGGCCTTGCTCAGCAGCTGCAAGATATCCAGTAATACGAAATGCCTGTGATTAGAGAAGAATGGGGAGCATTTTCCTGCAATTTTTGACAACAAATGGAGCACAACTTCTGCAATTTGGTGGCCTTTGGCGCAATTTGGTGGCCTTTGGCACAATTTTCCATCGACCCCAGGCATTACCTGTAGTACCTTATCAAGCTGATAGCAGAGCAGACAGCTGCAGCTAATGAGCGGAAATTGAACGTTGCAAGGTTGCTGCAGTCCATTTGCACGTCTGAAAACATATTCTGACAGCAAAGGGTGGCTGCCTTCCCGAGCCGCTGAATGCTGAGCCGTAGTGCATCTAAAGAACTAATATTTACTGGCACGCAGCATTTGACAGGCGGAGCTGTCAGTATTATTCCAAATGTTGTTGCTAACAGCTGGCGGCATCAGGACACTTATTTACGAATCAAAATAAACAAAGGGAAAAATTCAGCTTGGGAGATTTTAAAAGCAAAGTAAACTTTAAAAAAAATGTTCTGCTTACCAAGCTCGTCGCTGGTTGGCGGAGGGACTGACAAGCCTAGTCAGAGAGCTGCTTTTAAATGGAAAATTGATGCATTTGGGGGCCAAATTTCAGAAGTCCTGAGCACTCGCAAGTGGGGCCAGATCAGGGGCGGGCAAACTTTTTGGCCTGAGGGCCACATTGGGTTTCTGAAACTGTATGGAGGGCTGGTTAGGACCTTCTTGTCTGCACCGGTGCACAGTACTCTGCAACTGAGTACGCCAGGGCCAAGACCGATGTTCCTATTAGGAATCTGTGAATAAAGGGCGTGCCCTGCAGTTGTGACTCCTCAGCTATTCAGTGGATAGCAGAGTCATAAGAACATAAGAATGGCCAGACTGGGTCAGACAAAAGGTCCATCTAGCCCAGTATCCTGTCTTCAAACAGTGGCCAATGCCAGGGGCCCCAGAGGGAATGAACAGAACAGGTATCATCAAGTGATCCATCCCCTGTCGCCCATTCCCAGCTTCTTGCAAACAGAGGCTAGGGACACTGTCCCTGCCCATCCTGGCTAATAGCCATTGACGGACCTATCATTCATGAACTATCTAGTTCTTTTTTGAAGCTTGTTATAGTCTTGGCCTTCACAACATCCTCTGGTGAGGAGTTCCACAGGCTGACGATGGGTTGTGTGAGGAGTCCTGTTCCATGGGGAACATGGTGACATTCTTTGGTTCCTTCATGCTTTATAGGCACTGGCCTGTGCTGGGAATGGCTCGTACCAAGCCTCCATCCTCAGGGGATCTCTGGGATCAGCATGGCCTTGGATATGCCATATTCTCAGAGCGCCTTGGTGGAGAAGGAAGTGCATCCACTCTAACCCTGTCTGGAATGCAGCATACGGCCCCCTTCCCTATTTATTGAAATGGCCAGATTTTCCAGATTGCTCAACTCCCATTTAGGCTTCTAAATCCTAGCTGGATTTTCCCAGTGGGAGCTGATGCTGAGCTCTCTGAATTCCCAGTCCCTGAGCTCTTACCCCAATCTGTCCCTTAAGAGCTACACAAGGATTCATTATTGTTGTTTTATTCCTTCCCCAAAGCAGCTGGTCCCTTTTCCAGCCATTCCTTTCACACAGCTTTGTAGCATTTCTGCCCAGGGCTCAGCATGCGGTGGAAGGATTTGGTTGCTTGGTTCTGATCCGTTAAGTGGACTCCAGTGTAATCGTGTAAAGAGCTGTTCTCCATATGATGCCTTTCCAGCCGCTCCAGCCTGATGCAGGAGCTGAGCCTTCTGCCAGGTTTTTCAGAAGTTTTGAGCATTAGCTGCCAGGTGGAACTAAGCAACAGTTGGTGAATTGGCTGGGATCCCTGGCTCAAACAGCCTGACTCCTCTCTCAGAGTGCCTCTGATCAAAAAGGCCTTACCACCTTCAGGCATCTCAACACCAGCAGGCTTGGACCCCACCGCGCCCTGTCCTGCAAACGGGCCCATCAGGAAAAATGATCTGGCAACAAATCCACTGAAAAGAAACAACCCAAACAAAGGAAGTGAATAAACTCTAAAAGATCCAAATGACAACCCTCCTGCAAGCAGAGCTTCCACCCTGAGAAGCGCCCCAGACTCCATGAAGCCCATGGGCGACTTTGCTATTGCTATTGGTGTTACATGGAAGGCGCTTGGATACTGTGGTGATGGGCTGAAGTATATAACAGATGAGCTTATATTGAGAGAGAGAGAGAGAGAGAGAGAGAGGGATCCACAGGGATGGAGCACATAGCCACAGGAGAGTGGCTTCACTGCAGCTCCATAACCACGGGGGAAAGTCCTTTATCTTGACCCCCAAGAACTCCTCTCGCTCCAGCCAGCTGATTGGGGTACAGGGAGCTGGATTTAGGCCTAGCCATGCTAGACTATCATTATTATTATTAATTATTTTTATTACAGACTGAGACCAGGGCCTCATTGTTCTGGGCACTGTACCGCTATGGGGCAAGTCTGGATGCTGGGGAGTTTACAATCTAAAGAGAGGGGACAGACACAGGGTAGGAGAAAAGAAAGAATACAACCTCCCTCATTTTGTGAGTGTAGTGGGGTGGTTACCCCGATCCTGCCCTGAAGGGCTTAAAACAGCCCTGGGAGAGGGCTGTGGCAGGAAAAGCAGCTACTAGGCTGATTGGGGAAACAGCCTCAGCTGTGGCCATGCCCCAGACAGATCCAGCTGGCCCTATAAAGGCCAGGGAAGCCAGGAGCAGAGGCAGTCTCTCTCTGCATTCAGAGAGAGCAGGACCTGGCTGCAGGGAGGTTAACCAGGTATCTGGAGTGGAGCAGGGCTGGGGAAAGGCCAAGGGATCTAGGGAGCTCTGGTCTAGGAAAGCCCCAGGCTGCAGGCTTGGCAAGGCCTATTAGGTACTGGGTTGCAGGGGACAGCCCATGGGTAGCCAGAGGCAGCAAGTCTGAACCCCTTTGCCTGTGATGAGTGGCTGATACTACAGGCGGCCCCAGTGAGCGGGGGCTAGATGGGGACTGGGCAGTAGCCTAACACTGAGGCAAAGTGGGGATAGTGGGTGGGGGTTCCCCTGGGAGGGGGAGACCCAGAGCTGTGAGGGGTTACTGCCAGGGGGCAGCACCCCAGACAACAGGGTGCAGGGTCTGGGAGGGACACGGGGGCCAAGCGGTAGCAGGACACTGGCCTGCAGAGGGCGCTCCAATGGCTGGAGAACTAATTCCTGGAGAAGACCAGCAGGAGGCGCTGCTGGGTGATTATGTGCCCAGTTACAGGGAGGCACAATGACTCAATCAAGGCCCAACGGCACATGGACTAAGGGTATAAAACAGAACACAAAGACCCCATGCTTGGCCTTTGCTCCTGCCCCCACCTATGCTACAAGCACAAGGACATGCAGAAGACTCTAACAGAGGAGATTGGCCCAGGTTTCAAGGGTGAAACCTGTGAACTGCAATATCCAGTGGGGTGAGAAAAACTGCTTAATCTAGGTGTTGCCCAGTCTAACAGGGTTGAGAGTTTAGACTGTGTGCTTATATTTTCTTTTATTTTGGTAACTAACTCTGACTTTTTGCCTATCACTTATGAGCACTTTAAATCTATCTTTTGTAGTCAATAAACTTGTTTTACTGTTTATCTTTCTTTACCAGTGAGTTTGCCTGAAGTGTTTGGTAAATCTGCTCAGGTTCACAAAGGTGGGTGTATATTGATAAAGGGGTGAACCAATTAATAAACTTGCACTGCTCATCTTGTGGTGAGGTACATCTTATTCCTGAGGTACAAGGCTGGGAGCTGGGGAGGAGGGAGGGGATTTGGCTGGTGCCTTTCTCTGTGTGATTCGTATGAGGCTTTGGGAGCATTCATGCAATCTGGGTGGGGAGCTCCACATGTTGTTGTGCTGAGTGATCACAGCGCCTGGAGGGGTTTGCTGCTTGTCACTAGCAAACATTATGAAAGCCAGCCCAGGCTGGAGAGTGAAGGGGGCACAGTGGTCCCACAGCTCCAGGCTGTACCCTGGGTATCCTGGCACACACGGCTGCCGCAGTATTTAGCTAGCAAGAACGTTGGGTGAGATCAAATAAAAACCAGCGATACACTGGTCGTTAATATCATTGAGAAAGGTACGTATTACCTCGGTATGAGCAGTTATGGATAATTACCGATGCTCTAAAGTCTATGACCAAACACACAAAGAAGCAAGATTTCCTCCAGACTTGGGGGAAGGCACCATCTCTCCACTGCTAATGCCAATTAAGCATTGTGAAGCCAGCTGCAAAGTTACATTTGCAAGTGAAGTAAAAAGAAAGAGTAAGTGAACAGGGTGTGTGAAGGCAGCCTGGTGCGGGCACACCACAGAGCCAGCGCAGCGGGGGGAGGGGGAGAAAGCTTATCCGGGAGGGGCACTTATAGACTCATAGACTCATAGATCAGAAGGGACCAATATGATCATCTAGTCTGACCTCCTGCACAAGGCAGGCCACAGAACCCTACCCATCCACTTTTACAACAACCCCTAACCCAGGACTGAGTTATTGAAATCCTCAAAATTGGTTTGAAGACCTCAAGCTGCAGAGAATCCACCAGCAAGCGACCCATGCCCCATGCTGCAGGGGAAGGCGAAAAACCTCCAGGGCCCCTGCCAATCCGCCCTGGAGGAAAATTCCTTCCCGACCCCAAATATGGCGATCAGCTAAATCCTGAGCATGTGGGCAAGACTCACCAGCCAGCACCCAAGAAGGAATTCTCTGCAGTAACTCAGTTCCCATCCCATCCAACATCTCCCCGCAGACCACTGAGCAGACTTTTATCTGGTGATAATCCAAGATCAATTGCCCAAATTAAACTATCCTATCATAACATCCCCTCCATATACTTATCAAGCTTAGTCTTAAAGCCAGAAAAGTCTTTTGCCCCCACTACTTCCCTCGGAAGACTGTTCCAGAACTTCACTCCCCTAATGGTTAGAAACCTTCGTCTAATTTCAAGTCTAAACTTCCTTATATCCAGTTTGTACCCATTCGTCCTCGTGCCTACATTAGTACTAAACTTAAATAATTCCTCTCCCTCCCTAACGTTAACCCCCCTGATATATTTATATAGAGCAAGCATATCCCCCCGCAGCCTTCTTTTGGCCAGGCTAAACAAGCCAAGCTCTTTGAGTCTCCTTTCATAAGGCAGGTTTTCCATTCCTCGGATCATCCTAGTAGCCCGTCTCTGGACCTGTTCCAGTTTGAATTCATCCTTCTTGAACATGGGACACCAGAACTGCACACAATATTCCAGATGGGGTCTCACCAGCGCCTTATATAACGGTACTAACACCTCCTTATCCTTGCTGGAAATACTTCGCCTGATGCATCCTAAAATCGCATTTACTTTTTTAACAGCCGTATCACATTGGCGGCTCATAGTCATCCTGTTATCAACCAATACCCCAAGGTCCTTCTCCTCCTCTGTCGCTTCCAACTGATGCGTCCCCAACATATATCTAAAATTCTTATTATTAGTCCCTAAGTGCATGACCTTGCACTTTTCACTATTGTATTTCATCCTATTACTATTACTCCAGTTTACAAGGTGGTCCACATCTTCCTGAATAGTATCCCTGTCCTTCTCGGTGTTAGAAATACCCCCCAGCTTTGTGTCATCCGCAAACTTTATTAGCACATTCCCGCTCTTTGTGCCAAGGTCAGTAATAAAAAGGTTAAATAAGATTGGTCCCAAAACCGATCCTTGAGGGACTCCACTAGTGACCTCCTTCCAGCTTGACAGTTCACCCTTCAATATGACCCGCTGGAGTCTCCCCTTTAACCAGTTCCTTATCCACCTTACAACTTTCATATTCATCCCCATCTTTTCCAATTTAACTAACAGTTCCCCATGTGGAACCGTGTCAAATGCCTTACTGAAATCTAGGTAAATTACATCTACCGCATTTCCTTTATTTAAGTAATCCGTCACCTTCTCAAAGAAGGAGATCAGATTGGTTTGGCACGATCTACCTTTAGTAAATCCATGTTGCAATTCGTCCCAATTACCATTGACCTCTATGTCCTTAACTACTTTCTCCCTTAAAATTTTTTCCAAGACCTTACATACTACAGACGTCAAGCTAACAGGCCTATAATTACCTGGATCACTTTTATTCCCTTTCTTAAAAATAGGAACTACATTAGCAATCCTCCAGTCATACGGCACAACCCCCGAGTTTATTGATTGCTTAAAAATTCTCGCTAACGGGCTCGCAATTTCACGCGCCAGTTCCTTTAATATCCTCAGATGGAGATTGTCCGGGCCCTCCGATTTTGTCCCATTAAGCTGTTCAAGTTTGGCCTCTACCTCAGTTGCGGTAATATCCACCTCCATATCCACATTCCCGTTTACCATCCCTCCATCATCGCTAAACTCCTCACTAGTCTTATTAAAAACTGAGGCAAAGTACTTATTTAGATATTGGGCCATGCCTAGATTATCCTTAACCTCCATTCCATCCTCAGTGTATAGCGGCCCCACCTCTTCTTTCTTTGTTTTCTTCTTATTTATGTGGCTGTAGAACCTTTTACTATTGGTTTTGATTCCCTTTGCAAGGTCCAGTTCAATGCGGCTTTTAGCCTTCCTCACTTTATCCCTACATGTTCTGACCTCACCAAGGTAGCTTCCCTTGCTAATCCTGCCTTTCTTCCACTCCCTGTAAGCTTTCAGCTTTTTTCTAATCCCCTCTCTGAGTTGCTTGCTCATCCAGCTTGGCCTACAACTCCCGCCCATGGTTTTTTTCCCCTTTCTTGGGATGCAGGCTTCCGACAATTTCCGCAGCTGCGACTTAAAGTAATTCCAGGCCTTCTCTGCATTTAAATCCACAAGTTCCTCCTTCCAATTCACTTCTCTAACTAATTTCCTTAACTCTTTAAAATTAGCCCTTGAGAAGTCGAAAACCCTAATCCCAGATCTACATTTGTTTATCCTTCCATCTAGTTTGAACTGAATCAGCTCATGATCACTCGAACCAAGGTTATCCCCTACCACCATTTCTTCTACGAGGTCCTCACTGCTCACCAAAACCAAATTTAAAATGGCATCCCCTCTCGTAGGTACTTCAACTACTTGATAAAGAAACCCATCCGCTATCACATCCAGAAAAATCTGACCCCTATTATTCTTGCAAGCACTGGTCCTCCAGTCTATATCCGGGAAGTTGAAGTCTCCCATAATCACACATTTCCCCTTTGTGTTTACTTCATTAAAGACATTAAAGAGGTCTCTATCCATATCCCAATCAGATCCCGGCGGTCTATAGCACACCCCAAGCACTATCTCAGGGGAAGCTCTAGTTGCTTTTTTACCCAGTGTGATTTTTGCCCAGACAGACTCTGTCTTATCCATTCCATTGCTTCTTATTTCATTACAGTTAATCTCATCATTGATATACAAGGCTACTCCACCACCTTTGCCTTTCTTCCTGTCTTTTCTAAACAACACATAGCCTTCAATACCTGTACTCCAGTCATGAGTAATATTCCACCAGGTTTCGGTTATCCCTATAATATCCGGTTTCATTTCCTGCACCAGTAGCTCCAGTTCCTCCATCTTGTTACCTAGGCTCCTCGCATTAGTGTACAGACATTTTAATTTTTGGCGTTTGGAGTCAGTGACATTCTTTCCCCCGTCGTGCACAGACCTTCTACCACCAGCATCACCCGTTACTCTGGTTTCTACTCCACTTGGAAAGGATAGCTTCAAAGGTTGATAAACTATAAGAAGAAGGCCAAAGATGCCCTTGGTATTCTCTTTCACTGAGGATCACCCTGGGCGAAGGGGGGTGTCATGAAAATCTGGATCCTGATTTAACTGAAAATCAGCAGGCTCTGCCAAAGGACTTAAAGGGTGAGAAACTATTTCAGACAAAGGAGTGTAACCTGTCAGTTATCGTCAGTCTTGTAGAAGCTCGTTATGCTTTTGTTTTATTTGTAACCGTTTCTGTTTCCGTTCTTCTTACTCAATACTCACTTGAATCTGTGAACCTCTGTTCTTTGTTAATAGATTTGTCTTTGTCTTCACCATCAATACATTACAGTGTGATGCATCAACAGCTAGTTGTGGCTGAGGGGGACAGAGGGTTACAGGGAGTGGGAGATGTTAACAGTCAGGCTACGCTGCAAAAAATGGGTGTTCTTAACTTCAATTAGCTAAGCTGGGTTAAAAGAGCAGTGAACACGGCAGCTTGGCTTTTCCCTTGGGTTAGCAGCTGGACTTAAAGCCTACAGGGCAGCCTGTGGTTGAACTCAAGCTGTTAATGCAAGTTAAAAGCCAAGTCAGTGTGTTTTCTCTGCTCTTTTGACCCAAATCAAAAGCACACCTTTTCTGCAGCGTAGACACACCCTCGGCTTCCTAGATCGCGAAGCCCCATGACTGCCATGAAGAAGGGACAGGCAGGAGGAGCGGTGGAGACAGGCTGCATATCATTCTGTGCTGAAGCTGAAAGGTGCAGAAGCTCCATCCCGCAGCACCTGCAGGCTTCTGTCACAGGAGAACAGGGACCCTTTAGGGAGGAAGAGGCCTCTGCCCCGGTGATTGGTCAGTTGAGCCGTGACTGGTTTTAAAAGAGGGTGCTGGGTGAGAGCTGCTTCAGACTAGAGAACCCAGAGAGTGAGGATGCACCAGGAGACCTGGCAGAGAGATCTGAGTTCAGATGGGAGCTGGAGCAGAACCACTGGTGACCCACTTCTGAGTGGGAGACTTGGGCAGTGGTCTCTGGGCAAAAGGAGAAGCTTTTGTTGGGTCAGGGGGAGTCAAGCCCAGAAGCAAGGGGTGGACCCTGCAGTGATGTGCCCTGAGCCAGAGTAGAAGGCAGAATGCTGTGGGGAGCCCTCAGGTTGAAGACCTGAGTGGAGGGATGTGGGTGAAAGCCCAGAACAAGGAATTGGTCCTGGATAGATGTTCCCTGAACAGACGTAGGACTCACCGTCAGGGCTGCTCTCACTGCCTGCGCAGCACGTACCACAAGGGGACCTCTAGCGGCTACAGGAATACAAATAAATACCTGTGAGGATGTGAAAGTGTCACCCATTCTAATATCTGCCCAGGGCTGGTCAGCGAGCTCCATCCAGGCTTGACTGGCATCCATTGCAACTCAGAGAGGGACAATGTGAGAAAAGGCGAAGAGCTGTTGTGCACGCCAGATGCTTTGTCTGTGAGCAGGTTTTCTCCACCAGTAGCAGTGGGCGGCTAGGAAAGCTTCCAAGAAGTTAATTAATTTCTTCTCATCAGCATCCACAAAACCAGTAAACAATGTCTGGAGGAGAGAGAACATTGGTACGCTGCAGCTGCAGCTCCCCCATAAGTTACTCCCGTAGTTACTTTGTCTTAGAAAAAATGAAATGTCAAATAGAGATAGAGAAAAATATTCTTTTAACGTGGAGTGGGAGCTGAGTTTCAGAAACGTTGGATCCTCAGGTAACAGGGGAAGCTAGAGACAGAGAAAGTTGGAAGTGCCCAGGATTAATTCAGAGTCCAAATGATGTTTCATATAGTGTATGTTGCAACAATACACGACTGTCAGAAAGAAACAGATAGATGAGCTTAGGAATCCACTTGTTTGCTCTGCTAATGTGTCCTTGTCTTCTCTATCTGAGCGCTAGGTAACATACTGTAGGGACCCATCCTGCAGTGGCAGCCTGAGGGCTAGATCGGACAGTTCTTTTCTATCTCAAACCACTATCAGGCTGCTAAAGATTCCATATCTCCTATGCAAACACATTGGTGCTTTGCTGTGTCATTGGCAAGATCCCTCACTGAACTGAGAAGCTGCCATGTTTGATGTTTCACCCCATGCAGTTGCGTTTCTTGCTGGACTCTTGGCTAGAGAAAGGGGAGGGGAGGAATGCAATGGATCAGGTGCAGAGCTACACAGAAATCAGCCAGGACACTGCAAACAGTGAGATGCAGGCACCCAGGGGTGCTGGGGGCCAGGAATTCATTGCAGGAAATCTGAGGCTGGAGACAATCCCAAACTGGGGAAGGAGATTCAGAGGCTCTGCTCAGGTCTAGCCTGAAGCATATGGGGCTTCAGAGGCTGAGCTCTAGATTAAGCTGCAACATCTACATTGCTCTTGTTAGCCTGGTGGCATGAGCCATGCAAGCCCGAGTCTGTTGATCCAGGCTTGAATCTGTGTCGAAGGCTGAAAGCCAGTTACAGCCTCTAGGCCCCGTGATCAGAGCTGAGTGAACAACACAGTTTTTTGGTACACTGTCAGTTTAAAAAAAAAAAGTTCTGGGATCAACCTGAGAACAAAACATTTCAGAAGTTCTTGGCTAATTAAAATGCTGAGGAAAATTTGTTTCAGTTGAAGTAAACGTGTTGTGTAGATTACCAGCTTTTTTTTGCAGGGGATGGGGAGGGGATTATTTCATTTTCACAAATAACATTGAAGGAAATTTCTAAATGAAAAGTTGCTTCAACCTGAAAAATGAACACATTTATTTTTATTTTTATTTTTTAGAATTTTGGAGGTTTTTTCCCTACAGGAACATCTCGGCGAAACCAACAGAAATTCGCAAAATGTTCTGGAGTCACCAAATTAGTATTTTTCGCCACAAAAAAAAGTGTCAGCCCCCAAACTTCATCCATTTCTACTGTTAATCCAGCACTTTTTCCAGACAGGACCTTGGCTTGATTGGTTATTGTTTAAAGAAAGCCCTAAGAGTATACGCCACCTGTATTAGCAGTCAACCCTGGCAGGTGCGGGAGGGATGTCTTCCCCACTGATTGGGGCTGGGTGCATTGTCCCCTTGTCTTGGGACTATGACCACTCAGGAGAGTCTGTTCTCTCTCTCCCTGTTGCCATTCTTCAGTCTCCTCCCTGAGAAAATGAGCGTTTCTGTAGGCCGCCCCTGAAGAGGTGTTGGACCCACGTGCTCCTGGGGGATGAGGAATGGAACTCTGTTTTCTGGGGCTTTCTGGCGGGTGGGGAACCATCGGGGGCTGCACACAGTGAATGGTAGAGTTCGTCATGCCAACAGCAATCGGGAATGTGATGTCCCAGAGAATGGGAGGAAATAATGTTCTAGTGCGGGGATCTTGTGTGTGAACAATTATTACCTTTTTGCTAGGTATCAATTCATTATTGGCCATTTGCTCGGAGGCAGGTTTTGTGCACGCTGGGTGCTGCTGAGAACTTCTGAACATCTGGTGCTACGTGTAACAGTGAGGGCTTGGAAATCTGCAGTGCTGTTTTAAAAATCTGGCTCTGGGTCCGAGATTCGGCCCATTAAAGATCCATCCTCTGAGCTCATTGGGAGTCAATATTCATCGTTTGTTATTCCTTATTCTCCTCTTTTAAATGTTTCAGCTGCCCAGTCGGGGAGCAGAAATGATACCCCATGATCACTCATATCATCAGTAGTGAGTAGTTTAGGTGGGATGCTCCCTGACCCCCCATGTAGGCTGAAATATTTGTCCATAAACCAGCAAATACCTGCCGATAATGAATCTTTTTCCAGAAACTGGGCCTCGGATCGGAAATGATCTGCAGTCAGATAAGGGCTCTGTTTGGCTGAGGGCTGATTTCCAAGGGATAACTCACACTGCTTCAGTCTTGACGTTATTTTCATTTTCAGCTTGTCAAGCCAGTATTGTAAGCACTTTTTCATTAAATTTTAATTTCCCCGTAGAGTGAAATATTAATGAGAATAAGCTTAATACTGTCAATAGGAAACACAGACCCAAACAGATCATTTGCTAATATAATTACTTGGGAGTTTAGTCTATTTTAAGCTGCAGAATTGCTCTGCTGGGATGATCTTGTGTAGATGACAACCATTTTCGGCTGCCTTCCACCTGGGATCTCAGAAAATGTGATGAGTTTAGGGCCGAACCATCAGTTGTCACAATTTCCCTGCTGTGACTGTCTATGTGAATTTGATCTATTGGTCTCTTATTAACATGGTATCTGAGCATTGTGAGGATAAATACAATAAATTAATGTATTTATCCTCATAATGCTCTTGTGAGACAAGGCAGCGCTATTACCCCTGTGTTATAGATGAGGGCCAGAGGCACAGAGACGAAGGGTATCTCTATGCTAGTGTTAGATATCCACGGCTGGCCCGTGCCAGCTGACTGGAGCTCAGGCTTAGGGACTGTTTTATTGTGGTGTAGATGGTAAGGGCCAGCCTGCAGCTAGAGCTCTGGGATTAAACAGCCCCTTAGCCTGAGACCCATGAGCCTGAATCAGCTGGCATGGGCCAGCCACAGGTTTTTAATTTCAGTGTGGTGTTATCCTAAGCCTGGGCTCTGTCTCAGGTTTGAGCCCAGGCCCCCTTTCCATCCACACACAAATCAGTCTGACTCGGGTCAGCGAGCACTCAGGACCCAGGTCCTAAGATCTTGCTGGGTTGGGTGAGTCAGAGCCCGGGTCCCACTGCGACTTGGGCCCAGGCCCTGTCATTTTGCAGTGTGGATGCAGCTCAAGCCACAGACCTGCTCTGCGTGGTGCAGTGTGGATGGGTTAGCACAGCTGCGAGACCCAGGCCCAGCAATAGGAAAGCCAGGTTTACAGGGCAGTGTGGACGCTCAGGCCTGGGTTGGAACCAGCGAGTCCACAAGCCCGGCTCCCATACAGTGCAGTGTAGGCAGCCAGGGAGTCTGTACCGCAGGGAATTAGCTGTGGGTGGCCCTCGTCCCAGGCTAGCACTCTAACCACTGGACCATCCTTCCTCTTAACACCCAGCATGTCCCATCTTCAGTATTTCGAAAGCACCTGGGTCCTTGGCTTTGCTGCTCCAATGCCATCGGGTTCCCATACTCAAGGGCCATGCAGGGCTCCCTACAGCATATGTGCACGGCATTTACATCATGCATCTGATGGGAATGGAGCGCTGAGCTGCGGGGAGACTGGCCCTAAATCCCCAGACCGGTCGGCCAACCCAAACCTTTCCCAGTTCCTTTTCTCCTGTTTCACTCCCCCTACGAGTCAGCCGCCGCACTCCAGCAGACACAGTCACTTGCTTTTAACCCAAATGTCCCATTTTAACAGTATCCTTTTTAATCGCCGCTGCTTAAGAAAATGAAACGGAGTGAATTGCCGGGAGTAGCTTCCTCTGCTGGCCGCAGCTGCTGAAGCACAAATGCAGGGGAACTCCCACTCCGTCACCGAAATCACAGCTGACAGATGTGTTGTGTTATCCTCTCTGGCCACTGCCTCCTGCACCAGCACTTTATACTAAGGGAGAGTTCTGTTTGTTCTTGACATGCTCGTGTCTGAATTCATTCCCTCAAACACAGCACTGAGCCCTTCGGCCTCTTGGAGGAGCACTGGCTTAACATTACAGCTGAATTCCGGGGCCTGACTTTCCCCGCGTATGTGTTGGCTCCTTGCATACTTTGTGCAATCCATCAGGCCAATTCGGCAGGATACTGGCTAGAGTCGACGGCAGGAGCTGCTACAAAGCCTACATAGGTAAGGCTGGGTGGAATTTATACTTAGAGCAGAGTGTGTGTGTGTGCGAGGGGCTTTTTGTTAGCCTTGTGTGTATTATTAATACCTATCTGAGATTCGTTATGACCTGTTGGGTGCCACGTTGGGGTACGACTCAGGAGACCCAGGTTCTTCTGCCAGTGACTTTAGGCAAATCCCTCTATTTCTCTGTGCTTCTGTTTCCCCATTTCCTTTGTCTATTAACTTGTAGACTCTTTGGGGCAGGGGCTGGCTTTCACTATGTGTTTGTTCAGTGGCTAGCGTTGTAGTGCCTCCAGCCACTCCCATAATGACAATGATAATAGTACATCACTCACAAACTTCCCGTTGGGGCCAGAATGAAATGGCAAATCAATCCATGTGTTGGTTTAGCAGTGTATAAACATTTTGAAATTTCTCCTCTAACTTTTCTGCTTCGTTTCACCCAGGTACTGAGTTCTGGTAATTGGAAACTGACTCACAAATAGATTGTTGCAAAGACTAACATATGGGCCACCTTTAAGTGCTATTAATATGTTCGTTCTTGAATTATTAACACTGTGAGTCATACTCATTTCCATCTACATCCCAATTGTCATCATCGAATATACTTGCTATTGAATGGGTGCTCCAGAATCTCTACTTTCATTGTAAAAATAGCCCTTATTATGTTCCTGGTCTAATTATGTTCCTAGCTGCAATGAAAACCTTGAAAATGTGACATGAGTGCACCAAATGAGCACATGAATGCAGTTACTGTAGCTGTAAAGGCAGCCTGAAACAATAGCTCAAAGAGGTATGACCTACCCCATTATTAAAAGTCGGGCTGTTGACTCTGAAACCTAAAGACCACAATCTCAATGTCACCATTGTTGACAGGTCAGCTGCAGTTCATTTCAGCATGAAGATCCAGCTAATGTGACTGGATCCAGTGACCGACGCTGCACTGACATTTGCGCTTTAAACAGTGATTGAATCTCTTTCCCCTGGACCAAGAACACAGTGCATCCTCCTCCAGTGTACAACATTTACAAAATTATACTCCTCGCTTCTGGATGAAACAAACTTCTCTGCTTTTGTCTGTGTGAACCTGTTCCCTATTATATGTGCTTGTGAAGCATGCTGCATAAATGTTGCAACTCTCACACTCTTTGGAGAGGTTTTTAAAATCCCTGCCTCCAGTGTGTCTAATGGAGAGCCCCCACTGAGTTAGGCCAGGTCACACACACATGTCTCTGTTAGAGGTGAGATTTTTCTTTACTGGTATACAAAGATGCCTTATTTATTCTGGGATAACTTACTCCACTTCCCCCATGGGAATAGTTACACCAACATAATCACTTTTATACTGGTATCACTGTGGCATAGAATGGTTAGTCTAGTCTAACCCCCTGCAGGATTTGTTGGATTTAGGACTATAACAGCGTTTAAAAGAGAACTGGATAAATTCATGGAGGTTAAGTCCATAAATGGCTATTAGCCAGGGTGGGTAAGGAATGGTGTCCCTAGCCTCTGTTTGTCAGAGGGTGGTGATGGATGGCAGGAGAGAGAGACATCACTTGATCATTGCCTGTTAGGCTCACTCTCTCTGGGGCACCTGGCACTGGCCACTGTTGGTAGACAGATACTGGGCTAGATGGACCTTTGGTCCGACCCAGTACGGCCGTTCTTATGTTCTTAAACCATCCAAGACAGATGACTCTCCAGCCTCCTTTTGAAAACTCCAGTGAAGGGTCTTCCATGACTTCCCTGAGCAGTCTGTTCCATTGTCTGGCTCGTCTTACAGCTAGGAAGTTTTTTCTGAGAGTTAACACTTGGGGAATTGCACCACACTACTGTATTGGCATACATAAAGTTGATCTCAGTTTCCAATTCTTGCCTCAAATATACCACCTCCCACCATGCAGGGCATGCCTGCACTAGGGAATTTAATGGGGGAAAAGTCCCAGTAGAGCTGGTACGGCTTCACTAGCATCGATGAGGGAGGGTTCCAGCATCTTCCAGCAATGTAATGACACTGGTGCTTGTACAGTTGAAGGATGCCGTTGCAGCCTTGTCTACGCTAGGGCTCTCATAGGCACTATCAGCAGTGCACGTCTTCTCACGTCTACAGAGCACTGCATCGGGTTCTTTCTCAAGGCACTAAATGGTCTGGGTACATGACACGTTACACACTCGGTCCTTGGCAGCTTTGCTCCTCTTTCACAGACAATGGGCCCATTGACTCCGAGAGACTGGATGCAGTGCTCCGGACTGGGGAACTCATGCCCACAGGAACTAAAAGCTACTATAAACTTCAGCCCTTGCTGGTTCAAATGCAAAGGCTCGGGGGGGGGGGGAGGGTGCAGAGAAGGAGTTTGCAGGAGCCTGTGGAAGTTAGGTACCCAGCTCCCATTGAATTTCAGTGGGATTTGGGTATCTACCTTCCTTCGACTCTGAAAACCCTGGCCAAAACTCCCTCCGTCCGCTGACCTCCAAAATAACAGCATAGCACATGAGGTCAGAATTCTAATGCCCCACATGCCCTTGATCCCACTGGGGAGCATCATGCGTCAGGCTGACAGCTGTCAGTTTATTTTTACTTCCAGGAGGAGCTGTGATTTACCACGGCAACAGACTTAAAAACCTAACAAGAATGTACTTGAGCAGCGTCCCTGGATGACAAGTCAGGTCTGAATCCACCATGAGTCAGTGCCAGAAGCATAGGGGTGAAGGGGTGTTACGAAGGTCACCCCCTGAGTAAGCAAATGTCCCCTGAGTTACTGAGCTGTGCAATAAGATTCCAGGGTTGTCGCTGTGTCTGTATCTCACGCGGAAGCCTGTTGAGCCAGTATGCGGTGTAGATGTAGCCATGTTGGTCCCAAGAGATTAGAGAGACAAAGTGGACGAGGTAATATCTATTATTGACCCACTGTTGAGTCAGTGTGAAGCGATGGAAACAGCTACACGTATGGCTCAGGGCTCTATTATTCAGAATATCCTCAGGCTGAAACATCCCTGGGTTTTGTGGTCTGTTACCATCCAGTTTTTAAGTTCCCAGGTAGTTTGACTTTACAAGTGATACCCATGCTTGAGTAAGGCATGTACTGATGCCATGCCAAGAGTCCTGGACCGCTGTGATAGCGGGGGTAACTCGACCGATCACCAAACTTATTCTGCAGCTAATTTGCATGCAACAATTTCATTGGTTGTATGATGGAGACCGCACAGATGGTGGATTCGGTTGGCCCCAAATGCCACACCCCAGCACACACCCCTCATTCGCCCCCCTAATAGACACAAATCTCCCTGCACAACCAGCCCAGACACAAATCTATACAACTCTCCCAGCACAACACCGTGACCCTCACACCAACACAACCTGCAAACACAATGACACCAAACACACACAGCCCCTTATCGCAGCACGTCCCCCTACTTCGTCACCTGCATGAATCAACACAAATCTCCCCGCACAACACAACCCGTGCACAAGCAGCACACACAGTAACCCCAAACACACACAGCCCCTGCTGCAGCACACACCCATCATTTACTACCTGCGCAAATCTTCCAGCACAACCCTTCAGACACAAATCAGCACAACTGCCCCCACAATAATGCAACTAGCATACACAATAACCTGAAACATAGACAGCTCCTCACGTTGCACCCCCACTTCATTTGCCACCTTCACAAATCCACACAATGCTCTCAGCACAACACAATGACCCTCATAACAACACAACCAGCACACGCAATGGCTGCAAACATCACTCTGAGCCCTAAAAAGTCTGAGTCAGTGTGAAGTAATGGAAACAGCTCCTTTTGTTCAGAATATCCTCAGGTTCAAACCCCAGATTTATGGTCTGATACCACCCAGTTTTTAAGTTCTCAGTCATTTTTGCCTTTTTTACACATGAATTTGTGGCTTACAGCCGTGTGACATGGGCTTTCGCTACTAGTTACGTCATATTGGCACAGCGTAGCTTGCCAGCTCTTTGGGGCTATTGTCTGCCATCTTTTTGCTCTGTTTGTACAGCTCCTAGCACAACAGAGTTCCGGACCAGGGCTAGAGCTGTACAGAGCTACTGCAGCACATTATAATAATAGCAAAAGGCCAGGGAAAATCTTTAGTGTCTCAGCTGACTGTGGCAGAGGGTATCTGCACTGACACTAACTGTCCTGTTAATGACTCAAATCAGATTTTCTCTGCAGCAGATCATAATTATTCAAAATGTGACATTTGTAATAATAGGATTGTCATATCTGCCATGCACCAGGAGTGCCATTAAGAACCCAGAACTCTCTGCTTATAGGATCTGAGATACTGCAGCCTCTGCTGTGCTAACTGCAGACCCTCCCGCCCCGGAGAGAAGCGCTGGCCACTTTTCATCCCAAAGTGTGTTACGTACTTGGATGCAGAGTCTCCAAAGGGAGCCCTGGAGCCAGCACTGAAATTCAGCTGCCTCTGGGCTGGAACATGGGCATTTTATAGCAGTGAGGGACAGTCATATTTTTCCTAGCTAGAGCACGTCCATTTGGACCTGGCTCTCCTCCTTGGTCTAGGAAACTTTATCCTGCGGCTGGCCAGCCTGAGAGCACCTAAACACAGCTCCTCTGGGGGACATGTGGATCATTTAGTGCTCTGGGTGCAGCTGTCCTACGTGGGGCCCTCCACCTGGGCCCCAGACCACTTACTCTGTGTTGAGCACAGCCTACCATCAAGCTACTGGCGCCTTATCTCCTGCAGCAGGCCCCTAACGAGAAGTTTGCTCTTTGACTCCGTTAGTCTTCCCAGTATTTCAGCGGGGGTAGAGCAGGGCAGGGCACAAAGCTTTTGGAGACCCCAGCGCCGCTTGATAACCGAGGGAACAGAGGTGCTTTTCTGGCACACAGTTAACTGATTCCCTCCTAGACCAGAGGATATTCAGGGTTAGACCTGGAGAAGCCCAGCGCTGCAGGCAGAATCAGCCTGTCCCTTCATCCTTCTGCCATTTGGGATCTCCGGGACTCGTCTCAGTTTTCATCAAAGACAGACGGAAAAGGTAGCTCCTCAGCCTTGAAAATACAGCCCAATTGCTAGGGCTGAAAGTTTGTCTCAGGGTTTCCATTTTCTGTGCTCCTCACCCTGTTCTGGGCCTCAGGGCCTTGGGAACCCACAGCCAGGAGATTCCCCATCTTGAGGAAGACCCCAGATCAATTGCATCTATGGGGGGCACTGTCACCTAGGCCACCATGGATGGCAATAGCATTGCTTAATGCTTCCTCCCTGCTGCCTACAGCTTTGCTGGCTTCTCTGCCCAATAGCCTGTTTGTGCCCCAGAGGGTGCACACTGGGGGTGGAGCTCTTTTGACAATCTGACCTCTAATGTGCATTGTAATGACAAGTGTTTGCAGTATGTTATTCAGCCACTAGATGTCTCTATGTGCTGCTAAGAATTTCAGGCAGGATATAGTCCCTGGTAAACGAGGCAGACAAGGCTGGGACTCAAGTTGGGGGAAACCTGCTTGTCTGTCTGCAGCTATTTTCTTTACTCAAGGCTTCATGTTTGAATTGGGCTGAGATTCTGTGTATCATGAATAAGAACATAAGAACGGCTGTACTGGGTCAGGCCAAATGTCCATCTAGCCCAGCATCCTGTTTTCTGACAGTGGCCAATGCCAGGTGCCCCAGAGGGAATGAACAGGTAATCAAGTGACCCATTCCCTGTTGCTCATTCACAGCTTCTGGCAAACAGAGGCTAGGGCCACCATCCTTGTCCATCCTGGCTAATACCCATTGATGGACCTTACCTGGGGTTCTTTCAACCCAAAGCTCTTGGTAACTTTACTCTATGCGAGGAGGTGTCGGGAAATAAATCAGGGGAGACACGGCCGTCCGACCGACAGATGGCTGGCACAAACAGGACAACAAAAGAGTGCTTTCACTTAAAGCTAAACTTACTTAGTCTCAAGTACTTACACACGTCCGCAACGGGTTAGTAAAACAGCCCCAACCCTTGATAATTACCAAAACTGAGTGTGGCTTTCGAGTGATACAGCAGCAGCCCGTCTGCCACCGGGGAACAGAAGATGCATCCAGAGGGAGAGGCCAGTCCCAAAACGAGTCCCATCTGTCTCAAGCTTTTTCCCCTTATTTATACATTAGTAATTAAAGAAACCCTGTTAAGTAAGCAGTTTCAAGCAAGAGGTTCCTTCTGATTATCGATTAACCAGGTGTGGGTTTTTCCAGAACTTGTAGCCTTGAGACCTCAATAGACATTCCTGGGGCGTATCCTACTCTTTGAAAATGCATGTATCAGCAATTTCAACTCAATTCTTATCATGAAGGATGCGGGGTCAAGCTGCTCTTTCGGTGGCACCCTAAACCCCCCTCCCCTCCTGCCTTGGTCAAGCTGAGACTTGCTTTTAACAGCTTGCTGACTAGGCTGTCTTTAACAATAAGCCATAGTGGTTTCAGGCACTTTACTGGTTTGCCAAAGTCTCCCCGTACACCATGAACTTATCTAGTCCTTCTTTTAATCCTGTCATAGTCTTGGCCTTCACAACATCCTCTGGCAAAGAGTTCCACAGGTTGATTGTGCGTTGTGTGAAGAAATACTTCCTTTTGTTTGCTTTAAATCTGCTGCCTATTAATTTCATTTGGTGACTCTTGTTCTTGTGTTATGAGAAGGAGTAAATAACTCTTTCTTATTTACTTTCTCCACACCAGTCATGAGTTTATAAACCTCAATCATATCCCCCCTTAGTCATCTCTTTTCCAAGCTGACAAGTCCCAGTCTTATTAAACTCTCCTCACATGGGAGCTGTTCCATAATCCTAATCTTTTTTGTTGCCCTTTTTTTAACCTTTTCCAATTCTAATATATCTTTTTCGAGACGGGACGACCCCATCTGCTCTGGCCACAAGCACGGGAGGGGCTGCTCAGCAGCCAGAGAGGCAGCATAGTCTAGTGGACAGAGAACAAGATGGAGCCTCAAGGATGCCTTTGAATCCTGTTTCTGAGACTAGCTTGTTCCGTTACCTTAGTCAGATCCCTTACCCTCTGTGTTTGACTTCCTCCATCCAGACAGTGGAGATAAGAGCACTCACCTGCTTCCCCCAGGGGACTGTGAGGATGAGCTAAAACACTTTGACAAAGTAAAGCATGAAAGGAAGCCCTAAGTGTGAAACCCTGGCCTCATCGAGCTCATTAAGGCCCAGATCCTCATTTGGTGGCCAACTCCGCCTAACTACGTTTGAGGATCTGGGCTGTTAAATCCTTTGTCTCTCTGTAGGATCCTGCAAAATCCAGCACAGGAGCTAGCTCAAGAAATACCATGCTTGTCGCTTACCCTCCTCTGTGCAGCCGTTCCAGTTTGGATAGTTCCACTGCTGAGTCTCTCTGCTGTGTCCCATTTGCAGATAGGGATCTTTCAGTGCATCAACAGCGGATTTTTCTCTAACGCACAGTTTTATGCTTTCTGAAATGAAGACGGCTCCTGGGAGACTTCAATAAACCTTTAAAAGCCTTTCATTAAAAAAGCATAAAAGCAAGAGAATCGGTCCAGTGTTAATGACCCGTAATGGTGCTGGGTGTCGATGGTTCTTATTGGCTTGCTAGGGAGCAAGGAGCAATTACTGGAATGTCTCTAAATCAGCCTCGCTGGAGTGTTACTGTCCAATCTGCAGGAGCGACTGTAGCAGCCCTCGGCTAATTGCATCCATGCAGCGCCTGGGTCAAAAAACCAGGATGCCCATTTCACCACTCATTTAAATAGTGTTAGCTCCGACAGGTGACCAAAACCACCAGTACCAGAGCAGGTTGAAAACACTGTGCCCAGCACGCTCCAGAGGGCAGTGATGCATAGATACGTACGCTGGAACTTTTGCATTGCGCTCTGCTTCCAGGGACAGACAGGCAGTAAAAGCTGATAGCGCTCGGTGAAGTGGGGCACATACAAATTGCTGTGTGTGCTCAATTGATCAGTGGCTGAGTGGCTCCTGTGGCCGGATGCAGTTCACCTACAGGCTGGCATTCATCTGGGGCACGACAGTGTTACGAAGGCACAGACCTGAGTGAGGGCATTACAAAGCTGCCTCCCATGGGAGGCTCCAGAACCCCTTGCCAGTGCTCCTTGAATCCCCCCCGCTGCACCCAGGTCCCCGCACCAAGGTGCAATGTGTGGTTCTCCTCCCCAGCCAGTCAGCTGCATTGGCCAGGATGGAGGTGGTGGAGTGGGGGTGGCTCTGTCTTTTCCCTGCCCTCTGTAGGTATGTCTACAAGGCACTAGGGTGACCAGATGTCCCGATTTTAAAGGGACAGTCCTGATTTTTGGGTCTTTATCTTATATAGACTCCTATTACCCCCCACCCCCGTCCTGATTTTTCACACTTGCTGTCTGGTCACCCTACACGGCACACTCCTTACAACAGAGTGCACAGTACAGACACAGCACACCTCCCCCCCAGCTCAGGTATAAATCGCAGTGTAGACTGTGGGGCCCTGTTTAGATGAGTAACAACATGCCAGAGTCCTAGGGTATGTACCCGACACAGCAAACTACACATCCAAGCAGAACCTGCCACGTCTACATGGCTTTTTTTTACTGGTGTCCTGTGCTGCTGCCAGAGTCTTTGCCCACCATATAGAAAGGCTCCGGCGGAGAGGAAAGGCTCCTTCAGTTCCCTCTGCCAGAGCCTTTCACCATTGCATGCAGCTACACACTGCCGTATGGATGCAACTTGCTTTGCACTGCGCTGTGTAGCTATTTATACCCCACATGCCGTCCCCGGTGATGTGTAGTGTAGACACAGCCTTTGTGTAGCTAGCTCCCTAGCGTGTGTTGGCAAAGGCAGCCCCTGTGCTCTCCTGGCTGCAGTTAGACCTAGCCCATGTGCAGGGGCAGAAGGGAGAGATAAGGGCCTGGGGCCTCCTCCTCTATAGACCATTGGAGAGCCAGACACATGCTAATCCTGGAGTTTAAGAAGACAATATTAGGCTTTTTCCAGCCATCCATCTCTACACATGATTTTGACACCCCCAAAAAGGGAGAAAACGTTCACAGAAATGCCCTGAGCTCTTTGATGCTGTTTTACCAGCCTATGAAATGCAGATTCTCTATTTCAGGGATGCAAACACATTTTTAGCTGAGAATTTTCAGGACAAGGAACAGAAGACAAGAAGCAAGACAAAAATTACTTCTTGCCTAATAGCAGATTATTGTTGTTCATTTACTCTTATTATCATCAGCTACTTCTACTGGGAGATTATATGAGATTGTGTCGTGGGGGGGAATGAATTCATTCTAGTGACACTGAAGACCTGGAGGCAGATTTGACCTGCCTTATCCAGAGAATTTGCTGTGTTGAGTCCATTGTGAATTTGCTTTGGGAAAATAGTAAGTTTTGCGTCACCTAAGGTATTTACCTGGCCTCCCTTGCCATAATATTTAATGTAGCTTCTCATAAGACCTCTGTGAAGCTGGGCAGGGCCATTGATATAATAGGCATAGAATATCAGGCTTGGAAGGGACCTCAGGAGGTCATCTAGTCCAACCAGCTGCTCAGAGCAGGACTCATCACCAGACAAATTTTTACCCCAGTTCCCTAAATGGGCCCCCTTAAGGATTGAACTCACAAGCCTGGGTTTAGCAGGCCAAAAGCTCAAACCACTGAACTATCCTTCCCCACATCCTCATATGCTGGAATGAGGATAATCAATGGGAGGTGGGTTCAATGTCTATAAGCATGACAAAGTAGATTGTGCTGGTGAGGGAGTGGTATTATCAGTGTAAGAAAAAGAAGAGTTCAATATAGGAAAAATCTCATACAAGTCAAATTGCACCATAGAATCTCCATGGATCGAAATTCTGTGGCTGAACAATAGGAGTATTGTAGCTGGAATTTACTACCGACTGCCTGACCAGGATGGTGACAGTGATTGTCAAATGCTAAGGGAGATTAGAGAGGCTACACAGCCAGAAGATGCAATAATAATGGGAGATTTCAGCTTCACTCATATTGACTAGGTAAATGTCATCTCAAGGCGTGATGCAGCGATAACATTTCGAGACACCATTAATGACAGCTCCTTGGAGCAGCTAGTCCTGGCACCCACACAGGGAGAGGCAATTCTCGATTGTGTCCTAAATGGAGCACAGAATATGGTCACTATAGCTGAGTTGCTGGGTAATAGTGACCTGTAGCAGGGCGGTCACTCCGCTCCGGTTAGGAAGGGGTTAAAGGCAGCCAAGGGAGGCTGTTTGGGTAAACAGCCACAAGTGTGGCCACACCCATTTAGGGCACAGCTGGCCCTGATAAAAGGGCAGGCTGAGAGCCTGGGAGGAGAGACTCTTGCTCCAGCTGGGGAGCAGAGAGGACCAGGCTGCCTGGGAGAGCAAGCAGGGCACCTGTGGCAGGGCAGGGCAGGGCAGGGCAGAGCACAGCACAGCACAGCACAGCAGAGCAGGGCAGGGCAGGCAGAGCTGGGGAGCTTTGGCCTGGTGAGTCCCCAGGCTGAGGCCTTGCTAAAGGCCAGAGGAGGTACATGACTGTAGTGTAATTAAACTAAACATCCTGGCAGGGGAAAAAAACCACCATCGTAAAGTTTGCCTTTCAAAAGAAGAACTACAGAAGAACATGGGCATTATTTAGATGGAAATTAAGACAAGCCGTCAGAAGGGTAAAATACCTGCAAGCAGCACAGAGACTATTTAAAAACTCCATGCTAGAGGTTCTGCCTAAATATACACCCCAAATCAGAAAAGGACATTAGGAGGACCAAGCTAATGCCAGTGTGGCAAAACAGCAGTGTAATGGCGGCCATTCGAGGCAACAAACGTATCCTTTAACATTTGGAAATCAAATCCTAATGCGGGAACTCGGAAGGCACGCAAACTGGGGCAGGTAGCATGTACAAGTAGAATAAGGCAGGTCAAGAAAGAGTTTGAGAAGCAACTTGTTATAGACACACAAATAACAGTAAATGTTTGTAAAGTGCGTCAGAGGCAGGAAACCTGCCAAACAGGTAGTAGGGCCGCTAGATGACTAAGGGGTTAACAGAGCGCTCAAAGAAAACAAGGCCATTGTAGAGAAATTACATACATTCTTTGCATCTGTCTTCACTGCAGAGGATGTGGGGGAGACACCCATATCAGAGCTAGTCTTATTGGAAGACCAGGCTGAAGTATTGTCTCAGACTGATGTGTCGGTAGAAGAGATTTTAGAACGAATTGGTGAAGTGAGCAGTAATAAGTCACGAACAGCAGATGGGATTCACCCGAGTGTTCTGAAGGAACTCAGCTCTGAAATCCCAGAACTACTAACTGTGGTGTGTAACCTATTGCTTAAATCAGCCTCTGGACCAGCTAGCTAGAGGGTAGCTAATGCAACCCCATTTTTGAAAAGGCTCCAGAAGAGATCCTGGCTGGTGATCCTGAATTCTGGTGATTCAGTACCAGGCCATACAAGGAAAGACTGAAAAGATTAGGGCTGTTCAGCTCAGCAAAAAGATGATTAAGGGGGATATGATCGAGGTCTCTAAAGTCAGGCACGGGATAGAAAAACTGAATAAAGAAGCGTTATTTACCCTTTCACACAATACAAAAGCCAGGAGTTCCCTGATGAAGAGAACAGGCAGCAGGTTTAATACAAACAAGTGGAAGTACTTTTTCACACAACTAGCCTGTGGAACTCATTGCCAGGGGATGTTGTGGAGGCCAAAAGAATAACTGGATTCAATGAAGAATAAGTTCATGGAGGATCGAGCCATCAATAGCTATTAGCCAAGATGGTCAGGGATGTAACCCCATGCTCAGAGTGACCCCAAACCTCTGAGTGCCAGAAGCCAGGAGCAGAAAACAGGGGTGGATCACTCCCAAATTGCCCTGTTCTCCACAGTCCCCCCTGAAGCCACTGTCAGAGACAGGATAATGGGCATAATGAACCGTGGTTGGACCCAGTATAGAAGCGTATGGTCTTATTCTCCCCATGTTACAGATGGGGGATCTGAGGCACAGAGAAACTGAGCGATTTGTCCTCGATTAGGCCGAAAATCTGGGGACAGAGCAGGGACTCAAATCCAGGTTTCTGAAGGCCTAGCCACTGGACAATGCTCCCTATCTTTAGACAGACCCTGAGATATTCCACTCGTCTCTCATATCTGTGGGTTTTAACAGGCTTTCAGCTCAGTTAGGCATCCATGGAGCCCCATCTTCCTTGGGGTGGGGATTTCTTTTGAGGAAGTTGGGAATTCTGGCTTAGTGAATAAAATATTCTCTGATAATGGAACATAAATAAAAAAAGCTAATAAATGGGACCATGAGACCTAACAGGTCATGTTAGTAGCATGGGTAGCGAGTGAGGCAGAAAAGGGTTGTGCCCGAAGGAAGGGGAGCAGACAGTAGGAGTTTTTCCTGCGTCAGGACCACGGGGGTTAGTGATGGAAAAGCCCTGTGTGATTCTGAACCTATATCCTGGGGATAACCCGGCTTATCCCCCAGTGCTTTAAAAGCCATTTGCAATGAGACTGAAAAAGCAAAGCGGTTCTGTGCCAGCCCTGAATCTGACTGGAGCTGAGCTCAAGAGGCAAAACAGATCAGGAGAAAAACCTTTCCTCGCCGAGGCTGCAAGACATAGTCAGGCACAGCCCAGAGCCCCTCACACGCTGATCACTTCATCACTCCTCGGATCAGTCCTGCTTGAGTCACGGCAATGCACCGCTGACTCAGCGTTCTCATTTATTAGTCAAATCATGTTCATTAAGGTGGCCCATTCTTAACTGACATATAGTTCACGTCCCTCTCCTCTTGTCTGCCATTATCCGACTGCTTTCATAGGCAGGATGATAGCACCCGGGCTCCTCAGTGTATGTGATTCGTTTATTTCTGATTTCTAGGCTCCTGTTTTAGGAGGAAATGTGGATTTTTAAATGGTCTTTAAGACACTGTTTCCCTTGATCCTCATTGACTGTTGAGCTGATGTAAACCCTGCATCCCCAGGAACGAGCTCCCAGAGATATTTGGAACCTGCTACAGACATTACTCAGCACTGCAAATACGTGAAGTGTCAGGGGGTTTCACTGTGCCCTGGGCTGGGACCTAGGAGGATGAGACCTTTCCGTGAGGGAGTTTCCCAGCAGCGCAGTTAGCTGGAAAGAGCGTGAGCATAGCAGTGACTAGGGGCATCGCCGCACTGCTGTGCCCCGAGACAAGTGCTGAAGCAGCAGTGGGGGTCTGATGAGACCTGTGAATGTCCCGCTCAGTGGCGCTAGCAGGAGCTGGAATTCAGGAGCAGCGCGGGCTGTGTGCTGTGCCAGAGTCAGTCGTGGGTTGAATGCCAGCCTGCAGCCCAGATGGCACCCTGGCTGCATGGCCCCGCATAAAGGCACACTGAGGCCAGGGGCCCATGACAGGACAGCGTGGGCTTTGCAAACAGCAGCAGGCTCTGAAAATCCCACACCCTGTTACTACAGCTCTGAGGAGATGTTGTACAGGGGATAGTCCCAAGGGACTGTCCTGCCCGGCTCCTGAGCTCCTGGCCAGGGAGGCTAGTCCCCAGCCTTTCCCCTGCTCCCCCTCAACACCCTCCCACAGCCTCAGTGCACTGCACTGCCAGTCACTCCTGCTGGGCAGCACGGCGGCATAGCTGGCTCCGGCTGGGCAGCGGGGCTGCGAGTTCCTGCTGCTCTGAGCAGCATTGTAGGGGGGCAGGAGGAGGGTTGGATAAGGGGCAGGGAGTCCCAGGGGCAGTCAGGGGACAGGGAGCAGGGGGTGGTTGGATAGGGTGGAGGTTCAGGGGGGCGCTCAGAGGACAGGGAGTGGGAGGTGGGGTTGGATAGGTGTGGGAGTCCCAGGAGGGCTGTCAGGGGGCGGGGGTGTGGATAGGGTCAGAGGATGGGGAACTGGGGGGTTGGATGGGTGTTGGAGTCCCAGGGGTCCTGTCTTGGGGTGGGGGTGTGGATAGGGGTCAGGGTAGTCAGAGGACAGGGAGCAGGAGGGGTTGGATGGGAGTAGGGTCCTGGGGGATGGTTAGGGGTGGGGGGTCCCGGGAGGGGACAAAGAGCAGGGAGGGGTTGATGGGTTGTCTGAGCGGGGTAGTCAGGGGGCAGGGAGTGGGAGGGGGTGGATAGGGGGCAGGGCCAGGCTGTTTGGGGAGGCACAGCCTTCCCTACCCGGCCCTCCATACAGTTTCGCAATGCCGATGTGGCCGTCGAGCCAAAAAGTTTTCCCATCCCGGGATAGTCTGTGAGCGCAGCATAGAGATCGGGGGCCGGAGTCAGCCTGGGTGTCCCAGTGCCTGTTTCTGTCAAGGTGGAATCCAGCCCTTTCAGCACAAGACTCTGTCTAACTGAGCAGCATTGCCAAGGGACGGCTGCCGTTTACTGTCTGAGCCAGGTAGGTGCTCACGGTCAGACATGCGGTGTCAATGCTTAGACTCGGTTATTTCTCTGCTGAGAGGCCACAAGTGCCACCCAATTTGCCCCAACCCAGCGAGTAGGCAGCAGCCCAGTTCAACACGCTCCGTTGGTTCAGGCAGATGTGACAACCGCCCTGTTGGCTAACACATTGGGATTGATGAACCAGGGAACTGCAGGGCTAAATGCAGCAGCATAAGTGGGGTGAGGCTAGACTCATATCTTGCCCTGACTGACACAGGGGGCAGGGGCAGTGACACACACTCATCGACATGGACAGCTGTCATAAACAGATGGTAAATGGTAATGTCTCTTGTAGATTCATAGATTCATAGATTCTAGGGTCAGAAGGGACCAATGTGATTATCTAGTCCAACCCCCTGCACAAAGCAGGCCACAGAACCCTACCCATCCACTTCTATAACAAACCCCTAACCTATGTCTGAGTTATTGAAGTCTTCAAATTGTGGTTTGAAGACCTCAAGCTGCAGAGAATCCACCAGCAAGTGACCCAAGCCCCACGCTGCAGGGGAAGGCGAAAAACCTCCAGGGCCTCTGCCAATCTGCCCTGGAGGAAAATTTCCTCCCGACCCCAAATATGGCGATCAGGTAAAGGGTTAACTAGCTCAGTAAACCTGGAACACCTGACCAGAGGACCAATCAGGAGACAAGATACTTTCAAATCTCGGTGGAGGGAAGCCTTTGTTTGTGTTTTTTAGGTTTTTGCGTTGTTCTCTCTGGGGGCTAGGAGAGGCCAGACATGCATCCAGGTTCCTCCAATCTTTCTGAAAAAGTCTCTTCTGCTAAATTTAGTAAGTACTAGTTAGAAAGGCAGTTTAGTCTTCTGATTATTTTCTTTATTGCAAATGTGTGTTTTGCTGAAAGGATTGTATTTCTCTTTGCTGCAACTTGTATTGTGCTGGGGGGAGGATTCTCTCTATTCTCTATAAGCTGAAAGACCCTGTAACATTTTTTCATCTTGGTATTACAGAGATAATTTTTTTACTTTTTCTTTCTTTTATTAAAAGCTTTTCTTTTAAGAACCTGATTGATTTTTCCCTTGTCTAAGACTCAAGGGGAGGGGGTCTGCACTCACCAGGGAATTGGTGGGAGAAAGGAGAGAAGGGGGGAGGAAAAGCCTGATTTCTCTCTGTGCTAGGAATCTGTCTCTCTCTCAGGGAGCGGTGAGGGGGAAAAGAGGAGGGGGAAAGGCGAATTTCCTCTTTGTTTTAGATTCACAGAGCTTGAATCTGTATAGTCTCTCCAGGATAACCCCGGGAGGGGACGCCTGGGAAAGGCAACGATGGGGGAAAGGGTTTACTTTCCTTGTGTTAAGATCCAAGGGGGTTTGGGTCTTGGGGTCCCCAGGGAAGAGTTTGGGGAGTCAGAAAGGGACCCAAAACACTATATTTTTGGGTGGTGGCAGCTCTATCATTTCTAAGCTAGTAATTAAGCTTAGAAGGGTTCATGCAGGTACCCCATCTTTTGGACGCTAAGGTTCAGAGTGGGGATACTACCTTGACAACAGCAGATGGAGAAAATTGTACCCAGGTGGTTACAGTTTCACCTCGGACACAGACACACCGGCTAGAACACTAAGGAACCTTCTCCATTCCAGACCTCAGTTTTCTCATCTGCAAAGTAGGGACAATCCTATGTGAGGCTTGATCAGCTGATGACTGGAAAGTGCTTTAAAGTTCCTCAGGGGGGAAGTCACTGTCGCCAAGCATGGGACAGCACAGAGACCCCATCGGGCATTCTTGTCGCTGCTGTGTGTGAGGGCACTTGGTGGTTGTAATGCGGTGACATGCCTGTCTCCTGGGCTGGGGCAGGGTCTCACCTCCACTTTGTGTTCTCAAGCCAGCCACGTTATCTGCTGTTTGATCCAACTTCCAGGCACTTCTGAGTTTGCTCCTACGCCAGGGTCAAAGGGGCCTGAGGTTCACAGGACCAGTTCCTGATTTCCACAGTCAGGTTTCTGAGCTGTGTCTATGGTGTCACACCGGGGTAAGATAATAGTGAGATCAGGTCCTAAGACCACAGTATCGGTTCCCCTTCCGAGTGGGGCTGTTCGCTCACAAGCTGTAGAGGTGACGAGAGACGTGTGCAGTTTTCCCAGTCACACCTCTTCAGAAACCATGAGCACAAAAAATAACAAAACTTTAACAAGATAGGAAATGTGCCTTCTGGTGCTAGGGCTTTTGAGGGAAGAGCACATTATCACTTTATCAAGCTTCCATTTATTTTAAATTAAAAGTGTGAGTCCCGAGTGATCCTGTGACTCCAAACCCTGGGGCTTTATGAAAAGCATTAAATATCGCAATGCTCATGATAAAACCATGAGAGTTGGCAAAGCTGCATTCAACTGGCACCATGACAGCACTGGGCCTTTCTGCAGCTGTCAGCACCAGCTGGATTTTATGCTTCATAGCTGGGTTTAAATGGGCCACTTGAAGCACAGTTCCACCCAGGGCTGCATTGCTGACAGGCCCTGCATCAGCTGAGCAAATCCTTAGACACCTAGAGGGAGATCCTGCCTCCATTGAGAGTTTTGCCCTTGACTTAGAGGGACCAGGATTTCACCCCTGTTTATCAATCTTTCCTATTTGCCCTGAAGGGGTAGGATTTGGCAACAAGACTAAATGAACAGCCGTGTCTGCAGATTTGTCTAATCTCACCCCTATACTTTGGCGTCAGAGCAGGTATTTGCTAAGATCGTTGGGCGAAGACCTGAGTAACATGGCTCATTAACGTTTATAGTTACATGTATTGGCAATCAAAGCTGGGACAAGGCCACTGCTCCTGTGTCACTCAGAAACAGAGTCTTTGACTGCAGCCATTTGCTGCTGGGACAGATCCATGTGGGACTGATGTAAGGGTCTCATTCTCCTCCTTCTGATGCATCCGTTGACTGGAGTGGAGATTTTCCAATGCGAGGGAGAGAAGAACCAGGTCTTGGGAGTTATTAATCGGTCTTGCCCAGGCCTCCCCAATTTGTGACGTCTGTGCTAGGACTTTGGTTTTTTCTGCAACATGCCTGCATGGAGAGATGGCAGCCATTTTGTCCTCAGAGGGAGCTGCCACACAGAGTCATATACACTGTGCTCTCTCACATGGGAAAATAACAAACCGCTGCCTCAGAAAGTGTGACGGTGCCATTTTGGCCAAAAGCTGGGTGTGAACTAGGGACCTCTAGAACTAAAAATAAAACTAAAATCCCATTGCGAGGGACTGCACCCCTGTATTCACACCCTACACACTTTTGTAATACTCTTTATACAAGGCATGTCTTGTGAGATATCATCTGAAAACTCATAACTTGCTGATCAGCAATATCATGGCAAACTGCACATAGCGACACTGTGTGTAATGTTATTAACGTAAGTTGAAATCATGACTGACGTGTTTCCCAGATAAGTCTGGGGAGTGGCAAAGTCAAAGGGCAAGCTGACACCCCAATGAAGTGTCAACAAGCTAATGGGCCATGACCTATCAGGTGAGCCTTCTTTGGCAAGAAAGGGGGCAGGAACAAAGAGAAAAGGGGGCAGGAACAAAGAGATCTGCATTTTAGCAAAGGAAAGCATGAGGTCTCCTTCTTGCACCAGCCCCCTCCCTGTCTCTTTGTTCTCAGCTGGAAGTTCTTTTCAAAGAGGGACTGAAGCCGTAAAAAGGGGAGGGAAAATCTTCACAGGGAGCTCTCCTTTCTCTCCCCTCCCCTCTCAATCTCTGCACCTGAAGGAAACAGCTATTGGGCTTGGGGGAAGTGGTCCTGACCTGAAGGATCTGGTCAGTAATGCTGTTGGAAGCCTGTGGTGAGAAACTTTGCTTTAAAGCTAATACAGTTTGTGAAGTTAGGCACTAGAAAGCATTTCTCTGTATTTTTTTCTCGTAACCCTTCCTGGCGCTACTCAAGTGTCGAATTTTCATTGCTTGCCAGTTTGCCTTAGATCAGCGTTTCTCAAATGGGGGCTGTGGGGTTGGAGAGGGGTGTGTGTGTGACCGAAAAGGGGGTTACAAGACTATTAGAGGGAGGTTATGAGAATGCAGCACCGCCACCAGCAGCGGCACAAGGATCAGAGTGACATGGCATGGGAGGGTCATCACTTTTGGGGAGGGGGGTCATCACAGCCTGAACTATTTTCAAAGGGGGTCCCAGCAAAAAAAGTTTGGGAACCCCTGTCTTAGCTCCTGTTGGACTGGATTGTGTCCGTGGTGGAAGCAGCAGGCCCAGTGGTAAAACCCGTCCCTCCTGTCTGGAAGCGAATAAATTATCGACAGGCGTAAGAAGCATAACTGCTCATTAGACATAATTCACTTCCCTGACAGCAGCACAGCTGCCCCTAGAATGGAGATTGTTTCTGAATTTAATAATAGGCAACATGCACAGTGAGCCAATCCCATCCCAAACCCCAAGTGCATCCCTGAGCCTGGGATCCTAACCCATATGGTGGATGCCAGCTGCCTGGGTGTATTTTAAAGCTATAAAACATCATCTGAAGCAGGGTGCACATGCAGCAGCTCCGTGGGCCCATAAATCACCGTCGTGGCGACTGACGATGAGATGAAACAAATGGCTTCTCTCAGCAGGCTGCTTCATGGACACGGACAAACAACCGGCGAAGACAATCACGGCTGCAGTGAATGCTTTGTATCCAAACCCCTTAATGGGAGTTCATTCGGACACCCACGTGATTGGTAGAAATGTGAAAGGAAGAAAGGAAGGTTTATGGGTTAGCTAGCTAGAAGGATGGATGGGGATAGATAGACAGGGGTATGCATCGGGGTGGGTAGGGGGGTTTGTGTGTCTATGGACATAGGTGCTGGAACTAGAGGGGCTGCCGGGGGCTGCCACATCCCTTGGCTTTAAGCGGTTTCCATCATATTCCAGGTTTACAGTTTGGTTCACTGGCCCTCAGCACCTCCGCTGTACACATTGTCCCAGCCCCCCGTGTGTGGGTATCTATACACATGGGGGAGTATGGAGATAGATAAGGGACAGGAACCTTTCCATCTGCCTTTGAGTGGGAGCTCAGCACCTAAATGCCTCTCTTGTGGCTCGTGTTTTCAATGGTGCTCAGCATGCTGGGCGGCGTCATTCTCCACAGGAGCTGCTGAGCGCAGGACACTTTCGGAAATCTGTCCTAACACGTCCAATGAGGCTTGAATTTTGAATAACGGAGGCTAGCGACAAACTGCTTCCAAGGAGGCCTCTGGCCAAGAACCAGTTGCTGGCTGATTTCAGAGACAGTATAAATCTGAGCAATATCGCCTCTTGTGTGCGGCCAGTTTGCAAAAAGAAAAACCGGCGCCATCCCTCAGCTGACTGACTGGCCCATTGTGCTTTATCTCCAGGGGCAGGATGAGTCGTTGGATGACTTGCAGGCACCGATCTGTTTTACAGCCATGCTGGCTTTGAAAACCTCCCTCTGTTTTACAGCTTGCACAAGCCGGGAGTGACGAGGAGGCAGCTCTAATGGCGTGCGGCTCGTGGCACACGTCCCACCAGGCTGCTCAGAGAAGGCACAATAATTGCACCCGCCTGTTGCTGAGGAAGCTCCTTCCAGGCTCTGGAAGCAGCAGCCAGCTTTTGTCACTCCCCTCATCCTCCATTCACGCTGGCATAAGTGGGGATCACTGCATTCGGGGCTGTTAGTGCCCTTCTAGGTGTCAGAATGCACATCCTCAGATTTCCAGGGGTGTCAGCGTTTTATTCAAAAGAGGGAAACCCCCAGTGTGTGGGAGAGGTGGGTACTTGCTATAGACCCACGTGAGGGTCAGCACATGTGCAGGGCAGCTGGGACCCTGCAGACAATCAAAGAAAGAGAGACAATAAACAGAAAAAGGCGGGACGGCGCTAAGGATGGAGGGAATGCCCGGGGCTCTGGGACCCTATTATCCAGGGGAGCACAAGCAGCCTCAGGACAGAGCACCCACAATCTCCTCCTGTTTCCTCTCCTCCTCCCCTGGGGATTAGCCAGGTCTCCTTCTCTAGCCTCAGCCTCACACTCAGTCATTAAGGTCAGCAGAGCCCACGTCCCTGCCTTGGGGCTGGCTTCCTGCAGACTCCTGTTGCTGACACTGGCTCTGCTAAAGAGGGTGACTATGGTGGGGAGGAGAGGAGCAATCTCCTCACCAGGCCCTTCTGAAGCCTCGAGCCAAAACCTCAACACAACCCTGTTCGATGGCAGAAAAGGACTAGTTAACTTTTTTCCCAGTGTCAGTGCTGCTGAGCATCAAATCAACCTGCTGGAGCCTGATGCCAGGCAAGCGAGCCCATCCCCATGGCATCCTGATGCCCAAACAGAAGCAGCAAGTACCGGGAATCTCCTGATATCAGAGCTTCAGAGGAGGTTAATCTGGGACCTTGCTTCTTCACACGGAACCTCCAAACCTTCAGTGGGTCGCTTGTCACCAGCTCAAAGGAACATTTGTGTGCTGGCAAATTCTACTGACACCTCCTCATCAATTATTGGGAGTGGACCCCACCCACCCTGATTGAATTGGCCCTGTCAACGCTGGTTCTCCATTTGTAAGGTAACTCCCTTTTCTTCATGTGTCAGTATAATAATGCCCACATCTGTCATTTTCACTCCGTGCATCTGAGGAATCATAGAATATCAGGGTTGGATGGTACCTCAGGAGGTATCCAGTCCAACCCCCTGCTCAAAGCAGGACCAACCCCAACTAAATCATCCCAGCCAGGGCTTTGTCAAGCTGGGCCTTAAAAATCTCTAAGGAAGGAGATTCCACCACCTCCCTAAGGAACCCATTCCAGTGCTTCCCCACTCTCCTAGTGAAAGTTATGCCTTAGCGCCTCTAAATCCTACACCAGCACATGCTCTTTCCATTTGCTATTTTAAATAAGACTTGGCCTGATGGAGAATTCCCAGTGCAATCAGTTGGCTTCCCATTTACCCAGGACTATGCAGTGGTGTTGTAGCCGTGTCAGTCCCAGGATGTTAGAGAGACAAGGTGGGTGAGGTAATATCTTTTATTGGACCAACTTCTGTTAGTGAGAGAGACAAGCTCTTGAGCTTACACAGAGCTCTTCTCCAGGGCTGGGAAACTGACTCAGGGCGTGGCTAGTTTCATTATATTTTAAAAAAGGAAAGGAAAAAGCCCTCAAAAGCAAAACATTTCAGGTTGAAGGCAAAATGTTTTTCACTTTTTTGGTTAACTGAAGAATTCAAAATGTTCTCATTTTGGGTTTATTGAAATGTCCCCCCTAGCCGTCTGGCCACCGAACAAAAACATCAAATGTTCATGCGGTTTTAGCCATAAGGCCTTTTGTTCCCAAATCTTCACAAGAAAAATCCTGATTTTTTTGACCCACTCTAACAGCAAGTCCTGCTGTTGCCTAACTGGAGAAGCAAAGGAGAATCAGAAGTAGGCCGGATCTATCTTGTCTCCAGCTCTGCTCTCTTGCCGTCTACAATGCCCGATGCAGTTGCTTCCTTGGAGGGAGTATTAGCTTTGGGGCTATGCAAAGTCACATTCCTTTTAAGGGCCAGCAGTGTTACCTCAGGAAGCATCCACAAAGAAGCGTGGTCTAGTTGCTACAGCATGGGAACATGATCTGGAAGATCTGGATTCTTCTTCAAGTACATGTCAGTGTGGATTCTGCTGTAGGTGTGCGTGAGCCCCGTGCGAGCAGGTCGGAAGCTTTTGAATAGCTGTGTCCTAGGCAACACGTGCACCCGGTGCCTCCTTATTCATTCATGTGAGGACTTAAAGAGGAGACATGACCCTCCCTCAGTTACCTGTTACTGCCCATGGCAGCTGGATAGGACCCAGCGAATGATCTACCTGCTACTCTCTTGGTTATTCTAAAATCTTCAGTGAAGAACATCGTTGTCCTCCATCTGTGTCTGGTTACTATTGGCATTCCAAAATAAATAAATAAATAAATACATCTAAATTAATCTGACTAACCCCCAGGACAACCCCCCTCCCGCCTCCCTGTGCAGTAGGATAAAGCACTTCTTGCCAACTGTGCTCACGTGGCAGACCCTAAGCCACCCTGTCCATCTTGCAGTGGCCTCATCTCCCTGGCTGATGGACACCATCAGAACTTTTGCTCCAAAGGGGGCGTGGAGTGCAGGATCATTACCAGAAGCCTTCCTTCGGCAGCAGAATCAAGGCCTCCTTCCCGCCAAGCTCTGTGATCCCCAGGGTGATATCCAAAGTCAAACGAGACAGAACCATGGATTGTTCTCAGAGCTCCCTGCTTGCAAAGGCAGTTCTGCCTGTCAGATCTGCTGCAGATGCCTGGACTGCCTAGACCTGATCTCACAGCACCGTGGGCAGATACCCCATCCAGACGCTGAAGTCCCTGGCTCTGGCAGTGCTGGCTGGTTAAGTACCATGGACAGGGACTCCTCTGGACAGCTCCAGAAGATCCTGATACAGAGTTGGAAGATGCCCTCCAGAAAGACTTGTCCATCAGATTGGAAGAAGTTCTCTGTACGGATGGCCAAGCATGGCTTAGACCCTGTGCAGTCTACAATACTTACGATCCCTGACTACTTGCTGCGTTCCCTTCTGCTCCATTACAATTCACCTCAGTGTGTGCTCCACTTAACAGCTGCCTGTACAGTCATGCTCTGCCTTCTCTCACTCAGTGGTATCAAAGTTCTCCAAGCGTCCACTGCATACTGGTCCTGCCTGGGACCATAGCACTGTCCTCTGGAGACGTTTGGGGCTTCCCTGCAAGCCCCTGTCAGAAGGCTCCTTATTTCATCCTACGCTGAAGGCAGTCATCCAAGTCACTCTCGCATCAGCTGGGAGAGTGTGGGAGCTCTGGGCCGACTGGTCCCTGCACAACGTGTCGCAAAGACTAGACAGTGTTGAAACCTCACCCTAAATTGATTCCCAGGGTCGTCTCCAGTTTCCCTCTCACTTGAGCAGTTCAGTTGCCTGGGTTCTTCCTGAAAGCTCTCTCTCCGCTTGGAGAGAGGACACTGCGTGGGCTGGACATTTCCAGAGCATCACTTTACTACCCGGACAGAGCCAAGTCTCCCATTGACTTCCAGCTGAGGCTGGCCATTCCAAAGACTGTCTCATCGCAAGGCATGTCTACGCAGATAATAATCGTGCTGGGTTCCCCGCTGGCTGGTGTATTGCTCCCACCAAGCATCGGAGTCACTCCTCTGGAGCCCCAGGACCAATTTATGAAATCTGCCGGGTGGCAATATGGAGTAACCCACTGAATTTCCTCAAACACCTGCATGAAACTCAGCCCCCAGGGGAAGGATAGGTCAGTGGTTTGCACATTGGTTTGCTAAACCCAGAGTTATGAGTTCAATCCTTGAGGGGGCCACTTAGGGATCTGGGACAAAATCAGTACTTTGCCTTGCTAATGAAGGCAGGGGACTGGACTCCTTTTGGGGTCCCTTCCAGCTCTATGAGATAGGTGTATAAATCTCCATATGCCCCTGCTGGGAGAGCAGTGTCACAATTGCTGTGTGACTGACACAGCTGGTGGTCCTCCAGGGAGGGTGCAGCTTGCCAGTCAGCTGCAGCAGGGCCCACACTGGCAAAAGAGAGAATAGTTACTTACCCTACAGTAACAGGGACTCTTGGAGATGTTGTCACTGTGAGTCCTGCAACCGGCTCCATCCTCATTTTCAGGGTACTCACCTGTCAGGGACTTTGATTTGTGCGAGGCCTGAGAGAGGCTCACAGTCACTCTGGCACATGAGGCAGCCCAGGACAGGTGCAGCTGTGATATTCAAAAGAGTCTGATCTCCAGTGCAGGTGCCCCTCCAGTGGGGTTTGTACCAACTGCATCTCGAAGAGCCTATCAGGGATTGGAGGTGGTGGGGGATGACACTTCAATCCTGCATCTCCAGACTCTATGGCACTAACATGGTTTCACCCTGCCAGTCAAGGAGCTGCTAACTAGGCTCAGGGTAGGAGCTGAACTCAGACAGAGGCCCCCGGTCCTAGGAGCTGATTGGCAGAACAACGTGGGCTCTGACTGGTCCACAGCCCCTATTTAAACCCAGCTATGGGTCAGCTGTGCACCTGGGATCCACTCTGCCCTGGGCTGTGTGCCTGGTGCTTCCCATTCTCTGTCTTGACTTCCTGGTATCCTGACCCAGCCTGACGCTGGTTATTGTGGTTCTGCTCTGAGGTTCGTCTCCAGATGGCTTGATACCTGGCTGTCAGTTTTGTTACCTGACCTGGCCTGACTCCTACTTTGACAACTAGGTGAGACCACCCGCATCCTGGTCACACCAGAACCACAGTTATGGTAGGGCAAGTCACCCTTCTGGCTAGTCTCAACTCTGCTCTGTAACCCTGGGCAAGTACTTCCTCTCTGTGAACCTCAATTTTCTCATCTCAGAAGGGAGATGATAATCCTGACCTTCCAGGGGTATGGAGACCTCATTCGTTTATGTCTCCAAAGGGCTTTGAAGATCCTTAGATTGAAGGAGCTGTGGAGGTACAAAAGCTTTAATGGTTTGGATGGGACTCTCCTCTCAGGAGCAAAGATGGGGTATTTTGGAGCACTGGAGGCTGAACATCGCTCTCTGTGTAGATTACTCTGTAACATACAGATACCAGCTGCTGTTGGTTTCTGTGGCCCGGTATCCCTGCCCACATCTTTATGTCCTTATGCCCAATGCCAGCTGCAGCTGTGCTCGAGTGCCCGTCTGATATGTACAGATGGCTGGATGGAAAGTTGTGTTTGTAGACGATGCTCCTTGTGGATACTCAGCCCTCTGCAAAGGGGGCTTGAGATTTGCTGTGCATGGATTACACCCATGTGGGCCTGGCCAGGATGAGGTTAGCGTGCAGCTGGGGATGCGGGGGTGACGCCAGCAGTGAGCTTGCTTCCTACCCCGGCATCCCGAATGGGGGTGTCGTTCTGTATAGACATTATCCTGTGGCACAGCTGACCTTTCCCAGACACACACACAGGCTGTGGAAGAGAGGATTTGGCGTGCACGTGTGAATTACAGCTGCACATGTTAGTAGGAATGTTGCGCCCTTCATAATTGGCAGCATGGCTCCCCATAAACAAATTGAAGAGTGTTGGAGCAAGATAAATTGCCTGGGCTTTTTTAATGCATCCAGGAGTTTGTTTTTAAACCCCTCTGCGAGTGAGGTCTGGCTGGAGCCGCTAAATAACTAGATAACTGAGTTATTCCATTTGCACTGGGATTTCAAAGGAAAGAGCTAGAGCATGGGTTTGCTTTATGCATTTAATTTCCCATGACAGCGGTCTGGCAGACAAACCTGCACCAAGAAACTGCCCCCAGGGATCTTGATCCTGCAAATTACTTCCCCTGTTTAATAAAATGGCTTCAAGTCTCTGACCCCAGGTGGCAGTTTTGATCTGGCTTTGATATCCAGTCTTATGGAAAAATCCTAGAGCCTCTTGGCCCTTTAAAAGGGAACTGGTCCAGTCCACTTCTGCCTTATTAAGAGCCAGGGGATGGGGCCTGCTACAGGGCAGACACCCTCTATTAAGAGCAGCAGGGAGCTGTATTAAAGAGGGGGGTGTTCAGGGATCCGTGTGGAGTGGAAGGAAGTGGTGTGAGAAACAGTAAGAAAGCTCCAGGCTGCTGCTGAGAGCAGAAGGTGCAGGAGCATTGTGAGATGCCAGGGGAACAAGACTCCAGCCAAATAGGGCTGACAGCGGCCTGCTATAGGTTTGACTTTATAGACTTTGAGTTTTGTTCTGAACTTGTACGTTAATTAATCCAGTCCCCGAGGAGCAGCGTCTGCAAAGGGAGAATCCTGTATGCAGTTTATTAAGGAGATGTGAAGAGGGGAAACTGAGGCAGGCGACCTGCAGAGAGGCCTCCGGACTCGAGGAGATGCATGCATGGTAGCTGCTCTGTTACAGAATCTAATGAAAAGTGATCACTGTTCTATGGCTTGTGGGAGCCTCAGAATTTACTGGGGAATAAGATCCCCACTAATCAAGTTCTACAGGGCTTTGAACAGCCCTGTCAGAGAAACGGTTAACCTCTATATTCCCTGGATCTTATCCTCTAGCCCTCTATGCCTGCTTTTCACTTTTCACCAGCTCCAGCCCAGTGATCGTCTCTGCTGGCATAAAGCCACCAAGCAATAACACAGTGAACAAAGCCAGGCCTCATTCTTGGTTGTGTAAGAGCTGCGCCTGGAGCAATGCTTCCTGCTGCAGCAGGTATTGCTTTCCTCTCTCAGGGGAATCAGTGGAGAAGTCACTTCTCAGGTCCCTACGGCAGATCTGAAGCTCTGCATCTCCGTGGACTCCACTGGAGCCGGGGAGGTGTAAGCCAGGGTACATTGGGCTACCTCAGTAAAAATCCCATGCATGTGGGAGGTCCAACCTTGGAAGCCTTTCACCATGGACCTCCCACCGATGTCCAGGGGACTGGACCCAGGGAGAGCGTGAGATCACCGGTGAATTTTGCAGTAGGTGTATGGCCCAGATCAATGGAAGTTAGGAGTCCAAATACCTTTGAGGATCAGGGCCTACATTCCTTATCCTCGGCCCTCCATTTTATTTTGCTCTGTACATGATCCTTATACAAGCTTCTAAGACCAGATCCCAAGCTCATGGAGGATCAGTTTGAACATGGCTGTAATACCTCCGGAACGCAGTCTGAATTAAAATACAATTAAAAAAAACACACATTAGCATAAAAGTGTAGCTTCAGTCAGAGAGCCTGATGAAGCTGCTGACATCAAAGGGGACAACCATGTAACACAGCTAATGCCGCGCATCCCTTGGGATAATTGTCAATTAATTTGAACAGCGTGACTCCCCTCCGAAAGTTAATGAAAATTCCCACAGAGCACATTTTGGGAGATGGATAGTGACAGGGTGGACAAGATTCATTTTCTCTGGTGTGCTACTTGTTTCTCTTTATGCGTCTTAAAACCCTGCGTGTCCGGCAGGGAGGAATACGCAAACCCTACATGTTCATCAGCTTCTTGCCTTCAGGCACCTCCCTGGTGTGGGCCCCGCAGATCTTCTGCAGGGCACATCCTTGCTGGGGGCACCGAGCATCAGAACAAGGGACTCTGCATTGTAAAGCCAGCTTCACCTTTACTGGTTTTCTGTCTGTCCCCTTCACGGTCCTCCATAGATTTGCTTCACTCGTCGTCTCTGTTCTTCCATCCCCTGCCCGTGCCTCCATTCTCCAGCCCCTTTGCTGGATTCCCCCATGTCTGGTGGCTGATCAGGGCTTTCTGATTCATCTGATCATTGCCCACGTAGGTTAGGGGATGATTCCCCCTGTATTCCCGACTCCTAAAAAGACATTAAACCATCTCAGATTTTTATCATCCTGGGGCCGGTGTCATTTATGATCCTCATGTATCAGAGGGGTAGCCGTGTTAGTCTGGATCTGTAAAAGCAGCAAAGAATCCTGTGGCACCTTATAGACTAACAGACGTTTTGGAGCATGAGCTTTCATGGGTGAATACCCACATCTGAGGAAGTGGGTATTCACCCATGAAAGCTGATGCTCCGAAAGGTCTGTTAGTCTATAAGGTGCCACAGGATTCTTTGCTGCATTTATGATCCTGTGACTCCTTTGGCCTGATCATTGGTCCATTCCTCCCCAGCTTTGCCGCCTTCTTGTCTAAACTCCCAGCTACCTTCTGTCCCCTTTGCTGGTTCCACGCCCATCCCCTTTCTCCTCCATCCCCCTCACTGGCTCCTCAGATCCAGTTCAAACTCAGCCTCCTGCTCTGCACAGCTCTCCATGGCCTCACTCCGGCAACCTTCTCTGCTTTTCCAATGACCTTCGTCCCAGCTGTGCTCCACAACCTCCATCCTCCCCTCTGACTTCCCCTGCCCCATGCCCTCAGCTTCTCAGTCTAGGCCTCTCCTCACCACTCATCACAGGCAGGGCCGCTCCAGCGCTTGTGACACTCTGGCATGGGTCCTTTCCATCGCTTGCCCCTCCAGACGCTTTCAGCCCCACGGCCTGCCGTTAACCCTGAAGCGTTTTGTGACTCTGTGCATGAGAGTCACAGGAGATCCAGTAAAATGCAGGTGAGTGACAAATTTCCCTGTGCACCAGAGTCATAAATGAGAGAAACCATTCGGTTAGTAATCGGGTTGCTCAGTCCCTAGGAACCGGTTATTACAAACTCACAAGCTAAAAGCTTTGAAATGTTCCCCAGGCAGAAAGACACTTTGCATTTAAATATTTTATTGGCAACCTATGTAACAACCCTCTGCTTGTACATACAACTATGATGTCTTATTTTGTTATACATAACTGAAACCCTGTAGCAGCGTTGAGCAAACAAACACACAGTTTACAAGGGCAACTTCCTCTGGTGCTTTCTAGTAACTCTAAGATCTTCTCTTAGTTGCAAAGTCACTTGGTGGCTGGTTAGGGCTTTTGAGTGCAGCTGATTCTTGCCCATGTTAGGGCAAAATCCCCCCCAACCTGCTTTCCTGACTGGGACCTGCCTGCAACACTGATAGGCTGCAGCTGATATCCCAGCCCCCTGGATCCATGTGGCTTAGCTCAGACAGCCTAGTACTGTGGATAGAAGCCCCACAGAATTGGAAGTGACCTCAGGAGGTATTTAGTCCAACGCCCTGCTCAAAGCAGGACCAATCCCCAGACAGATTTTTGCCCCAGTTCCCTATATGGCCCCCTCAAGGATTGAACTCACAACCCTAGCTTTAGCAGGCTAATGCTCAAACCACTGAGCTATCCCTCCCCATCAACCCCCAATTCTTTTTGACTAGAGAAAGGGGATTACTGGCTTCTTCTGTTGCACCTGGAAGAGAGTGCTTTGCAGCCATTGGCTTTAACAAGGCTTCTGCTTGTACAGAGCCTAGCATATGCGACTGTGTGCAGGGGCGGAGGGCCATGTGCGTATACTGTGGGTACCCTTGAAAAATATGCCAATGGCCTTAAGTAGCTAAGCAATGTCACCTCAGCATCTGCAGTGCGTCCAGGGTATTTCTTCATCCCCACTATGAGCCAGCTGGGCACTGGATCCTGCTCCCCACCTCAGTCAACTCCCCCCAGCTGGGACTACGGCTGCCATCTCTGAGGTAAAAATAACCCAGACATCCAGGCTGACATCCTGAGCCTATACAACTGGCAGAGTGTCTTGAGCACCCCAACAGGTTCCTGGCACAGCTCCTTCAAAATGACCAACCTCCAGAGCGCCCTGAGTCACAGAGCAGCCCCTGGTGCACCCCGAGTCACAGACCAATCCCCAGAGCACCCAGAGTCACAGAGCAGCCCCTGGTGCACCCCGAGTCACAGACTGACCCCCCAGAGCGCCCTGAGTCACGGACCAGCCCCCGGTGCACACCGAGTCACAGATCAATCCCCAGAGTGCCCCGAGTCACAGACCAGCCCTGGTGCACCCTGAGTCACAGGCCAATCCCCAGAGCACCCCAAGTCACAGACCAGCCCCTGGTGCACCCCGAATCAGAGACCAATCCCTAAAGCACCCCAAGTCACAGACCAGCCCCCAGAGCTCCCTGAGTCACAGACCAGCCCCCAGAGCTCCCCGAGTCACAGGCCAATCCCCAGAGCGTCCCGAGTCACGGACCAGCCCCCGGAGCACCCTGAATCACAGACCAATCCCTAAAGCACCTTGAGTCACAGACCAGCCCTGGTGCACCTTGAGTCACAGGCCAATCCCCAGAGCACCTCGAGTCACAGACCAGCCCCTGGTGCACCCTGAATCACAGACCAATCCCTAAAGCACCCCAAGTCACAGACCAGCCTCCAGAGCTCCCAGAGTCACAGGCCAATCCCCAGAGCACCCCAGGTCACAGACCAGCCCCCGGAGAGCCCCGAGTCACAGACCAATCCCTGGAGCACCCTGAGTCACACACAGGCAGCCTCACATGGTGCCCAGCGTCACGTCCATTATGGTCTCCCTGCTCCCTCCCTCGTGCCCAGGGCTCAACAAGCGCAAGAGCCTGCTGCTCCCTCCACACTAAGGTGACCGCATGTCCCGATTTTATAGGGACAGTCCCAATATTTGGGCCTTTGTATTATGTAAGCTCCTATTACCCCCCATCCCCTGTCCCCATTGTTCACACTTGCTGTCTGGTCGCCCCACTCCACAGCGACGGGCAGAGTCCTGGGGGTGCTACCACCATCGTTTGTACTGGGGCTCTACCCAAGGCCAGGCCCAGCCAACCTCATCTCTCACTGTGATTCACCCAGAAAGGCTTTTGGATGCGGGGGCCCACCCCAGCGCCTGTGGAGTTGCTGCTGCCCAGCCTGGCCCCACCCCTGGTGCGCTCCTGCTAAGATCAGGGCAGGACTTTTCCACCTGTCTAATTTTCCCCCAAATCAAGTTTTGCCTGTTGATGCTGTTACCCCACTGTCTAGCTGGGGAGCTGCGGCCTAGAGAAAGGGACTTTTCCAAGGTTGTACAAGGCGCATGAAGCAAAGGAAGGCATTAAGCCCCACTCTCCTATAGTCCTGGCTAGACCCTGACCCTCTGTCTATCCTCCCTCTCTAGCCCAGTAATAGTAATAATACCACCTTCACCTAATGCTTTTCATCAGCAGCTCTGTGCCAAGGAGGCCAGTATCATCAACTCCATTTTATAGATGGGGAAACTGAGGCATAGAAAGAGGACATGATATCACAAAGTCACCCAGCTGCAAAATGTGGAGTAGAACCCAGTAGTGTATGGTGCCCACAAAGCCATGCTCACATCCATGGCTGCATGAGGCAGTGACTTTGTCATTTTTCTCAGCATTAATCCCCTCTGGTACCGCTGGCAGATTGCTCCCAGGGCAGCTGTTGAGGGAGCTCAGGTGCTGCGGCTGCTGCTCTGACATGGCTAGCTAGGGATTCTGCCTTCCTCAAATCTAGCTGATACCCTTACGTCGTCCTTTGTCTCCTTCCCCTTTTGCTTGCAGCCTTTTATTTTATTTAAAGTGCATTTTGTAATGTGGTATTACCCCACTGTGGGTTCAGCTCTGGTTGCTACAGTTCTACGCTTAACAGAGTGAAAGTCACCTTTGCTACTTGCTTCAGATTTAGCATCTCTAGGGACACATAAAGACCAAGGGCAGTGACCACACACACATTCAAGGTCTAGTTTTATTAAAGTTACAGGTAAAGTTATGATTACCCAAACATACAGAAATATGCACAAGATCCAGATATAGTCACATCCTTAACAGGGTCTGATGAGTCTCCCGTGGATTGATCAGCAGTAGAGGGATGGCTTCTGCTGGAGTTTTCCACAGAGAGTTTCAGGCACCCCTCTTTTATATTGTGATTCTGATTATACTTATTAGCATTCAGCACAGAGTGCACTTTGAGGTTAGGGCCTGTGCTAGAAAAATGTGATTCCCGTGAATCTTGTAAGCAAACAATTACTTTTACTGTTATTTTTTGCCATAATACCCATTGGCACATCTTGTCCCATAATCTTAGGGCATCAGGTTATTCTTTGGTTTGTTACTTATAGCAGCAATTTTTTTCCCTTCAAGGCCGAGTATGGCTAAGCTAAAATCTTACAGGCCTCAGCCTATAGACCTTGCATCTCAGACAGGCTTACTTAGATACAACGTAAATGGGGCTGAAATGCAAAGCCTACAAGGCCCATCTGTCAGCATGGCCCTGTGCCTGTGCACACAGGAGACCTGCCAGCTTGACAGGGCACATGTGCCAAGCTGGATGTAGGTGGGCAGCCTGCCATTTCTCCGGCAGGAGGCATTCCTGGTGCACGGATGCCACAGGCCTCTAGAGACCTGAACGCACCTAGGGGATGTTAGGTTCCACAGCAAGATACACCATAGAGCTGGTAAATGGAAACACGTCATATAAGAAGCAAGACTTCTAGGCTCTTCGATGTTCATCCGACAGCCAACAGGGGAGACTCGCTAACCCACGAGGGTGCATAAAGCACGCGCCGTGCCATTATTTTCATTAACTTGTACTGCTGTGGCACTTCGCCCCATTGTGCTGGGTCGGTACAAACACACAGGAAAGAGAACGGCTCTGCACTATAGAGCTTGCGACATAGGCTTCAGAGGAGAGGCATCCGCTTAGGCAGCCCCTGTTGCTGCAGTATCCGAGCATCTCCCAGTTAGTGACTGATTTGTATCCTGTCAACACCTGTATGCCATATGGAAGCATTATACTTCTTCTCTGGGTGGGGAAACTGAGGCACAAGGTTGCTGAAGTAATTTGCCTAAGATAGCACAGGAAAGTGGTGGTTGCACTGGAATTGAAAGCAGGTTTCCTACTACCAGGGCCAGTGCCCTGCCCCCTACATGACCCTGCCTATGACAAAGATGAGCGGGGAGGTAAGCACAAAACCAAAGTGAGACAATTCCCGCCGGAGAAGCGGCCAGACAATGAAAGGTACAAAACCTTAGGGTCATAACTGAGTGAGGTAGAGGTGTGACTAAGAGACCAGAGACTTTGATCCCTTTATTCATAGCCATCATCAAGGAAGAGAGTGTGATTGTAACAGCCAACATTGTCTCTGCTGCTCAAACATGGCAGCCTTGTGTCTGAGGATCTGGGAGAGCCTGGTTCTCCACTGTACGCCAGCGAGCATCACCTGAGCCTAGTGCCAATGGAGGCTGCTGCACGACATGCCCACCCACCCAAACCCTGAAAAGCAGGGTAATACTAGTCAGTTCCTGTTGTCTACAGCACTGCTGATAACGCGCTCCGGGGATCCGGGAGGCTTCCCCTTCCAGCTCCATCTGAACCCAAAGGAACACATCCCCTGGCTGCATCAGCTTTGTACTCCAACGCAAACCCTTCACCGCCACCTGCTACGCTTCTACGTCGATTACAGCAGCCGATCCGCACGGCCACCCATTCCCTGCATTTGGGATGTTACTCTGCCTCAACACCGCCGAGGCTGAAAGAAACAAAGGGAACAGAACCCCTGTCATTTGTAGTGCTGTAAAAGTGTAAACTCAACAAGAGAGCGCGAGACAGTTGGACAGGCCTTGCTTCTCTGGGCCACAGACGGCACAACCGTCTCCTCCTCACATCAGCCTCCCTCCATGGCTGCGTGTTGCAGTGATGTATCTCGACCAAGAATTTAAACTCTGCAGCAATCGATTAGTTATGTGCTCCCTGCAACGGGGTAGGAGCAGACGAGCTGGCACCGCATGCTTCAGGTACCTCACTTTATTGACAGGGTCCAGCTGGGGTTTACATGCTGCCGTAGCAGATCGACCCAGCGATGCCCAGCACCAAGGCAGGGATGCTGGGGGTCAGACTGACATTTCAGGACTGAGGGAGACCCGCGAACACTTACAAAATGGCCATTTTCCTCTCGTCCTGTTTCGTTTTCACGGAGGATCTTTGCATCTAAGAGCCTTTCTGCTGCTCTGGCTTTTTCCCCCCCACCTAGGATTTAATCCTCTGTGTGTGACATCCAGCTCCCGGGCAGGGGACACGGCCATCATGGAGTGAGGATTTACAATGCAGGGAGGGAGCTAGCTGGAAGTGCAGGTGGACTTAGAAGGGGCATGGGACAGAGGAAGCATCGCCTTTGGCGAGACTGTGTCCTAATCAAATGTTTTCCCTGCAGGATCAAACTGGGTTGCTCCTGCTCATGTCCCTAAGTGACAGGGTGCAACTCACCACTGCAGCACCCCCTGCTGGATGTCCCAGAGATCAGCTCTGCTAGCTGGTGCGCCCTCTTCTGGTGGCATCTAGACACTGTCACTTCTGCTCCAGGGACCCATGTCACTCCCAGGACCGTGGAGTTCTTTTCAGTGACACTGCCCTCCGGCTGTGCCACATGTTTCAGGTTCCCTGGAAGGGGAGAACACAATCTCCGCCCAGCCACTACCTCAGTGGCCGTTACAATCCTTTGTCCCAGGGCCACTTCCCATGTGGCTCCAGCACCCTTTTCTGCCCTTATCTCAGGGTCTCAGCCTGCAGGCCCTAGCAGCCAGCCAGGAGCTCTCTCTAGCTCCTCCGGTCCCTGCTTGCAGCATTGCTCTGTCCCAGGTGCTGGCGCCCCTTCCCCCTGCTAGGAGCCTTGTCTTCTCCTCTTGAGCTCCAGTCAGCTCCTGATCTCTGCTCTCCCCTGCATCCCCTCTTTTATGAGCTTGCCGAGCCATGATTGGCTGCTCCTCTCAGCCCCTTTCTAATTGGCTGCCTCCAGCACAGCCTCCCTAGGGCTGCTTTTAACCCCTTTTCTGCCAGTCAGGGGCAGCCGCCCCATCACAACCCATCGCTAGGACCCAGCTGACATTCCAGTGCAGGCCTGCATGGAATGGATTCGTTTACCAGAGGAGACCTAAAGAAAATCAAAGAGCAGAGTAACCTGCTGTCTCAGGGTATGTCTACATCTACAATTTTGCAGCGCTGGTTGTTACAGCTGTATTAGTACAGCTGTATAGGGCCAGCGCTGCAGAGTGGCCACACTTACAGCAACCAGCGCTGCAAGTGGTGTTAGATGTGGCCACACTGCAGCGCTGTTGGGCGGCTTCAAGGGGGGTTCGGGGAACGCGAGAGCAAACCGGGGAAGGAGACCAGCTTCGCCGCGGTTTGCTCTCGCGTTCCCCAAACCCCCCTGCAAACCGCAGGGAAGGAGACCTGCTTGCACGGGGGTTCAGGGAACGTGAGAGCAAACCGGGGAAGGAGACCTGCTTGATTACCAGAGGCTTCCTCAGGTATGCTGGGATACCTGCTTATTCCACGGAGGTCAAGAAAAGCGTTGGTAAGTGTCTACACTTGATTACCAGCGCTGGATCACCAGCGCTGGATCCTCTACACTCGAGACAAAATGGGAGTACGGCCAGCGCTGCAAACAGGGAGTTGCAGTGCTGGTGATGCCCTGCAGATGTGTACACCTCCTAAGTTGCAGCCCTGAAATCCCCTCACCAGCGCTGCAACTTTGTGATGTAGACAAGCCCTCAGAGTCTACCCTAAAAATCTGCTTCCTGCTCTGCTGCACAAGGTGGCTGTTGCTGTATTTCCCCTTTCCCAGGGGTGCCACAGCTGGGATTGGCAGGAAGAAGCATGTTGCCCAGCAGTCGTTGCTTGAAGGAGCGAAGATCTCCGATGCAGGCACCAAACGTCTGCATCTCCTTAGAATGCCACGCTGCCGAATCTGCAACTGTTTGATGGTGTCTTCAAAAGACCTTGCAAAGAGAAACATCAAGTCAGCCTGGTTTGTGCTTCCTCTGGGGTCATTTTTATGTTGGAGAAGAAAAGCCCACAAGGATTTGGCCCAAAGAGGGAATTTTTTCCACTTGCATGTTTTTTACTTTCAACATATTAGGACAACCAGGAAACAAAAAGTGGTTTTGAAACATAAGATCACGTGCATTCTACTCCAAAAAGGTCAAAACAAAACACGTCAACCATGTCAATGCTTTTTTTTGTTCTTCCCAAAATTTTGTCTGCATTGAGACCTTTTCATTAGCCAGTTTGGACAAATCGTCCCTCTGATGGAAAAATGTTCTATTTTGCTGTAGCTGGAGGAACAGTCCACCTGCTGGGTCGTGGCCTTAAAAGCCCTAAGTTCAGTGCTGTCTCCGTCACAATCTTCCTTCATGATTTTGGCAAGTGACTTTGCAGGTGCTGTACTCTGTCTGTAAAGGGAGAATAATCCTTTCGTACCTCCCAGCTGTTCAGGGCTGTTCACAAAGCCCCTAGCACATGGGAAGAATTATCCCTGTTACTAATGGATGAAAGCCATTATAGGGGCTGAGACCATGGTGATGAGAGCCATGTAAGTACGTAGACTAACAAGCCCCAGATACGTTCTCTTTATTGTCAGCTATGACTCTTCATCGTAGACGTTCATACCTGTGATGGGTTGGATCACAGAAACCCCCTTGGGGCTGCCAACTGATATGCCAAGACTACTTCTGCCCCTGCTTTCCCTGCCAGCTCGGACACCAGCGCCCTGTCTTGCTGAGCCAGACACGCCTGTCTGCTCCAACACAGACCCAGGGTCTGAATTACTTGCCCCAAAGCTGCAGGTTTACCTGAAAGCAGCTCACAGAAGTGTTCCTGTCTTTAACACTCAGATGCCCAACTCCCAATGGGGTCTAAACCCAAATAAATCCATTTTACCCCTGTATGAAGCTTATGCAGATTAAACTCATAAATTGTTCACCCTCTATGACAGTGATAGAGAGATATGCACAGTTGTTTGCTCCCCCAGGTATTCATACCTACTCTGAGTTAATTAATAAGTAAAAAGTGATTTTATTAAATACAAAAAGTAGGATTTAAGTGGTTCCAAGTAGTAACAGACAGAACAAAGTAAATCACCAAGCAAAATAAAATAAAATGCGCAAATCTATGTCTAATCCAACTGAATACAGATAAGATCCTCACCAGTTCCAGAATGCTCCCTTTTACAGGCTAATCTCCTTTTAGCCTGGGTCCAGCACTCACATCCCTTGCAGTCACAGTCCTTTGTTCCATCTCTTTCAGGTATCCTGGGGAGTGGGGCGGGTGGAGAGGCTCCCTTTGTAGCCAGCTGAAGGCAAAATAGAGGGGTCTCCCAGGGATTTAAATAGACTTTCTCTTGTGGGTGGAGACCCCATCCTCACTCCTATGCAAAGTCCAGCTCCAAGATGGGTTTAGGAGTCACCTGGGCAAGCCACATGTCCATGTATGACTCACAGTTTTTACAGGTAGCATCCATGGTTCACATGCTACCTTGAACATCCTCAAATAGATGTCTTATGTGGATTGGAGCCTTCCAAAATCCATTGTCCTTTAAGTGTTTCTTGATTAGGTACTAAATTTCAACATTCCTTTCTCCAGGAACTGACCAAATGCTCTACTAAGGTTATTTAGAAATCAAACCAGTACACAGCCAACATTCATAACGTCGAATACAAAAACAATATATGCATTCAAATAGGATTAATACATTCAGTAGATCATAACCTTTACCGAGATATGTTACACGGCATATGTAGCATAAAACTCATTCTAAGCATATTTCCATAAAGCCTTAAGGGAGGTACTGTCACAACACCCTGTGGCAGAGGAGTCTGAATTGCACAAAAAGCAACATGGGAGATCGCTCCCTACAGAGAATATTGCTAGATGTGACATCGCTTGCATGCAAAGATGACCTTATTGCTACAGCTCTGTCACTATTCAGCTGCTGCTCTATCATCGCCCGGCCTGCCTGAATGCTGTCAGCTTGACCTAGACATGGAAGCAAGGGTGAGGGACTGATAAAACCCAGCTGCCCCCTTGCTTCTATTGCTGCAATCACTTGCGGTGGGGGAAGCACATTTCCCGATGTCTCTTCTAGCTCGTGTTGAATTTAACTTCTGAGCTGTGTGCTTAGCCAGCTGCTGGCTCTAGCAGCCTGGGGTTTTCCATGCAGACCAAGCATTGGTTCTTTGCCAGCAGATTTTTGTTCTGTCATTCTGGCTGGGGTTCCAAATGGAAAAGCGTGTTTGGAGCTGGCCAGAAAATGGAGTTTCTGTCAGGTGGGAAATTCTGACCTTTTGGAAACATGTTTTCATTCCAAATCAGTACAAAAATTTGAAATTTTGGAATTTCTGGTCCACTGCCCTACTGAGTGACCTTGGACAAATCACTCCCTTGTGCCGTGCCTCAGTTTCCTCAATTGTAAAATGAAGATGATGATGATCCTGACCTGCTTTGTACAGTGCTTTGAGATCTACAGATGAAAAATACGAGATAAGCACCTATTACTATTGTTATTATTAATAATAATAACAATTCTGTAGAAAAAAGGAGAGAAAGGGGATGTGATACATGAAGTGTGTGTGTGTGGGGGGGGGAAGTAGCTCCCTTTGATGGGCACCCAGGCAGTCAGTCAGTTGTAAAATCCCTCTTGGTCTGTTCTCTGCTTGCCTGACCTGTAAAGGGTTAACAAGCCCACAGGTAAAAGACAAGGAGTGGGCACCTGATCAAAAGAGCCAATGGGAAGGTAGAATTTTTTAAAATTGGAAAAGAAACTTTACCTTTGTCTGTTGTTCTGGGCTGCAGGGACGGAACAGCAATGCTGCAAGCAGCTTAAGCCAGGTACGATTATAGATGATCAATTCATACCTCAAACCTACTTATCAGAAGCCTCCGCTATGTAAGTAACATTAGGGAATATCTAAAAAGACACAATTAGAGTTATTTCTTTTATTTCCTATTGGCTTGTGGACTTCTCTGTGTGAACCCCAGATACTTTTGCTTGCTTGTAACCTTTAAGCTGAACCCCCAAGAAAGCTATTTTGGGTGCTTGATTTTTGGAATTGCTCTTTTAAAATCTAGCAAAAGCCAAAGTTTCAGATGTAATTTTTTCCTTTTTGTTTTTAATAAAATTTACCTTTTTTTAAGAACAGGATTGGATTTTTGGTGTCCTAAGAGGTTTGTGCATGTTGTTTGATTAGCTGGTGGCAACAGCTAATTTCCTTTTTTTTTCTTTCTCAGCTCTTCCCTGGTGGGGAGGGGAGGGTGAAAGGGCTTGAGGGTGCCCCACAGGGAGGAGTTCCCAAGTGCTCCTTCCTGGGTCCAAGAGGGTTTCTGCATTTGGGTGGTGGCAGCGTTTACCAAGCCAAGGTGAGGGAAAAGCTGTAACCTTGGGAGTTTAATACAAGCCTAGAGTGGCCAGTATTAATTTTTAGAATCCTTGTGGGCTCCACTTCTGCACTCGGAGTGCCAGAGTGGGGATTCAGCCTTACAGGGAGAGAAAAAAAATCCCCAATTCTGAAATATCAAACTTTTCTTATTTTTATTTCTTTTTTTTGAGAACTCAAACAAATTTTGAATGGAAATTTTGTAATTCAAACTTTTCTATTTGCACTTCCCATTGAAAAAGTCACGGAAAATGACTCTTCCTGAGGGGAAAATAGTGTTTTTTGATTAACGCCCATTTTTTGGGTGGTGGTGCTGACCAACTCTACTGATTTTGTTTGACCTCTCAGCCAGAAGCCTTTGATTATGTGGAGGTGCAGACAGACCCCTGGTGGGGAGAGAGGGAGGGGACCTCATTCAGAGAGGAACGATGGTCCAGTTGTTAGAGCGCTGCCCTGACACTCAGGAGACCTCAAGTCCCTGCTCTGCTATGGGCTTCCTATGTGAACTTGTGCACATCACATCATCTCTCTGTGTCTCAGTTTCCCCCCTTTACAATGGGGCTAACAGGCCTGCCCAGCCTCACAAGTGAGGTGTTCAGATACAGGGGGGATGAAGGCCATATAAGCACATAAGATGGATCGGCTGGGAGTAGCTTTGTTCTTTCCTTCCAATTAAATGAGTCCTGTGTGGTGGCTTAGCTCACAGTCCCTTGTCTGAGGTCTGCATTTGGCAGAGGAGGTGGTAAAAGCTGTGGGGTGTGGAGCTCTGGGCTTCTGTTTCCCTAGAACCCCTGGGGTGCAGCCAGCTCCTGGCATTTGTGTGAATGGGAGCGGCCTCTGATTCCATTCAGACAGCACCAAGGTGGGGCTGCCAGGAGCAATCATAACTGCTGGCTGCATTGATACTGGCTCCCTTGACTGAGAAGAGTTTGTCGGGTTGCTTCCTGATGCCCCCAAACTCTCTTTCCCCAAAAGGCTCTAAACACAAACAGCTGGGAGTGCAGCTTCAAACCCCACTCTCCCTAGCAGGGTGGCTGCACTAACTGGACCCAATCTGTCTCCAGAGCCAGTTCATGCACCAGCCAGCCCCCTACTCTGCTGGCCTGCTGCTTTCTGAGCACACTCCTAATTCTGAGAGAAGGGGTCCTACGGGCCAGCCCTGCTGCATGAAGTGATGCTCTGCAGTGATCTCTGTAATCTTGGCAGGGATATTCACACCTCATGGCATGAAGTTCCACCACAGGCAATCGTATTGGCATTGAATCATAGAATATCAGGGTTGGAAGGGACCTCAGGAGGTCATCTAGTCCAACCCCCTGCTCAAAGCAGGACCAGCCCCAACTAAATCATCCCAGCCAGGGCTTTGTCATAGCTTAGTGATCCTTCAATATGCTCCTTCCTTGGGGTCCATGGGTCCTGGGAGGACGCTGCCCCAGGGGAGCTCTGTTTGGTGTTACGTAAATCTTTTGTATGGCAAAAAATAGGTGGTTTATGTAGAAATTCAGTAATGCAGCCTGCACCCGGCGCTGCTGGTGCCACTCCTCAGCACAGGTCTGGGCAGAACGTGTTTCTCTTTCTCTCTGCTGCTGCTCGGACTGTGTTACTGCACGTGCTGAATTCCCCCCCTCACTTTAAGTTGTTGGCAGCTAGAAGGAATCCGGCTCACAGCAGATCCCTTTCTTTAGGAGGCTAAGAACTGTTCTAAGTCTGGAATAACAATGCAGAGGCAGGACAATGCGGATGGGGAGGCGGGGGAGAAAAGCTTTCCTGATATTATCAATCTCACGGCAAACACGAATCACATTAATATTCATACATTTAGATTCAGCTGGGGAAATAACAATGACGGCAATTGTTCGGGGGTGCTCCGAGCTGCCAGATTGCCGACAACCGTTGTCGACGGGAGAAAGGAATAAAACCATCACAAGCCACCCAGTTGGGGGAGAATTGTTGTAACAAGCCGTTCCAATAAGGTTGGATTAAGGGCTCCTTGCTTTCGGCCTGACTTAATACCTACCAGGGAAAACTGGCTGCTCAAAACATCAGCATAATTGCTTCCAATTGGCTTCCCTGTTGGCAGCCTTTGGAGCGGGGGGTCATGAGTGAACGGGTTGTGGAAATGGACTTTATAGTTCATGATTAACAGGAGTTATGAAATGCGCATGTCTTGTGACCCCTGCAGAACTGAGAGGAAAGATACCTTTGTGGGTAAGGCAGCCACCAGAGAGTCAGAAACCCGTGTCCTATGCACAGCCCTGTCACTCACGGGGGAGCGGAGGGTGATCTTGGGCAAGCATCCGTGGAATGAAGCTAATGACACTGATTAACTCCATGCATGGACACTTTTATTCCAGAACACACATGCCTTGTTCCTGTCTAGCCTAATCCACTTTGAAAGTCTAGGGAGGGCGTGAGAGAGGCACCACTCCTGTTCTGGAATAAGAGTATTGGAGTGGGGTGGCTGCCCTGCTCCAAGGTAAAAGGGATTAAGAGCAGCTGAGGGAGGCTGGGGAGGTATTTGGCCCCAGCTGGCCTGGATAAAAGGGTTGTGGGGCCAGGAGACAGAGGAGTCTCACTCTAACCCTGGAGTGGGAAGGGCCTGGCTGCTGGAGAGGAAGGTACCTGGAGCAGAGCAGTGTTGGGGAAGGGCAGGAGGAGCTGGGAGCTCCAGCCTGGTAAACCCCCAGGCTGCAGGCCTCAGTGAAGGCCTTCAAAGGTAGTGGGGCTACAGAGGAGCAGCCTGGGAATAGGCAGAGGCAGCTGGTCCTAACCCCTTGCCAGTGATAAGTGGCCATGACAGGATTCAGGCTGCTCCAGGGAGCAGGGGCTGGATGACAACTGGCAGTAGCCACTGAGGCAAGGTGGCTATAGAGGGGATGGGGGTTCCCCTGGGAGGGGAGACCCAGAGCGTGGGGGTACTGCTGGGGCAGAACCCTGAGGTAAAGGGGCACCGGGGTCTGAGAGGGACACGGGGCCTGAGGCAGGTGAGACACTGGCCAGCAGAGAGTGCTCCAAGGCAGGAAAGAGCTAATTCCCAGATGACCAGCAGGAGGCGCCGCGTGCCAGTGAATCTTCGACCTTGCTACAAGCATCCACACTTGGAGTTGTTCCGGAACTGGTATTGGGCTTTAAATTCATCCCTCCCTTCATTTGCAATAATGTTCTAGTGTAGACAAGCTTTCAGTGTGGGGGGAGGCTCTCGCCAGGGAGTGCCACGGAGCAGTCTGCCCATATATACAAGAGCAGGTTCCAATAGCGCCTAGCGAGTTTCTCTCGAGGAGGGGACCAGTCAGCGGCCAGATCTGCCTCTAAAAGACCAAGTTTTATCTGGATTTATAAGAGCTCAACCCCCACCTGCCAGGAAATAGTTGTGCGGTTCCGAACTCAAACTCTCTTCAAGGCTCCGGCTGAAAATGGGACCGTGCAAATCAGGGATTCATCGCTACTGTGTCTCCATGCTCTAGATGGATTCTGTCTCCTGTTCCTAATGTGTACAGGGGATCCTGAGGCACAGCGACTAGCCAGGAAAGGATTCACCCAGCGAAGGCCCAGAATAAAGCCAGGCAGCCCTGTGCTGTGGTACCCCAGGCCCTGGAGTAAGGAATGGTGCTGAGAGTGGATCGAGGGCACGTAGGGGTGGGCCCATAGTGCATGGTGTTAGGGTGATACTGCACTGCATGGATGCCTGGCAAGGGCTGCTGTCACTTAGGACAGCTAGAAACTGCTCTAACTTGCATATGTGCCTCCCTGAACCACCCACAATCTGGAGGCTGGAAAGGCAGTGTGACTGCCCCTGGACCATGCTTTTTGTGCTGTGCCTCTTGGACTGTCCATACAGAATGGGATCCCCACAGAGCAAAATTCAGTCTAAAGTGACTTCACTTTATGCTAAAGAAAATGCAAAGAAAGAACAAACGTAAAGTCTCTATGAGAGCACACAGCGGTGCATATGTCTCCTATGTAGCGCACCACAGTGACTCTGACAACTAAATGACAGCCGTCCCTTGAAACGAGATCTGACCACACAGCAGTTGAGAGGTGTGACTTCAGCACTTGTCGACAGACCCATGCTAGCTTTGTTCTAGCTACATGGGTCCGGGCAGCAGTCACCCAAGCACGTACCCAAGCTCCCAGGTGGGCAACACCAGTCGGGCAGCTTCCCATGTTGCCCCAGCTTCACTGCTATTGTTCCTTTAGCTGGCTTTGAACTAGCTCGAGCAAAGAGAGCTGGGATGTGTCTACACATGCTGCAGTCACCCCTCGGACTGCAGAGCAGACTCACCCTTAGACCTCGAAAGGTGCAGGGCATGGGAACATGAGAAATAGCTTTTAGCACTGCACACACCACAGCAGTGAACACAGCTCTATCCTTTCTAGCTCCAGGGAGCTGGCTGCCGCCTAGAGAAAGCCCTGTGGAAATGCAGTTGACCTTTTCCAGGAGCCAATTCCTGCAATCCCAGGCACTAGCTGAAATATTGTCTTTCTGAAACAGCAAAGCTTTAACCACCTTCCGCGGCATTAAAACTGGATTGCAAATGCCCAGAGAGTTCACTTGACCCCTCAGAGCTCCGCAGTTGACAGCTCCGCTCTGGAAAGTGCCTGGCCTTTGTCTCATACGCAGTTGTTAAGAGGAACAGGCTTGATTTTCAGCCCCACACACGAATTAGTCAGTGAGGGTCTAAAGCACAGAATGATCCTCATAACGTGTAATAAAAGCGAGCTGCCAATTACCCTGTCAAGTGACAATATAACATAGCACCAGTGCAGAGCAATTTGCTGCTAATGGTATCACCTCTTTCCCGAGTGAGATTTCTATGGAGCCAGCCGCTCTCCCATATCTTAGTCCAGGGTGAATTGCTGGTATAGATCAGGGGTTCTCAAACTGGGGGTCAGGACCCCTCAGTGGGTCACGAGGTTATTACATGGGGGGTCGCGAGCTGTCAGCCTCCATCTCAAACCCCGCTTTGCCTCCAGCATTTATAATGGTGTTAAATATATAAAAAGTGTATTTAATGTATAACGGGGGTCACACTCAGAGGCTTGCTATGTGAAAGGGGTCACCAGTACAAAAGTTTGAGCATCACTGCTACAGATTCTTATGCCCTCTCCTGTTCTCCTCCCGCATGCCCTGGTTTAACATGTTCGGTCACTTTAAATCTTGCACAGATATTAGATTTAAAGCCTCTTCAGTGTTAATAATCCTTTAAACCAGAGCAAATGTGGAGTCCTTCCTCTGCTTTCCTCTGCAGGAAGGACCCTGTGAACCATCTCCTGAACCTGCCCTAGTAGCGTGTGTTAGCAGGGGGTGGGTGGCCGGCTCGCTAAGGCTCGTACTCCGGAGACCCACGTTCAATTGCCTGCTCTGTTGCAAATGTCCTATTTGACCTTAGGGAAGTCACTTTGTGCCTCAGTTTCCCGCCTGTGAATTAGGGGGAATAGCACCGCCCTGCCTCGCAGGGGCACTGTGAGGTTAAAGACGTTAAAGTTTGTGATCTGCTCAGGGACTATGGTGATGGGGGCCAGTCGATGGCACTGCGATGGGTGAGATGAATCCAGCCCGCTTTGCCGGCTGCTCTAATAGAAACACCTTACTGGCGCAGAGTACTGGGGCCGGCCTCTCAGGGAGCTTTGCCATCGTCCAGCTGCAGGCTAGCGCGCTGCTCCAGCACAGGGAGAAATATGCAGCCGTAGGAATTGGTGCCGGGAACCTTGTTATCAACCTTAAGCCCCACAGACATTGCAGGGGGCGGTGGGTTCTCAGTGGATGGACTTTCCCCTTCCCAGCACCCAGAAATGCTAGTGGGTGGGTGGCCAGGGGATTCCTATGAGCATCCCCCTCTGCCAGCAGAGGACTCCATGGGCAGATGCACCAGGGAGGGGAGATAGACCTGAGCTCACCTGGGACCAGACCCAGGCCGGAGCCAGAGGCGTGTGGGAGCAGAAGCAGCAGGCTGGGAGCTGGCTGCAGAAGGAAGGCTGGGTAGCCAGCAGCCTGGGAGCTGAGAGCTGGGTGGAGACGCACCCTGTTGCAGAAGGAGCAGGTGCGGAGGGTTCCCCACAAGGCAGGGTTAGCTGTAAAACCCTAGGGACTGGATTGGGAGCTACCAGGCTGAGATCTGCAGTAACTGTGACGTCCTCTGTGCCGCTGGCGTTTGCACCATTCGTTCCTTTGAACCTCCTGCACGCGCCCTAACTCCCCCCATGGTGGGACGTCGCCACAGATGCTGTGGCAGCTCAGCTGAATTTCAGGAGCCAGAGCAGCCGTGACATCTTCCAAGTGGCGCAGTTGTCCATGGGGACGCTCTGCTTCCAAAGTCCACCCGACATTTTAGGCGCGGGAGCTCTCTGTTTTCCACATCTGAAATGCAGGAGCCCTGCGCTCCCTTGAGAAGACATTGCAAACCCCCAGAGCCATGTGGATCTGGCCCGGCGCAGGCTGTTCCCGTCGCTGCCAGCTGATGGCCTGTGAAATGTAGCCCTGCAAATTGGAAAAAAAATGAATTTGCAAATGTGAGCGTAACGCTGCCGTTATGAGCAAAACTCGACGAAGCCCAACACCCTCTGAAATCACTTTCACTCAAATTAGATTTGTGCAAGCAGCTCGCTGTTTAAAGAGCAAGGTGTAGAATTGGCAACTGGCCTAATTTAGCAAGCAATGATATTACATCTCGAATAGCCCTGGAGCAAAGGCTCCAGTGGCTGATTTCTCAGTAAGTCCCCACGCATAGTTTGAAGGGGGAATGGCTGGGTGCTGAATTGCTCCATCCGTTAAAGAAGAAATACATGCCCAGGCAACAGACTCTAATTCTGCAGCCGCAAGCTGGCGATATTTGTACAGCGTTGGTTCGAGAGTGCTGCACAGGGGGGTGTTTATTGTGGCGCTGAAGGAGAAGGATCCATTGTCATTCACTCTGACAGCTCGATCGTTTCATTTTGGGTGGAGCAGTTGACGGCTGCTTGACTGAGAGGCTGTCTACACTGCAATTAAAAACTTGCCAGGTGAGAGGATCCCAGAGCTCAAGCTGCAGCCAGAGCCCGACCGTCTGCACTGCAATTAAACACCCCCTTAGCCCAAGCCCCGTGAACCTGAGTGAGCTGGCACGGGCCAGCCAGGGGTATCTACCTACAGAGTAGGCATATCCTGAGTGTTATCTTTATTGCTCAATTTGTGACCTCGTCAGCTGGGTTAAAGCATCGAGTCTTTCCTCTTAGCTGCAGTGAGATTAGCGCCCCAGAGCTTCCCGTGAAATGAGGCACTGCCTCGGCGACAGACTGAGGCTGCATGCTGAAGAACAACAGGAAGGACCAGATCCCCAGTGTGGGTGAATCAGCGGAGCTCCACTGAAGGACCCCAAATGGATCAAGAGGCTGAAATCTACTTGAGAATCTTAAAATGTCTGTCCTGAAAGGCAGGTATGAATGAGAGTGTTCGGCTGCCCTGACATGCTGTGGAAATCCGTTGGGGATGGAGCAGGGGACAGATCCCCTCTGAGCAACAGGTTTCTGACCTGCAGCACACAATTATGCTGAGCGTGCCAGCTGCAGAGGTCTGTGTGAAGATTTGGGGCTGGGCGGGTGCAGCTCATGAATTGCACTTACTGTCATGACATTATCGGGGCGTTGTTGTTATGAAATTGCGGCACCGGGGATTGCCTCCAGGTTTGGGCAACCCCACAATCCTGCAAGCCCATCACTGTCAGGCCTGGGTCAATCGCTGATCGCTGAGGCCTGCCAGCACCTGAGTAACTGCCGCTCAGAGGAAAACGTGTTTTCTCCACCTTCCATCTGCTGGGGGCTGGCGTTAGAACAATGGAAAATTCCCAAACAAGACTCCGATGTACACTCAGGGCTGGACTATGCCGAACACTTACAGCAGCATGGTTACATCTCTCAGGGGTGTGAAATATCCATTGTCTAAGTGATGTGGCTATTAAAACTGCATTCTCTTCAGAACTCCTCTGTGGCTTCCTACTGCCTTCTGACTGCTCGAATAGTGGAAAGATCCGACCGTATGTTCTGCCTGAGACCTCCCAGGGCATGTGTCATAACATATTCCCAGATTTGGACCTTAGCGTCCAAAATATGGGTGTTAGCATGAAAACCTCCAAGCTTAGTTACCAGCTTGGACCTGGTAAAGCTGCCACCACCCAAAAAATTAGTGTTTTGGGGCACTCTGGTCCCCCCAAAAACCTTCCCTGGGGACCCCAAGACCCAAATTCCTTGAGTCTTACAACAAAGGGGAATAAACCATTTCCCCCCCCCTTCTCCCTTCCAGGTGTTCCCTCCCTGGGTTCCTGGAGAGATACACAGAAGCAAGCTCCGTGAATCTAAATAGAGGGACTCCACCCTCCCTATTTCCAGTCCTGGAAACAGAAGTACTTCCCTCTTCACCCAGAGGGTATGCAAAGTCAGGCTAGTAAATCTAACACACACAGATTTCCCCCGACTTCTTCCTCCCACCAATTCCCTGGTGAGCTACAGACTCAATTCCATGGAGTTCCCCACTAAAGAAAAACTCCAACAGGTCTTAAAAAGACAGCTTTATGTAAAAAGAAAGAAAAAGTACATAAAAATGGTCTCTCTGTATTAAGGTGACAAATACAGGGTCAATTGCTTAAAAGAAAAATGAATAAACAGCCTTATTCAAAAGAACACAATTCCAAACACTCCAGCAAGTACACACATGTAAATACAAAATAAAAATCATATAAATCACTATCCTATCTTTTGTACTTACAACTGGGAAACAGAAGATTAGAAAATCAGGAGGCCGAAAAATCCTCTCATAGCCGAGACAGTACAGGCAGAAAACAAAGAACAAAGAACTCACATCCAAAACTTCCCTCCACCCAGATTTGAAAAAGTCTTGTTTCCTGATTGGTCCTCTGGTCAGGTGTTTCAGGTTACTCCTTTTCAGGTGAAAGAGACATTAACCCTTAGCTATCTGTTTATGACAGCATGTTTACACTGCATTGTAGCACTCGCAGTTGGCCCAGGTCAGCTGGCTTGGGTTTGGGCTGCAGGGCAGACATCGTGGCTTGGGCTGAAGCCCGGTTCAGGGACCCTCTCCAAGATCCTGCAGTTTGATAGCCCTGCAATCCAAGTCAGCTGTCCCAGGCCAGGCCTGGAAGTCTGACTGCAGTGTAGACACACATCCCTAGAACCACCTCCTTTGGCCTCAGGGTTTGAAAATCCACCTTTGCGATGGGCTCAGCTGGGATGCGGAGGAGAGGACTCACTGTACAGGATTCCACTCTGGATTTGGTGCCATTTGAACACAATCCTGCTGCTCCGCTTTTGTCCCAGCAGCTTGGCTGGTTCTGCCGTTGTCTAACTCTGCTAGAGAGCCACGTTTCCAGGAGCTCTGCCTTGCACAAGCTGCTAGCAGGGTGGGTCATAAGAACATAAGAACGGCCATGCTGGGTCAGACCAAAGGTCCATCTAGCCCAGTAGCCTGTCCTCTGACAGCGGCCAATGGCAGGTGCCCCAGAGGGAATGAACAGAACAGGGAATCATCAAGTGATCCATCCCCTGTCGCCCATCCCCAGCTTCTGGCAAACAGAGGCTAGGGACACCATCCCTGCCCATCCTGGCTAATAGCCATTGATGGACCATAGACTCATAGACTCTAGGACTGGAAGGGACCTCGAGAGGTCATCGAGTCCAGTCCCCTGCCCTCATGGCAGGACCAAATACTGTCTAGACCATCCCTAATAGACATTTATCTAACCTACTCTTAAATATCTCCAGAGATGGAGATTCCACAACTTCCCTAGGCAATCTATTCCAGTGTTTAACTACCCTGACAGTTAGGAACTTTTTCCTAATGTCCAACCTAAATCTCCCTTGCTGCAGTTTAAGCCCATTGCTTCTTGTTCTATCATTGGAGGCTAAGGTGAACAAGTTTTCTCCCTCCTCCTGATGACACCCTTTTAGATACCTGAAAACTGCTATCATGTCCCCTCTCAGTCTTCTCTTTTCCAAACTAAACAAACCCAATTCCTTCAGCCTTCCTTCATAGGTCATGTTCTCAAGACCTTTAATCATTCTTGTTGCTCTTCTCTGGACCCTCTCCAATTTTTCCACATCTTTCTTGAAATGCAGTGCCCAGAACTGGACACAATACCCCAGTTGAGGCCTAACCAGAGCAGAGTAAAGCAGAAGAATGACTTCTCGTGTCTTGTTTACAACACACCATGACTCTATCTAGCTCCCTTTTGAACTCCAGGCCACCCTCCAGGTCTCTGCAGTGGAGGTTTGCATGCTTTGGCAGGCAGTGTCCAAAGGAACGCACACATCCACCACAACGGGGGTCTGACTGGACCAACCCCAGGCTGAATGCCATGTATCGAGCTCCATAGTGGGGAGGGTGAATCAGACACATGTGGAAACATTTCTCTCTTCTCAGATTCAGTGTCTGGGAGCTACTTCATAGTCATAGAATTTAAGACCAGAAAGGACCACAGAGATCATCTAGCCCAGTAGTGCCCAAACTTTTTAAGTTGTACCCGTCCTGCCCCTGGCTCTGGGAGCTGTAGTTGGGAGCTGGGGCCAGAGCAGGGCCTTGTTTGGAGCTGGAGATGTGGTTGGGGCTATGGCCAGGAGCAGAGGCTGGGAGCGGAGGCCTAGGAGTCTCTTGGGGGCTTTCACTTCACCCCACCTCTGATTCTTGTCATGCAGACAGAAAGCAGAAGACCGGAAATCCAAAGTGCAGGCAATGTGATGGTTACTGGGGTTCGTTTCAAGCCGGTGGAACTCACACACCTTCTAGGGGTGGGGCTCTGTCCTAGCTAGTGGCACCAAGACCACTTAGAGATAAAATGAGTCTCTACAGCCGTAGCTAGCAGCCAGCTGGCTTTTAGCCCATGCGGTAGAAGCTCATGCACTAAACTCCAGGGATCCTCGGTTCAATCCCGCCCACCGACGCCCCATTACACAAGTATATCCATAGTTCTGATGCTGTAGAACCTTTTTCCAGTCTTCCCCCTTTCCTCTTCCTTAGCAGGCATAATTATCCCTGTAGTGCACGCTCCTGGTCCCCCCACCCTTACAATTTATGGTCAAGTTCCATTTTGGATGGTCTTGAGTGGCGGGGGGGAGTTGGTGCCACCTCTTTTGTATCTCGCGGAGGGGTGAGGAGTGATGCTGTGCTTCAGTCAGGGACAGGCATTTCTTTGGTCTTTTAGTGTTTCTTATACCTTCCTCTCCCATCCTCCTGCCCCCTCCCCACCAACTGGTTGCTTGACCTTATCTCGGGAGGGGAGTTGAGGCAGGGCTGTCCATCACGTGTATGCTCGTATATGACACTCCCACTGTGCCCAGCAACACTGTAGCTCTGTCTCTTCTCTCTGTTCACCCAATTGCTTGTGTGCAGACGTAGCACCAAGAGTCTTTGTTCTTTGTTCACACGTATTAGTAAGAATATCAAAAATCAAACGGGCAAATAAGACCCAAAATTCCATCTCAGGCAAATGTACAGGCCTGAGTAACACATTATCCTCACTAACAGGGCCAAGGCTTGGGGTGGGGCTGGACTGGGTGGTGCTCCTCACCCCCATGGGCGCTGGGCTGGGTCCATCCATGCCCCCAGAATGTTCCTCCCTCTCCCCCTAAGGGGGTGCACACCACAGTTTGGGGATCTCTGATGTAGCCTGACCACCTGCATTGCACAGGCCAGAAAAATTCCTGCAGTAAATCCTGGAGCAGGGCCACCACTTCTGTCTGAGCTACAGTGTGTGTTCCAGAAAGAGACATCCACATTTATTTAAAGACATCAAGTGATGGGGAATCAACCGCCTCCCTAGGTAAGTTGTTCCAAGAGTTAATTAACCACCTTGTTAGACATTTGCACCTTTTTTCTAGTCTCAATTTGTCCAGCGTCAGCTTTCAGCCATTGGCTCTTGTTTTGCATTTGTCAGCTCAGTTACAGAACCCTCTACTCTAAAATCTTCTCCCCGCGGTCGTACTTATAAATCACGATCAAGGCACCTCTTAATCTTTTCTTGCATAAGCTAATGAGCGGGTCTTTAGTCTCTCGCTGTAAGGTGGCTTTCCTGGACCTCGAAGCGGGCTTGCGGCTGTGGTCTGAACCTTCTTCCATCTGTCAACATCCTTTCTGAAGCCTGGACACCAGGACTGGATGCGTCGTTGCAGCAACGCTCTTGTAATTCTGCAGCACAACGATGAGCTGAGTAGCAAGGCATGAGGCTGAGGGAAGAGGAAAGCAGGAGAGGCCCTGCAGCACTGCAGAGTAGATGTGAGAAGAGGAGCAGAGAACAGGAGGAAACAGGAGGAGATGGGAAAGCGGGGGAATTCCTGTATTGCTGAGCAGCAGATCAGAACCCAGGTGAGATGGGAAAGTAGAGGGGCTTCTGCACTGGTGGGAGGAGATGGAAGAGCATGGGCAAGGATGAATGGGGAAGCAGGTGCCAGACTTGCAGAGAAGGTCCAGTAGAAACAGACCCAAACCATTCATGAGTCTTTTTTCCCTTTTCTCTCTCTCTCTCCCCTGGTGCACGTGGAACAGTGGGGATCTGTCACTGGAGGAGAGATGCAGGGAGTGGGAATGAGCCCTGCAAGGTCTAATCTCTGCTGGCCACATTTCCAAAACTGCTCCATGCCCAGCAGCTCGACTGAGAACAAAGGCTGCTTCTGAGTGCTGAGTGCTCTTGGGAATCTCTCCTTCACTTCCGACCTGGAGCAAGGTGACTGGTGCGGAAAGCTCCGTGTCAGTCCGTGAATGGTTGAGCTCAATATTTGGTGACCTGTGCCTTTAAGTGTGCAAATCAACACAAAACCGAGTAATCGCTTGGTTCCCGCCCCCATACGTTAGCCTTGATCCAGGCTCCGCTCCTGCCCCAGCACTCTCTTGTTGGAGCAGGCAAACCCGCTTAACTTGCCCGGCTCCTGAATGGTTATGGTCTCTTCTCGCCTGTCCCAGGTCCCTGGAGCCCTGTGCCTGGTTGGTAACCCAGCCTGAGAGGCTTTTCCTAGGCAGGGGGTGTGAGGGCACCAGCGCCTCCAGAAGTGGGGAAAGAAGGCCTGATAGGAGCAGTCACGTGTCCTACTAGGAGTCGTGTGCACATATCAATGGGAGATCCCAGCCCTTGGTGCATGGTGCTTCCCCAGAATGCAGTGGGAGAGGCTCAGAGGCAGTGAGGCAGTTCCCTGCCTGTGGCCTTGGGTCCAGGATGTCAAAGACGTACCTCGGTTATGCTCAGATTTTGCTCCCAAGCCCAAGTCTCCAACCTGGCTTTGATCCCCACAAGGCACTTTGGTGTTCCTCTCACCTCCCTCCAGAAAAAAGGGCGATTTACTCTCAGCCCCAAATCAGTACAATGCAGCAAAGCACCGGTGTGTGCACAGACCCTAGATGGACGGGCCGGGAGCCAGCAGCTGGACCGAATGAACCACGGAGATTGATGCAGCCTGTCCTGCTGATGGGGCTTGGGGATGGAGTCTGACAAGATGCTTCCTGTCTGCTTGATGAAGAAAAAAGATGGATAAAAGATGGATCTTCTCCCCAGAGGGGACGATGTGGTTTTGCAGAGTGCATGCCGGGAACAGAGGAAATGAATACAGGAAGCACGATACAATTTGTAAAGCCTGGGCAGGAGGGAATGGAATTCACTGTCCCTCTGTCACTGAAAACACTGGATGGATCCTGCATTTCTTGCACATCAGGTGTCTTCCCTGGGAGATTTCAGTGCACAGAGAATATGGGATCGAGCCCTCGGATCTCAGTCACAAGAGTTGACAAAGGGATGGTGAAGGTGATTAATCCCAGAGGAAAACCCTTTGCTATGTTCTAGCTACCTTTGCTCAGGGCATTCCAGAACAAACCAATTTTTTACATGCTATCAGCATCCCAATCGTGAAGCCCTACAAAAACCACTAGCTAAGACTACAGGATTCATCACCTAGTGTTCTCTTTTTGGGTATCTCTGCACTGGAGCTGGAGGTAGAATTTCCAGCTCAGGCAGACATACCTGCACCAAAAGCAGAGGTTTAACCATGGTGGCACAGGTGATGCCAGCAAAGTCTTCTGCACCAACAGCTGCTCCATGTTAGCTCTCAGTACATGCCTTAGATTCATAGAAGATCAGGACTGGAAGGGACCTCGGGAGGTTCTAGTCCAACTCCTTGCTCAAAGCAGGACCAAAGCTAAATCATCCCAGCCAGGGCTTTGTCAAGCCGGGCCTTAAAAACTCCTAAGGAAGGAGACTCCACCACCTCCCTAGGGAACCCATTCCCGTTTCACCCATGGGGCACAGCGTTTTGCAAGGGATGTATTTTCAGAAGTGGCCAAACCTTCTGTGTGCTTCAGTATTTGGGTGCTCAGGTTGGAGGCACCTTGTGCCTCACAGCTTGAGAAACCAAAAATAAGTGACTCCTTTCCAAAAGGTTGGCCTTACTATTTTCCTACTATTCAGGCAAAAATTATACAAATTCTGCTTTTAAACAACCATTCGCAAACCACCAAGGTAAGAACTCACAACTCCATGACTATGATACAACCCGTTCAGCAGAGCAAATCCGTGTACCCAGACTTAGACACATATCAGGAGATACTAAACTAATATAGGCTCATAGCTTAATACTAATGTTTATGCCAGATCACAAAATTATGCCCTTTACATTAAAACAGCAGCTGCTAGGGTCACCACAAACGGTCATGCGTAGTGTAAAGAGCAAAAATATATATAATCAGTTACACACGCCAAACGCCTCTTCAGTTCTCCAGCTGAAACATAAAGAACTAGACCCACTTCTCCCAAAATAAATGTTTTAAAGGCATATGCCAGAGGTGGCCAAATCACAGCTCATGAGCTGCTTGGGGGGTCTTTTACGTTATGAGTCCCGGCAGGCGTCCCCCACCGGTCTGAAGCCCTGAGTCCCGACAGGCGTCCCCCACTGGTCTGAAGTCCCAAGTCCCGGCAGAAGTCCCCCACTGGTCTGAAGCCCCGAGTCCCAGCAGGTGCTCCCGGCTCTTGAACTTCTAAAGATTATCATATGCGGCTTGGAGGGTCAGTAAGTTTGGCCACCCGTGGAATACACAAAAGGCAGAGCACTACAAGGGCAGAGTTAAGGTGATTTGACTGCTGTCAGTCCAAGTTTGTCTGTTGGTAAGAGTGTGTGAGTGAACTGAGTGTAAAGATTGTGTTCAGCACTGTGTGTGTCACTGGCATTTTTGATGGGCTTCGTTTTTAATATTGGGGGTGTTTTAAGTGATGTGATTTTGATTTGCAATTAGTAACTGCATTAATGAAAGGGTTTTATTGGAGGGAAGGGGACTTTCCTAGAGGATTATTTATAAGGAGACATAAGGAGCCCTGAAAGTTAAACTGGGCTTCATGCTGGGAGTTGTGTTGGGGACGAGCACAGAGGAGGCCCATCCAGGAGGATGCAAAGATCTGGCAGCAGCAGATGCTTCGGACTTGCCCTTTCTCATGGCCCCCACATGCTGTAAAGGGGCCTCCACAGAGTAGCACCCCAGGTCGTACCCTGCCTGCCCTCACTTGCCACCTCGTGGGGCAGAACAACCAATCAGACCTGCTGCAAGCAAAGCTGTCTCCCTCCACCCTTCTCCCCACAGCAACCCCACTCCTCTCTCACAGGAGGGGCGGGAGTGAAAGAGCCACGTAGCTCAGGGCAGCCTGGTCTCTTTCCCCCTCCCCTCCTTTGAGCAACAGGGACAGGATGGTACCTTGGCTCCTCCCTCTCACCCCTGCAATGGGGGAAGGGGTATGAAGAACCCCTGGGGCTGCCCCCCCTTCCTACAGGCGGAGTGGTGACCCTGTTGCAGCCTCCCGGGCTGGGAGAGGGTGGATGAAGAACCCAAGGAGGAGCAGAGCTGCAGAGGGGCTGTGCTGGAGGACGGCGAGCTGGGCTGGGGGCACAGGGTTAATTGCTGGTCAGGGGCTGGATGGATGTGAAGGTGAGAGCTCCTGAAGGGTGGGACAGTGCAGGGAAGTGGTGTGTGTGTGTGTGTGGGCTGGGGAGGCTGCTCTCTGCAGGCTCCCTGGGTTGCCAAAACAGAGGGAGCCCGAGGACGTTGCAGGAGGAAAGCAGCCTAAAGGCCTAGAAAGCAGATGCAGGACAGCCCAGAGGATTCAGGGGGGCTGGGGCAAAGCAACTTCGGGGACTCTTCCATAAAAAAAGTTGCAATACTATAGAATACTGTATTCTCGGGGGGGGGGCCCTGCAGGATCTGGGGTCTGGGGCAAATTGCCCCACTTGCCCCCACCCCGGGCGGCCTCGAGCAGATGGCAAATAAACAGGGCACTACATTTATTATTTTTTTAAAATCTCATGGTTTTGAAGCTACTTTCAGGATCTTTGGGGCCTCGCGATTTTTGAGTGTCTGGAGTTGGTGATACTTCGCCCTCAGGGCCGGCGCCCATCTCCTCCTTGGACACTTGCATGGCACAAGCTGAGCCCTTAGCATTCTGTGCAGTTCAGCTGAATTCATGTTTCAGGGCAGCTGTTACTTTAAGTCTCCAGACTTGGGTGGAAATGCAATCACAGCCCGAGTGCTGCACAGCCCGCTCTGACCGAGACGTGCAATAGCTCTTCACCCAGCAGATGGAGGACTGGAACTCAGGGGACCTATTCCTAGCTCTGCCACTAGTCTACTAGATGACCTTGGGCATATCACTTCCTCGCCCCAGGCCTCAGGTCCCATCTGCCAAATGCGGATAATGCTACCAACCTCCTTTGTAAAGCACTTTGCAATCTACAGATGAAAAGCACTAGGTAAGAGCTAGGGATGATTACTGGCCGAATGCTCAGAACTGTAACATTAAACTGGATGTGCTGGGCCCACGGTACCAGGAGGCACAAGAGTGAATTAAAATAATCTGTGCAAACACAAGACTGCACTTTTAAACTTCCATAATTAATGCCAACAAAGTCCCCTGGGGTGCAGCTGTCAAGGGAGGAACATTGGGATCATTCAGGAAGCAATTAGATGATGTCCCAAGGGAAGCAGTGTATGAAAACAGATAAGCTTTGATGGGACAAATGGCCTTTTCGAAGTCCTAATATCCATCTATTCCTTTAATGTGTGAGTAAACACCGTGGTTATGGGGATTAGCATGTGCCTGCGCTGCTGCCTGGACCATTAACATGCCACTAAGTGCTGTTTATGGAAGGAACCCTTGTGCAGCTCATTAGCAAACTGAGCCTGGAGGGCGCCGGGTTGGAGGAAACCGCTCCCACAGTGCGACACCGACAAATGGGCAAAGGAAGTGCTGAGACCCACGGGAATTGGACGCGGGACTGATCCTGCGCCCAGATCTGCAGCCCTGCTACCTGGGGAGTTGTCAGATGCTATCGGTGTGGTGTTCTGCTCTGTTCAATGTTGGTATCACTCGGCTGCGTGCATGTGTTCCCTCTGTGTGCTGCCCCAGCTCTGCAGATAGCTGACACAGCAGATCCGAAGAGAACCCCCAATGACCACAGAGTCTAGTAAGGTACGAAGGCACTTCGGCCAGGTGTATTGTCGTATGGACACAATGATAGTTCCCTGTAGATTTCTTAGTCTAACTCAGGGCATACTACAAATATGTGCCCACAGTCAATGGACTCGGCTCAGTCAGTGGCGGGACTTTCCACTGCCCCCTCAGCTGGACAAAGACACCGCCCCAGGGATGCATTCTTATACACAGGTACAAACAAGTTACACATCACTCCTGACGTATTGAGGTGCAACCCCTCTACGTAGCCAGGTACAACCCCTCTACGCATTAAGGTGCCGCCTCTCACCTTGTACATGTTGGTTTGAACAAAACAACTCTATCCATCATATTACCCTTTTGTCCCTGTCATTGGGATGGGTCAGCCTGTTCCTTGTTATCTGTGTGGAATGTGCCAGTATGTGAATGTTCTGATCTCTAGTGTCCAGTACCTTTTAGGTATGTATCTTCTTGCAGCATCAGCCCTTTCCTTGCCAGCTTCTGTGAGCAGGTCCTGCCTCCGGCTCACAGCTTCACTTTGCTTTATGTTAGCAAAGTCTTGACCATTACTTTAGTTCAGGCCTCAGGCCTCATACCAGGCCTCTGATACCAAGGTTTATATCTTAGGGCCTTTACTTACTACACTCAGGTGTGTCCCACCACGCATACTGCATGCTTCCACATGCCCTACAGTCACATGGCTGCATGTGTCATGTCTCCCTCCCGCCATGCACATACATACAGCAGGTGGTTCCACAAGAGATGCTGGAGACCCACCTTCTTGCCTGAGATCATGGTTTTGTCTTTGGGGGGCTGGGGAGTGTGTGACCCAAGTGCACACCCTGGCACTGAGGTCTGACTGCAAGCACATCGGGGGAAGGGGGGAGCTGAGCTCACATGGCCTGGCGCTGACAACAGCCAAGGAGCCCCTGCAGTGCAGAGATGGTCCACTGCCTACTTGGGACTCCTGGGCAATTCCCCGCATGGCCCCAGGTTTCCTGTGGGAGCATTGGCAAGTCACTTAGCCGCTCAGTGCCTCAGTTCCCCTCTGTAAAGTGGGGTTACTAGCACCTTTCCCAATAGCCCTGTGAGGCAGGGGAGAGAGATCCGGAGAATGGTGGCGTGCTCAGAGAGCGGAGCAATGCGGGTTAGAGAAGTACCATAGAGTGAAGGCCTGTGTTTTAATGGGATGTGTGCTTCTTAGGGGGCTTTGATCATGGCAGCCTGGAATTTGAACTGTCACAGTTTCAGATGACAAATGGTCTATAGGAGGTGAAGGGTCCATAGGCTGCAATCGCGTATTCATAGATAGGATTGACAGAGTATAGACGCTGGACTGGGCCTGAAAATCCACCCAAATCCAGGGGCAGTTAAGGTCATTTGCGTGCTAATCAGTGAGACTGTCTCTCTTAATTCACAGACTCGTAGGACTGCGAGGGACCTTGAGAGGTCATCTGGTCCAGTCCCCTGTGCTCAAGGCAGGAATTGTCTGCACGGACGTTGGAACCTGGCGTGTAACTTTAGCTTCTGATTTCCATATTGTTTAAAGCTTGAGCTGTCTAAGGAAGGATCTTGAAGTGCACTTAGCAACCTAGACTGTACATTATTGAGGTGTTTTCTCTGAAACAAGAAAGAAAGGAAGGAAGGAAGGCAAAGGATGTCTTTGTCTCTGCAACTCAGAAGAAAATGAGAGCTGCTTCTGCCTTGGGAAGAATTTGTAGTGTTTTAAAGGTGTAGTAGAGAGAAAGCTTTAGAGTTGTTTTCTGGTTCTGCTTTGTTAAGTGTAAATATAAAGGCATTCTAGTTAGGTCTTTGGGCTGGTCCACACTAGGGGGGGGGAATCGATCTTAGATACGCAACTTCAGCTACTTGAATAATGTAGCTGAAGTCGAATATCTAAGATTGGATTACTCACCCGTCCACACCGCACGGGATCGATGTTCGCGGCTCTCCGTGTCGATTCCGGAACTCCGTTGGGGTTGATGGAGTTCCGGAATCGATATATGCGCGCTTGGGGATCGATATATCGCGTCTAGATTAGACGCGATATATCGATCCCCGAGCAATCGATTTTAACCCGCCGATACGGCGGGTAGTCTGGACGTGGCCTTTAAGTTGGTAAGTGAATAAGTTTGGGTGTCAGCTATTAGCCCCAGGGAACAGTGATATATGTGCTGGTGCACAATCAGAAGTTATGGGTTTGATGCAGGAATCACAAGATCATCCCACAATGGCCCCATCTGGCCCCAGACTTTATGAAAACAAAAGGTGCAATATCTGCTCAGCTACCCATGCTTATGCCTTACAAAATATTAATGAGATCTCCAAAGAAAATGTGAAAGGTACATTTCAAGCTCTGTGTATCAGTTTTCAAGCCATGAAGACTGGAGATACGTTTATGAAGTCTGAGTTAATACTTCCAGACACAGAAATGAGAAGTTCTCTGAAAACCCAACTTAATAAACGTGACCTGTCAAGAGGAAGCAGTGGTTTGATGGTCATGAGGAAGAAGTCCTTTGAGGATACCACAGCAGCAGCAGTGAGGGCAGCAGAGAAGGATATTAAAAAAGACGAGACTCGCTGAATTTAAATGGATGAGATCTGATGTAAATCAACCAAGACTAGAAAAAGATTTGTCAGAGAAAGGTGTTTCAAGAGATAAAACTGGCCTGGGGAGAATTCAGAAGTTGTTTGGGACAGATCTTTTTTTTCTTTTTAAAGCACCTTGCACATCTATATGTCTTATACAATCATTATTAGTAGTTTTTACTATTAATAAATAGCTGCTGATTCAGGAAAGAAACTGGAGTTTAAAGAGAATTAAACAATGCGTAGAGCTGAACAGAAATTTCCCGAGTTTTTCTCTCAGGCAAATGCTGCTATGACCTCATCGGAATGGAATGGCTCCATCTCCCTGCAACCGCAGATCTGCCAGGAGATGGCCGGCAAAAGTGGGCAGAACCAGCCCTGGAAGGTGGCTGTTTCAGGGTGAGTCTGGACTTGTCCTGGGCAGGGTCTTCAGGCAGGGCTCTTAAGGACATAATCTAAAGCTGCCTCCCCTGGCAGAAACATGGGAAAAGTCATTTTCAGGCCAGCGCTGCCATCCCCCAGAGGAATTCCCCATTTGACCAAGCAGGCCTGGGAGACAGGGCAAGTTGCATCTTCTTGCTCCTGTGTGGGTGTATCTGGCCTCCAATTCCCTACTTATACCCTCCAAATTTACCCCATCAGGTTAAGTAATGTCCACTAACCCCATGCTGCCGTGTTAGACAGTCTAGAATATGACAATCCCATTCACTTCTCTAGGAGTTTCTCCAAACAAACACATTTTGGTCCTCACCGGGTGCTGCTTCCACAGGCAGACAACCTCAGTGCCAGGAGGTCCAAGAAGCAGTACGGGGAGACCAGGCTGTTTCTATGACATTCCCAGCCTGGTTTGGCAGAACAAAGTGATCCGGATAAACTTCTGATAAGCATCTCAACTTTCGGGAGCTCATCCAGACTGAACTGCCCAGCCTTTTCCATTGCCACGGACAAACAGACATTCTCCCGTTGGCAAAGAGCGGGCGAGAACTCAGCATGAAGCTCACATACTGGTACTGGGTTAGACCTGCCACCAGATTTGCTGCAGAAAAGCATTTTACCTTTGTTGTCTTCTCTGTTGTGTATTGGCCCCTGCTGTTCTGACAGGGAGAGAAGAGGACTGCAGGGAGCCAGTGAACTAAACGCCTCCTGTGCATATTTGAGATTTTTGCTAGAAGGAGCTTGAAACACAGAGGGCTGGCTCTCAGGATGTGCTTTGGCTTTGGGCACAAGCGTGTGTGTCTGCCAGTATCACAGATGAAAAGGAGCAGGATCACTGACAACTGTATTTGTATTCCTAAGAACGTAGGTGTCCTGGGGATCTGTGACAGGGGCTGGTGCCAGCAGCCTGGCTGACCTGGTTTGACTGCACCGTTCAAAGTCTTCTGGTTGCATTGCGATCCGGTGGAGGAATTTGGGCCACAGGAAATTGTCCAGTGATCTGCATCGGAGCTTTCAAGCAGATTCACATTCAATATTTCCATTGGGTAAATCTCACCGGAGCAAAATGCTGGACCAGCTCCGAGTGTGATTGGCAGCTCTCGGGTACTGCCTGTCTCAACCCAGCATGATTGTGAGCCCATCAGGAGTCTGCATCTGTCTCTGCACCTTGGAGAGGAAGAGGGAAGGAGGTACACAGCTCTTGGACACAAGGGGCTGTTTTCCAGCTGGGAAATCAAAATTCAGGACAATGCTTCAGGCAGAGTATTGCAATGGCTGTTTCAGAGCGGCAGCTGCAGCAGAGTGCTGCATGAAGATCCAGGGCACCTTTGCTGAATCTGTGCCCTTTCTGCACCATAAGATGTCGCTTCGGGCATGGACAAGGCTCCGCCACCCCTGTCATGCTGAGTGCTGGAACGGCAGCCTTGTTGTGTTTCTATAACTCTCTTTTTAAGCCAGGGGAGGTTGTTAGCTTATTGTTTAATCCCCAACCTGCAGGACCAGTTGTACTGCTTATCACCTGGTCCCTACCCTTTGCCCTGTCCGGCTTGGGTGACTCTACTAGGAGTGAAAAACTCCTGTTGGCACAACTCTGAGGATCCCTGGAACACACAAACCTTCCTAGATGCAGTCCCCAGGCAAGGCAGAGCGTCTTTTGCATGTGGCCTATTATATACACACGCTTCTGTTTCCCTGGCTTTATAACTCAGCAGTATAAATTCACTCTGGCTGGCAACTAGCAGCCAAAGTCCTTAGCGCTCCTCTCACACTCCTTTTAAATTGCTGTAACTCCACAAACGTCAGGGGAGGATTCCCGATTGGCTTTGGGGATGGGAGGAAAATCTTTCAGACTTGGCTGTGAACCCTGAAATTGGACTTCAGGAGTCAGGACACTTAGACCTTTGCTGTAACGAACGTAGTGCTTGTGGCCTGTAGCAGCGTGGCAGCCTAGAGACAGAAGGTGGGATTCTTTGTCACTTTCCCCAGTGCAAAACAAGAGTGAAACGCTCCCTGATGGGAATGGTGGTGTTTCACACCTGCCTGGTACTGGTGTAAATGAGGGCACAAGGCGCATGGCTCTCTGTGACTTGTTTTCCCCTGTGTTGGACTGAAGTGAGTGTGAGTGACCCTAGGTGTGATTGGATGGAGAATTCTGAGTTGGTGTTTTACAGTTGCTTTGCACAGATGTGAACAACCATACAAGGTGAAAGGCAGGAGAGAACCTGGCCCTGAATCCTCAACATATCCCTTCAGTGGGGACAGTCCAGGCACCAGCAGGACAAGCTTCCCGCAAACAGCTTTGCCAAGACAATACATTTAGGAGAGCTCATTCCTGCCAATGCTTGTGCTGGGTTCTATGATGTAGTCATTGGTCTGCAGGAGCTAGACTGAAGCCCACCAACCCGTTGAATCCTGGGCATTGCATGGCCATCAGATAGCAATAGCTTCATGTCTCCAGTGCCCTAGGTGTGGTCAGTGACCCATCACCCAGAAGCACTGGCTCCATGATTCAGTTCCAAGCTCGTGTGTCAGCCACTCCCCACTCTTCTTTTAATGATAAATGAGACCAGAGACAATCATGTGTGGAGCGAGTGGACTTGGGGTACATGCACAGATCTACCCATCTAAAATGAGCCATCACGTCTCCTCAGGACTGTACTCGAAACGAAGCGGCTCTTTGGAACAGAGCCACTCCTGTGAAATGTCCAGAACCTGTGCTGCTCAGACTTCTCAACAAGCCAGCCACTCTACTGTGGGGAAACCACCCATTTCCGAGTCTCTTCAGCCCAGCAGGCTGCTGGTGGGATTCAGAGGATGAGCTGTGGTAATTAGCCCTGTTGGCTGTCACGCAGGGACACCTTTGGTGCCACTGACAGCCTGTAGGGGGTGCTCTTCTCTTAGGTTCTGTTTATGCACCTTTTCATGACACTTGTGCTGAAAGGAAGAAAGCAACCGGGAGAATTCAGCTGGATTCTTTACTCATGCTACCTCGCAAATGGCAAATACCTTTACTGAGACCTTGTCTCCTTCTTCTTCTGCAGCATATACATATATAGCCACTTTGGCAGCCACAGAAAGCCACAGTGCAGAGGTGCCCAACCCACTCCCCCAGTTGATGGTGTGGCATGAAGACACAATGCAGGCCCTATGCCCCCCCTGGAATGCCCATTATGCAAAGGAAATCCCCAGGTAGCTGCTTTGCAGCTGAAGTTTAGGAACCAGAATCTAGCCCAGTAGATTTCCTCTCTTTAAAAGAGGAATGAGTGGCAAAAGACTCCTCCAGGAGCTGATTATCTCTACTGGCATGAGCTGCAAGGAAATTGGCAGCACTCAGACATTTAACTACCCGACTTGTGAGCTATTTTAATGGCCCAGTTTTCTTTGCTTCTCGACATTTCTTTTCCTTCTCTTTTATGTTTCTGGCAGCTGCAGGGAGCAAGGAGCTGAGGTAGCTTCTCCGGTAATCAGCTTGAAAACGGTGACTGCGGGAGCTGATCAGAGCCCAGGGAGAACCTGAGGGCTGGGAATTGCGTAACTGGCACAAAACTCTGTGGTTATGCATCAGTTACTTCCAGCATCCCTGTGCTCTGACTGGCTGGATCAGGACCATTCAAACCTGGCCCCATGTTGTCTTTGCATTGAAAAAAATGTCTTAATCATGATGAGACTCTTGCATGTGCATAGAAATAGGAGAACTCGTGTAACCCATTAGGGAGTGTGTGTTGCAGGTAGATGAACAATGGATTTTTTGGGGTCTCTCATGAGTCCAAAACTTTGAACAAAAAATAGGTCAATTTTCCAGACTTTTTGGCAAATTGAAAAGTCAAAAAAGTTATCTTGGGTTAAAAGTAAGGGTTTTTGTCAACCCCAAACAAAACATTTTGTTTAAATTTTGAGGTCCCCCCCCCATACTTTTTTAAAGTGATAAAATAAATGTGGTAATTTCAAAACGAAAAGTCATGGTAACTCAAAAAAGTCATTTGGATTTTTTTAACATTTTTTTTCTGACCAAAACAATCCCCCTGAATCAGCCCAAACTGGTAAAATGTTTTGGTTCCCCCGAATCTGCGTTTTATTCCACAATAGCATTTCAGTTAAAAAAAAAAATGTTCTCAGCTCTTGCTACTGGTTTGATGCTGGGCCTGATGCACAGAGGATGTGGGTCCATTACAGCAGCTCCCTGGGGAATGTCGTCTGTCAAACTGCAGCAGCTCAGACGGTTCGCTCTGGTTCAGTCTCGGTGCATTAGCCAAAATAGCGAGTGTCATGTACAACTTGTCATACTTAACCTAATCTGCTGACGTGCTTCTCAGTAGTGACGGTGGCAGTTTTCCCAAGAGCGGGACATTGTGTCTGTGACTGCCAAGGACCCGTGGCTGCAGGGCCGGTGGTGTGAATGCTTCAAGCATAGTGTCCTTGGATGGACCATCCTCTCACAGCCTCTCCTGAGCACTGCGCGGGCAGGAAAAGCTTTCCCCAGAAAGTAAAGATAGTTTAGTGGTTTGGGCACTAGCCAGAAACCAGGGTTCAAGTCCCTGATCTACAACAGTGTCCCCAGGGGTGCTGGCTAAACACATTAAAGACTGCAAGGCGCTCAGCTATTTCTGTGATAGAGGCCAGATTAGGTGCAGAGATAATTGTGAACGTGCTTTTAGCAGAAACCTTTCCGTCTCTTGCAGGAAGAGGCAAGGTTGTCAGATTTATTCTGGCATTTTATCTCTGCAAGACTTGGTCAGCAGAGTGAAAGAAATGTGGGAAATTTCCAGCCAAACTTTTCTCTGGTGGAAAATTGGGTTTTCAACTAAAGTGTGTGTATGGGAGGAGGGAAGAGATGAGTGACTGTGCTCCTTCTATTTTTCATTTGCATTTTCAGCCAAAAACTGTTCTGTTTTGGGCTTTCTAGGTTTTCCAAGAAAAGTCCCTTTTTTCCATTAAAATATTAGAGGAAACAAGAATATTCTTCTTCAGCACCTAAATTTTCCATGGCACCCTTCCTGACATTTTCCAGCCAGCTTTAAAGAAAAGGCTTTGACAGCCGAGAATTGTTGTCTGGCCAGCACTGCCATGCCCTGGGTCTTCCAGGTATCATGAAACTCCAGCTGGAATCTGTGGTGTATGGAAAACTGTTAAAATTACAAACTATCACTTCAAATCCTAAGGGACTTCCTGATCCTGCTTCCAGGCTAGGGGCTCTGAGGCAGGAGCAGCAGAAGGTCCTTAAAAGTGGGGGGGCCACCAGTGCCTGAACCGTGGCCCCACCCCCTTGCCGTCCCTTCCCCCAAGCCTCCATCCCCAGCCCTGCCTTCTCACCACCCCATTCCCTCTAGGCCCCGCCCTCTCACTGCTCCTTCCCCAGAGGCTCCCTCCCACACCACCTCTCCCCCACAAGACCTTGCCCCCTGGTCACTCCTCTCCGCCCCTCCCCACCATCGCTCGCCCTTACAGCTGGTAAAAAATACCCCTCCTCCCATTCCAGTGCCCCTGCTCTGAGGGAAGCATGTGGTCCGTCCTAAGTAATTAGTCTGCAAAGAGCCAGCCGAGAGCCAGGTGGGTTTGAGTTGTGCCTCTCTGCCTTAGGAAGCAGCCTGCTTTGTCTCGCCTTAATTTTGGTTCTTGTACGTTAAGGTTTGGGATTTTAAGCAATGATGTCACATGACATTGCAATGTTCCTGCAAGAGTGTTTTGTGTTTTTATCTAAAATTCTCTTTGTGTGTGCCGTGCAACAGAACAGACGCAAAGTTCCAGCCATTGTTACCTTGGAAATAGGAAAGCCACTGTCTTTAGAAACCATTTAATGGGATGATTTATTATTCTAAAGACACGATCCATTTGTCATGTTCTCGCTGTCTTCCATGCTCATGTGCAGATACTAGATTTGCAGGGTTTTTTAATGCTTTTATTGGCAAGGCATGATTTCACTTTGCAGCAGCATCTTCTAGACCCTCAGAATGTATCTTTTTGTTCTGCCCACATGTATTATGCCTGCAGCTAATTCATGGTGTCTATTTTTATCAGCTTTCTCATATTCATATCCTCTGACTACTGAGAACATTTTGTCCTTTGCATATTTTACCCCATGGATATTTCAGCCTGTATTCGGCAATTTTTCATCTTGGCAGCCTTGGCCGAGTGGCATTTTTTATTATTACATGGTTTAGCTTTGAAAAAAAAGCTTCCTCTTCACTATTTGTGTATGTGGAACCTGCTGGTCTGCTCACAGCTGATATTCGTTAAGCCTCTGGAAAGTGTGCAAAGTTCATCTCTTTGTGGAAAGTCCATCTGCTTATTACATAAGAACATAAGAACGGCCATACTGGGTCAGACCAAAGGTCCATCTAGCCCAGTATCCTGTCTACCGACAGTGGCCAGTGCCAGCTGCCCCAAAGGGAGTAAACCTAAAAGTAATGATCAAGTGATCTCTCTCCTGCCATCCATCTCCACCCTCCGACAAACAGAATCTAGGGACACCATTCCTTATTCTGACTTTTGCCAGCAGATTGGCCAGCGGTTTAGGTGTATATTCTCATTTAGTGGGCTAGTCTGCTTACTAAATTATATAGTGTTTCTAGCTGATGGCTTCTAGCCTTTGTGGTAGAGGAGAATCTAAAATTTATTATTTTAAAAAAATCTCTTGATATTTAAGCTGATCTCATGATTTTTGATTGCTTGCGGTTGGCGGCACTGAGGTGATGTCACTTAGCGCTCAAACTACCTCCACTACCTGCTTTCCATGGATCCCGTCTCCTAATAGTCCAAACGGCCGCTGTTTCAAGGCAGCAGATCCCACCTCTGCCCATCAGGCGTGGAAAGGGCAGGCAGATGTTGTGCAAGAGATGCACCGACCCTGTGCAATATGAATGCTGCTGCATGGCAGTGGGAGGTGGGCATGAGGGAGGGGACTGAAGAAGGGAGGGATAGCTCAGTGGTTTGAGCATTGGCCCGCTACACCCAAGGTTGTGAGTTCAATCCTTGAGGGGGCCATTTAGGGAACTGGGGCAAAAATCTGTCTGGGGATTGGTCCTGCCTTGAGCAGCAAGTTGGACTAGATGACCTCCTGATGTCCTTTCCAACCCTGGTATTCTGTGAAATCCGCAACTGCCTGTTGAATTGAAATCACCTGCACAGCTTGAGTGGCAATTCTCTCCCCCACCCCAAAAAAACCCACCAGGCTTCTGAGGCCATAGGCAGAGGACTGGTGTTGCCCCATCAAGTCTTCTCCACTGAAATCTCTCTCCACAGAATGTGGAGGGCAGCTGGCTCAGCATTTTCCCAGAACACGCATTAGGTCGCAGCCCCCTATCGTTGTGCAAACGGCAGCAATGAGAGATCTAGTGAGGGTTGTGAATTTCACTGGCGGGCAGGGCACCTAGGAGGTAGGAACTGCAAGGCCTAAACCGCCTTTGTGAAGTTAAAGATTAGATCCACCCAGCCACCTTGCTCAGGGCGGTGGGTACGTCTACGCTAAGTTAGTTGTTAGTCTCTAAGGTGCCACAAGTACTTCTGTTCTTTTATGTGTCTACACTACGGCTGCTCTGGTGCTGCAGCTGTGGCATTGTAGCGCTGTGGCGTAGACACTTCCTACGTCGACAGAAGGGGATTTTCCATCGATATAGTTAATCCATCTCTCCAAGAGGCTGTAGGTAGGTTGGTGGAAGGGTTATTCCATGAACCTGGCCGCACCTACATAGGGAGTTGGGTTGACCTAAGTATATCACAGGAGCATGAAAATTTTCACAGCCCTGAGCGACATGGCTAGGTTGATCTAATTTTTAGGTGGAGACCTGGCCTATGAAAAACTTCTGTGCCCCATGAAACATAGTAAGGCTGACCTAGCCCCCGTGTAGACCTGGCTAGGTCGACGGAAAAAGTCTTCTTCTGTCTACTTAACTACCGCTTCTCGGATAGATGGATTAACAACATCATTGGAAAAACCTCTTCTGTTGATGTACAAAGTGTCTACACCGATTGCAGCGGAGCATCTGCAGCACCACAGCTGTGCTGCTGGAGTGGAGACATGTGCTGAATCTAGCCCCAAATGCTTTGCAAACTCATCTACAGCAATTGCAATTCAGAAATATATAGGCCCCTGCATCCGGCTCAGATTCATGCTCTTCAGCACGTATGCGATTTGATTTGCTGATACATTAGCTCCTGTGCACGAGGACAAACTACTGGTTAAAAGCAAAGATAAAAAAGCCGACAGACATAAAACCCAACCTTGTCTTTAGTACTCTGCTCTCAGTTGCACAGTATGAGACCATCTCAGCCTGTTATCATCAAACTGTCCAGAAAGCTGGAGACTGCTGGGTTTCAGTTTTAAAAAAATAAGAAATTCCTTTAACCCATTGTTCCGCCTTGTTTTTCAGATATGGGGAGAATATACAGCTTCACGTGCTGGACTAGACAGAGCTCGATTGTGCCGCAGGCTGACAATTCCTGGTCCGTCAGTTTTAAGCCAGAGTGATTGCACTGAAGTCAGAGTTATGCTGGGGTACAGCTGGAGGAACATGGTGGTGAATCAGATTTGAAAAGGCTGGGGCATGAATTAAACTTTGAAAATTCTGCTTTGATGCCTGTTTCCTTCCCCTCCGGAAGCCAGAGAACTAGTCAGCTTGCGGACAATGGCCCAGGTGCGAAGTGTGAACCCAGCCGACAGCTGGGGAAAGAGGACTCTTCCCAACCTCAGCCTCAGAGCCTGCCTCTGCCTCACTGCCCCACTCTCCTGCAAGGCGGCCTCCTAGCTCACCACCGGTACTTCACGGAAACTCCCACCAAACTCAGTATTTCTGTCCCTTTTCCCCAAGAAAACACAGACGCTGAGCAGTCAGTCCAAACGAGGAAACCGCAGCCAACCTTCTACTACAGTCTCAGCAGGCTTCTGCTGCTTACCCAGCAGGTATCTCCAACCCTGCCTTTCACCTAATTGCAGTGGCAAGCTCCTTTCCTGGTGCTTTCCATGGCCCAGGATCTCCTGCCCCCTGCCCCTTACACCCTGTATAATTCTCAGTCATTCCAAAAACTAATTCCCCACTACTGTTACTCACACTTTCTTGTCAACTGTTTGAAATGGGGCACCCTCATTACCACTACAAAGGTGATTTTTCCTCTCTTGGTGTTCTGCTGTTGAGAATAGCCCACTTCTGCCTTAATTGGATCGTCTCGTTAGCACTGACCCCCCCACACACACACTTGGTAAGGCAACTCCCATCTTTTCATGTACAGTGTATATAAATAAATATAAATACACCTGCTCCTGTATTTTCCATTCCATGCATCTGATGAAGTGGGTTCTAGCCCACGAAATCTTATGCTCAGATAAATTTGTTAGCCTCCAAGGTGCCCCAAGGACTCCTCCTTGTTTTTACTGATACAGACTAACACGGCCACCCCTCTGAAACCTGATCTCCGTCTCAATGAGCTGCTGGTTGGCTTTTTAGCCCCCCAGCAGGGAGACAGCTGATTAGTCACAGCAGGAAGCTAAGTCCAGCTCACTCAAAGGGACGTCCCTTCCTGCGACAGTGACTTGGGCCTGGGTATTCAGGTGCCGAACTCCTGTGCATTCCAGTGTGTCTAAACTGCAATAAAACACCCACGCCGGTGAGTCTCAGAGCCCAGGTTGACAGATGTGGGCTGACACTACATGCAGAAGTTGCTGCTCGGGATCTGAACCCACTCCTCACCCCAGGCTTCAGAGCCCAAGCTCCAGGCTCAGCCAGACTGTCTACATGGTTGTTGTTGTACCATAGAGAGTAGACCCAGGTTCTGGGCCATGCGGCTGTGTTTCTGTGTTAGTTTGCTGTGTTGATGTACTCTAAATGCCTTTGAGGATCTTGGTCCTGGACCTGTGTTCCTAAGAAACCCTCATTGCTAATAGTTCCAGATCCCGTGGCTAAAACCAAACCTTCAGGCAAATTGTATATACCTCTGCTCTTCTGTTTAATAGCGCACAGGCCAGTTAATGGAATCAAAAGCTTTGTCGGAGTGATCAGCTCTGGAAGAAACCAAGCAAGAAAATTAAAAGAAAACTATCGTGGAGTTAAGGCCAAAAGCTTATCCAGCAAAAACATGATACGTCCTGGACAGCAGCTGGACCGGAGAAACTCAGCATGACTGCAAATGAGAGATGCTGCAATCAGGGGCAGCTCCAGGTACCAGCTCACCAAGCGCGTGTCTGGGGCGGCAAGCCGTGGGGGGAGGCCTGCTGGTCACTGTGAGGGCAGCAGTCCGGCTGCCTTCGGCGGCTTGCCTGCGGGAGGTCCGCCAGTCCCGCGGCTTCAGTGGCAATTCAGCGGTGGGTATGCCGAAGGTGTGGGACCGGCGGACCTCCCACAGGCGGGCTGCTGCATCTGCGTTACCAGCGGACCTCCCACAGGGGCGCCGCCGAAAGCTGCCTGCCTGCCATGCTTGGGGCAGCAAAATACACAAAGCCGCCCCCCGCTGCAGTAAAACCAGAGTCTGGAAACGCATGCCGTGGAGCTGGCCTCTAGTGAACTTTCCTCTGAAGTGATAATAAGGGTGATCTTAGAATGCTGATCTCCATGGTGATCGGCAGATATTTATTGTAGGGAGTTTTTGTGCCATAGCAAATATTAATAAATGATAAGGAAAGTGTTATTCTCCCAGAGCGTGAGTGTGATTGTCAAAAAAGATTAATCCTCCCGAAATAGAAATCTGCAAAAAGATCTTATCGCAGCAGAACGGGGAATTCACTCAGGCCTAACTGACCTTTCCCTTCCAGAAACAAATGACTTTGGCATTGCCATCCAACCTCGCTCTGTTTCCTCGAGACAGAAGGAGACTGCATATAGCAATGGCTGTATCGTGTGGCTGTTGTAGTAAGAGGAGGCCCTGAAATATAAACCTTGGTATCAGAGGCCTGGTATGAGGCCTAAGGCCTGAACTAAAGTAATGGTCAAGACTTTGCTAACATAAAGCAAAGTGAAGCTGTGAGCCAGAGGCAGGCCCTGCTCACAGAAGCTGGCAAGGAAAGGGCTGATGTTGCAAAAACATATATTCACCTAGCATATTGAAGTATAAACACGGTACCAGAACACCCTATACTGGAACATTCCACAGATAACAAGGTACAGGCCAACCCATCCCAGCGACAAGGCCAAAAGGGTAATATGATGGATAGAGTTGTTTTGTTCAAACCAACATGTACAAGGTGAGAGGCGGCACCTTACTACGTAGAGGGGTTGTACCTTGCTACGTAGAGGGGTTGCACCTCAATACGTCAGGAGTGATGTGTAACTTGTTTGTACCTGTGTATAAGAATGCATCCTTAGGGGCAGTGTCTTTGTCCAGCCGAGGGGGCAGTGGAAAGTCCCGCCACTGACTGAGCTGAGTCCATTGACCAGGGTCACATATTCATAGTATGCCCTGAGTTAGACTAAGAAATCTACAAGGAACTATTATTGTGTCCAATATGGCAATAAACCTGGCCGAAGTGCCTTCGTACCTTACTAGACTCTGTGGTCATTGGGGGTTCTCTTCGGGTCTGCTGTGTCAGCTATCTGCAGAGCTGGGGCAGCGCACAAGAGGGAACACACACATGCAGCCGAGTGATATCAACATTGAACAGAGCAAAGCACCACACCGGTAGCATCTGAAAACACTGGTGACCCTGACTGCTGATCTGGTGAGTAAGCGAGCTGTCCGCTGTAAGAATCGCAATCTAACATGGCAGAAAACCTCGTGCTAGGGAACCCCCTGTTCCCCTCCCTTATGATCCCCATGGAGTTTGATAATTCATGGACCCGCTGGATTGCCAGTAAGGGGGGTCCATATGAACTGAAAAATGAGGAAACATGGACTGGCATATGTAGAGCAATGGTAGAAACCGAGGCTCTGAGAAATAGTAATAAAAGTAAAAAAGCAAAAATTTTGCAACTACTGTCTGTGGCAGTGAGATGGCTGAAACAGCATGCTGGCATGCTGGCCAGACAAGTAATGGAAAAAGCAGGGCAAGTAACAGTAACAAAGAAACAGTTAAAAGACTCAAAAGAAGCTACACAGGCCTGGAATGCTCCCACCGCCCTTGCAGGGTGGCAAGCAGCCCAGAGACAACCAGTACAGGAACAGAGTGAAACACTGGAAACAGCTGTAAGGAACCTATAAAAAATACATGTGCCGTCCCCTGTTATAAATATTGGTGGTAAACAGCAGGCTTCAGGTAGCTACCCTGTGCCTGAAGAAGCCAGGTTCCAGTTAAACTTAAACCAGAACCTAGACTGGTGCCTGTCAGAACGAGACAAGTAAGTGCACAGAAGGAAAGAGTAGCAAACAATACTCTAATTGAATTGGTAAATCAAATGAAGGGAAAAATGGAACAGTTCATAGAGCACATTAGGAGACAGGAGCTGCAACTCGATCGCTGGGGAGTGAATAAAAAAGAATTTCAAAGAAAAAAACTGAAATTAAGCGGGTTAACACCTAGAATTGATGCATTAACACATGGAGCTGCCCAAAAACAGTTAACTGCAGCAAAAAAGGGCACTCCCGCTATCCATTTGGCATGCACACAAAAGCAACAGACACTGGGGGAACAAATCCAGGTTTTACAAGAGCAGGTAACTACCCCCAATCTCCTCTCAGAACCAGGATAAAAACCAGGGCACAGTTCCCAACTGTGCAGGTTTCCAATTGCTTTGACCCACGGAACCACACTCCGCGCTCATATCTAAAAATAGAACCTTCTTTCTCAAATATTTTTACATACCAGTTAAGTTTTGTCCTGTATATGTTTTCTCAGTTTGCTAAATTTGCTGCTGCTGCCTGTACTTTTAAATGCTTTGATAGAGTTAATCTCTCTTGGCTCAGGTCTCACTGCCTACCTAGGTTGCTCTTCACCCACTCCCTCTTTTTCCCCGCCTCTCCTCACTTCTGCTCTCTTTGTTTTAAAAGTTATAGTTTTTACAGACACCTCCAAAAGATGAAGCAATTGAAAACAGAACAAAACAAGAAACAAAAAGAAAACAAGGTAAAAACTTTAAATAAATCCAGTAAATTAATTATTTTAACCCTTCAGGAATGCAACAGCTGGAATTATTCCTAACTTTCTTGAAGATATGGTTGCCAAGCAACAGAAATTCACTCTCTGCTTCTTATTCTAACCACTAACTAATATTTGAAACATGGGCTTTTCTTATTTCCGTATAGCAGAGTTTTAAAATAATGTTAAATATAAAGTAATGCAAAATTCCTTGTTACCAAATTAATACAATACATTTGGCAAATATTAATATGTTTTTTATCAAATTTATGCTAGAAGTTTTAAATAAGGTAATAACTTGTTTATTCAAATGTTTAACCCTTTTTACTTTTATTTTTGGTTGCGTTATTTTGTATAGTTATGAACAGAATTCTGGCGCCATGTGTTTTTAATTGTAAGTTTGTCCTGTATATCATGTGTGTGTCTATGTTGTGTGTGTCACGTGACTATTTTTTAAAAATTATGTTTATTTTGTTGCAACAAAAGTCAATTTTATACCCTTTTTAAAAAAAATATATGAGATGTGGTACCACACTATTTTAAAATCATGGTTGGGGTATAATCATAGTAATATTAACACCAATTTTTTGTGCAAAGTTCAAAAAGGTTTCAGTTACAAATATATGTACATATATTTCTGCCTCAACAAATAATGCAATTGCAAACAAAAAGAATTCTCTTTTATCAATCACAGTTTTGTTTTTTAAGTTTTTTTTTTTTAAATTGTTATTCAAAGAAAAAATGTAAGGGAAAACCTCAACATTAAGGTAAAGATAATATTAACAAAATGTTAATTTCTTGTTTGGGCTATAGTTATAAGAATGTCATAACCAAAATGTTTTAAAATAACAATTTATGCATAAAGCTAACCAAACAATTTCAACAGGTTTCCACCTTTGGCTCCCAAACATAACAAAGCATCTTGAAAGTATACCCTCAAATACCTTCAAAGTATTTGCATGTATCTGTATTTAAAATTTATTTTGGTTTAATTTTATATGCTTTTCTTTTATTACGTTATGTTAACGGGACACAGTGGTTGTTAAAGTTGGTGCTTCTAAACAGTTAACAAGAGTAAAATTGGTTTCACAAGCAAATTAACTCCAAAAAGCTAGTTAAAACTATGTTACTAACTCTTTTGCTGAAAAAAAGTGTTCAGCAAGGGAAAGCAATACACCTTTTCATGGAAGATTGTGACCATTTATTTTAGCCGTTAAGCATTACATTTAGTATGGCCTGGTCTACACTACGCTGTTAAACCGATTTTAACAGCGTTAAATCGATTTAACGCTGCACCCATCCACACTACACTGCTCTTTATATCGATTTAAAGGGCTCTTTAAATCGATTTCTGTACTCCTACAAAACGAGAGGAGTAATGCTAAAATCGATATTACTACATTGGATTAGGGTTAGTGTGGACGCAAATCGACGTTATTGGCCTCATTATTTTACAGTAGCTACCCGCAGTGCACCGCTCCAGAAATCGACGCTAGCCTCGGACCATGGACGCACACCACCAAATTCATGTGCCTAGTGTGGACGCGCACAATCGACTTTATAATATCTGTTTTATAAAATTGGTTTAAGCTAATTCGAATTTATCCTGTAGTGTAGACGTAACCTATGAAATATTAGTAATGCACCCCAAATGAAAATGAATGTCTAGACAACAATTGCAAAAGTATAGCTTGTGTTATAAAAGACTCGGTCCCTATTACATTGTTCTTATTACACTGTAAACAAAGTTAAAACTGCGTATTAAGTTTAGGTTACTGAAAACAAAAACACAAACAAACAAAAACCCACCAGTTAACTAACTAACTGTTTAAGTTGCATCCCACAAACGAAAGATGCCAGAAAATATCACACCCTGAAGACACCAGATAATATCAGTATACGGTGAAGAAACCCCCAAGCATCAAGAAAAGAAAAATGAAGTGCTTTATAAATAAGAGACTGGTCAAATACACCTCTGTCTATGATATATGGACAATTAAGTTAACAATCAGCTAAAAACCACTAGCTGGACCAGGAAAACTGTCATTTAATTTCAATTTGGTTACTGTGTAAAAACAACTCTATTCTTGCTGTACTCCTGTATTATCATTGTACTGCTGTATTATTGCTGTATTGTATTATTGCTGTACAACACGTACAATGTGTATAACCTTGCTAAATTGTTGAATCAACACACAGGAAAAAATCAACAAATGAATGGCGGCAAACACCATGAAGGCAAGGAAAAAGGAAATTGGTAAAAAAAAATTTAAGTTACACAGTAACTACAAATTGGGTAAACAAATTTCCTTTTAGGACCAGTCATAATTTGGGTCAGTGACACTACATCCTAACTTAGGCACATGTTATTCAAAACAATCTTGTTCAGTGTCTGGGTACCAATATTAAATCCTGACACAGCAATATTTGAGAAATTGTTTACTGTCTGTTCAGTAGGTTAGCTGGAAGACAGCATCCATAAGAAACAACTGGATCTACAGCAACCAATGGAACAGAGAAGCTACCCACTTCTGTTTCCTGCCCAGTTAAGCTTACCAGAGGGTGACAACCACCAGTAAGGGTGACCTATAACATGAATGGACAGGACTGTGTAGTAACTAATTACAATATATTTATATATAAAGGCCTCAATGGCAGTGTCACTGCTCTAAATTTCAGTTTTACTTCTCATGTACACTGTGGGACACACTATCGCAATCCCTATCCCAGTATTTCAAAACCCTCAGCCTGCTACTAATGATGAGACAGGTGATAACTGGAATTGCCCTAATAGGAGTGTGTTTTTATCTGTGTCACCAAATTAAAAGGGCCAGAGTACACCAGCAGCCTGGAAAAACATGGTTACGCTTGGCTATAAGGTGGTGTCATATGTGCACATACCTACTATACATAGATTCCCATACACACTACAAATATATATGCAATATCCATATAATTGATATATATTAATTATTTGGGAGTGCCTCTAAGGATCAATCATAATACCACATTCCTCAGTCGTGGTCCCGGGCCTAACATTCCCAGGCCCACTATTAGGGACTAAAAAATAATTGGATCATAAAATCTGCCTAACAGTCGTACGAGGGAATGTGCAGACTAAAAAGACAGATGGGGCATGAGTGTATGGATGGTAAAATAGGGTAACCACATAACAGTGTTTAGCCCACTGGATTATCTTTAGTCCATGCATTGTCACAATACCTGGGCAGTAATGGTACCTCATGCAGGTAGTATCATATGGCTTTTATAGTCTCATGTCCTTAGTTCTTCCATTTCTCATGCGCTGCTTTCGAAGAGCATAAGTGGCATGGAAAGATTGCTTGCTGTGGCCTACTTGAAGGGAAGGGAAATATCGCCCAACTTTAAGCCACCTTTACCCTCCCTGGATTCTAGAGCTGTGTAGGGGCCTGCCTAAAACCCAAGTAAGTCAGTGCAACCACAGGGCTGCTCTACTTTGTCATAGAGTATCAGGGCTGGAAGGGACCTCAGGAGGTATCTAGTCCAACCTGCTGCTCAAAGCAGGACTAATCCCCAATTATTTTGTTTGCCCCAGCTTCCTAAAGGATCCCTCAAGGATTGAGCTCACAACCCCGGGTTTAGCAGGCCAATGCTCAAACCACTGAGCTATCCCTTCTTAGGAGTGCCAGGAAGTAGAGAATAGCCACAGCACAGTGCACTATCTGTACCCCTCACTGCTCCTCCTACAGTGGAAGGAGGGGGCAGGTCAGGTGCAGGGGTCTTCACCAACCTCTATATCAGCTAAGAAGCCTGCCCCCCCAAGCAGAAGGTGTGCTTAGGAGGGAACTGCCCCCCACTTTGAGACCCCTTGACCCTGCCCAAGTGGTGCAAAAGGGCCACAGTGTAACGGGATTGGTGCAAATTCGTTAGAAGTGTAGGCATACGAGCACACACACATTTTTTTTGTTTGCCTCATGCAAATCTGACCCTTGGGTTGAATTTTAACCTCGGCAGCTCTTCCTCCGTAAGCATCAAACACAATGGAGGCGTTCGAGAATTTAAACTGTTCCTGGCTACGATACCCAGGCTTGGAAGCAGAGCAGGGGCCTGTAATTCAACAGCCTTGTCCCACATCCCTTGGATTGGGAAGCTGCTGGCGGTGGAGCTGCTGGGCTGCAGCCTGCGTGTTACTGATTATTAGTGACGTTTAGCCTGAACTGGCCTCTGCACTCCGCCAAGGGCAGCGGTGACTGTAACGGAACAGAATTGCTGATGCAGCCAAGCAGCCACGATTGTGTGTAACAGCACTGGGGGAGGGGGCCCGGCGTGAGCACTGACTCGCTGCGCTTTGCTGGAGCTCGGCGACCCTTCCTGCACAGGGCCAGGGCCTGTCTCCTTCTTTTAAAGCAAGTGAATTTCCAAATGGGAGCTGCCGGAAGGACTGTTTTTCAAGCCTCGTTCGCTGGGAAATTGGGTGGTTTTTTCCGCGTCTCTGCTTCATCCGAGCCAATGATTTAGCTTGTTTCCCAAGCTAAGAAGGGTTGGATGTGGTCAGCCTTCCGCCAGGAGACCTGCAGCAAAGCGATCGTTTTCCTCTGTGTCAGAACTGAGGGAAGCCCGGGGTGTGGGGGGACCATGCTGATGGAGGAGCTGCCCTTCGAATGAGATGTAAAACCAAGGGCCGCCGGCTCCTTTGCAGTTCTGCCATGGCTGGTAATTGCAGCCTGTGCTATTTGCTGGAGAATGGGGTTTGGCCCAGCACCCTCGGGCCGCTGGTTCTTTTCAGCTGGGCATCACCCTTGGGAAGGCTCCTGTGCTCATCAAATTCTTGGTATATAGCAAAGCATCCACACATGGGCAGCGTATGAACACCTCCCTTAGGGAGGCTAGCCCACAGCCCCGCCTCTTCCTCCCGAGGCCCTGCCCCTACCCTGCCCCTTTCACCCCCACTCGCCCACCGGAGCCTCCCAAGGTCCCTCCACAGCTGGAGGAGCCCTGGCCAAATGTCCCAAGCCACCGGTTGACCCAAGCACAGGTCCAGCCACCCCGACCCCTGGGGAGCCAGTTGCTCTGACTCCTAGGCTGGCCCTTAGCATTGGCCAGAGCCCCGCCAGCCGAGGTGAGCCCACTCCAGCTTCGAGGGAGAGGGTAGCGAGGGCCATGGCCTATATTAGGGGATGCTTAGCCTCCCCAGCCTATTATACCCCCCATCCATGCAGTCACAGGGAAGCACAATTATGTCTCTTGCTGCAGCAAAATACATTATTGTGTCATACACCACTTGCTACATTTAGGGTTCAAAATCATTCCCATTTAACCAGCCTGTTCTTCAAATGCCCTTAAGACTTGCTATACTCCCAGGGTTTGCATCAGTTTAACTACTTCCCTTAGGGATGTGACCTTCTTTTTAATCCAAACTGTTCTATTGGTACAATCCTCAATATGGGCCCAGCTGTTCTAGGATAAAGGTGCCTTTGCCTACAACGGAAATCCTTCAGACCGAAATGAGATGGTTATGAAACCCAACACCCAAACCCTTCATCCCTCTTTGCTGTAGCTGGGCCTGACGCGAGCAACGCTACAACTCTTCCGATTGCACAAATGCATTTTGGTTCATACTTGCTGAAAAGAAGCTTTACAAAATATTGACATTGAGGCCCGGCCAAGAATGGAAAGTTACAGCCCCAAGGAGAGTCTGGGCTGGTCTATACACACCTGTTTAATAATACAGCCACCTCGAGGGAAACCAGCATGCACTTGGCCTGTTGACTCACCCTTGGAGGAATGTAACGACGACTATAATAACAGTGCAGGTCACTCACTCCAATCCTCTCCACTCATGGTGAATTTCAAACCCTCTGAGAACCAGGACTCTTCCAGGGGCATTTTACAAAGAAAAACAATGGAATGAAATTTTAAAAAGCCCCAGTGCCGCTGTAAGGCTCAGGTTGCCATAATGCAATAACGAAAAGTCCAGGAAAAACAGAGTCAAAGATCCCAGAGCAGAGTTAACTTGGCTACACTGCACATCCTGGGTATTTTGTGAAACGTTTGACAGCACTAAGGGGAGTGCTGAGACTATGTCTACACGGCAAATAAATACCCACAGCTGGCTCGGGTTCGCTGACTCCTTGGGTTAAGATTAGAGGCAAGTGCAACAAGGATGATGTTGTGGTGGGAGTCTGCTATAGACCACCAGACTAGGAGGATGAGGTAGACGAGTGTTTCTTTGGACAACTAGCAGAAGTCACTAGATCGCAGGCCCTGGTTCTCATGGGGGACTCTAATCGCCCTGATATCTGCTGGGAGAGCAATACAGCGGTGCACAGACAATCCAGGAAGTTTTTGGAGAGTGTTGCAGACAACTTCCTGGTGCAAGAGCTGGAGAACTGTCTAGGGGTCATGCTCCTCTTGAGCTGCTGCTCACAAACAGGGAAGAATTGGTAGGGGAAGTAGAAGTGGGTGGCAACCTGGGCAGCAGAGACCATGAGATGGTCGAGTTCAGGATCCTGACCAAAGGAAGAAAGGAGAGCAGCAGAACATGGACCCTGGATTTTATTAAATACAGAAAGTAGGATTTAAGTGGTTCCAAGTAGTAACAGACAGAACAAAATAAGTCACCAAGCAAAATAAAAGAAAAAGAGATGTCTCTTTTATCCTCTTGAGAGATCTCAGTGAAACTTATGTGAACGTGCTCTGCCATCCTCTCCCCATGGGCGTATTTTGCAGGGATCGGGGGCGTTGCTCCCCCAAACTGCAAGCCTTGGGCAGGAGTGGAATTTGCCAACCCTACAGTTGCAGTTCCATTGGCCTGACTGGAGCTTCCCCCACCCCAAACATAGAAGTCAACCTCCACCTATGGCACTCCCCAAGATTTCTAGGCATGGCAGCCTTGTTTCTTCAACTGCATTAGGACCCTTTCCCATGCCACTCCGGGATGACTTTGCCTGCCACCGGACTCCTCATTGTTCTTGTGGATACAGACTAACACGGCTACCCCTCTGATACTTGGGTGGATCCATGGGCAGAACTAGGCCTGCTCTGGGGACATCTGAGCCCTGCACTCTTGCCCCAACCTGTGCTGGGCTGGGACCGAGCCCCGGGTCCCCACAGCACTGAATGGGACAGGGTCCCCGGACATATTCCGCCCTGCCCAGGGGAGGGCCAGTGTCAGGGATTCTGCCTGGACCTGCCATGGCACATTTACAGTCCATATTTGCCACCTGAGCAGTGTCTAGGGGCAGAAACTGTCCCCTTGTGTTAACTGGCTTCTCTCCCCTGCCCATGGTCCCGCCGGGCACCCCTCACTGCTTCTCCATACTGGCACTAACTCGCTCGCTCGTATTTCCTCCCCAGAACAGGCAGACGAGTATTGGCACTGCTTTACAGAGGCAGAACAGATCAAGGAATTTGGGTAAGACACCTAGGAAGGCAGTAACAGAGCTGGAAACTGATCATAGATCTCTGAAATCCCAGCCCACTCTCTTGGCTGTCAGACTTTCCTTCCCACGCAGTGAGGTTGCACTTAGGACAGTGGCCAGGGCTGGCTGTCTATTACTAGTTATGTTTGCACAGAGAGAGGCCAGACATGTCCTAAGCAACCCAGGCATGAGGCATAACGTTCCCCTTTCTTGTAGCATGAATGTGGCTTTGCAGTTACTAGGTAAGCCAGCAGAATGTTGACACAATGTACGTCGCTCCTAATCAACTGGCAGGTTAGATCTCTGACGGAAAAACTGTTTGTGCCCAACGGTAATTTGTTCTCCACCAGTCTTAGATTCATGCTGCGTTCAGAGTGAGAAGTGATTGAAATATGACAGGGTCTCCACTGATCATTTGGAGCCTGAAAGTCAAACACATCAGACACCGAAAAAGCTGAGACTGGCTGAGCGACTCCATTACAGAGACCTGCCCAACATTTTGTCATGAATGACAATCACCCAGAGTAGATCTGAAACTGGGCTTTTTAACAGTGTGGGTAATCAACCACTGGCACAACTTTCTAGGGATGTGGTGGACTCTGTCCCCAGGAGTCTTTAAATCAAGCCTGGATGTGTCCGTGTGAAAGCTATGCTCTGGCTCAATCAGGAGTTACTGGTGTGAGCTAAGAGGGGTTCCCTGATGTGTGCTATGCAAGAGGTCAGATTAAATAATTGCAGTGGTCCCTTCTGGCCTCTGTTACAGCCACCCTGATAGAGAAGCGGGGATTCGATTGGCCTCATACCATGAAAGGCATCAGGCCTCGCCATGATTTGAGCTGGGGGAAGAGCTGATTTTTCCGTTTGCTGGCATTTCCAGGGGAAAAAATTGACTTGGGTCAGACTGAATCAAAAAATTGGAGACTATTTTGGCAAATGGAAAAAATCCATTTTAGGTCCATCGAAACGGTGCTTGACCCAAAGTGCTTTGTTCGGGGCATTTTTAAAGGGCCAGATTCACAAAACAGCCAACAAGGGTGTGACCTAGTAGTTAGAGCACTCACTGTACTAGACCAATTTCAATTCCCCTCCTTTGCCTCAAGTGTAAATTTTCAACGGTGAGAGCGATTAACTATTGGAACAAATTCAGAGAATCACAGAACTGGACGGGACCTCAAGAGGTCATCTAATCCAGTCCCCTGCATTCATAGCAGGACCAAGGACTATCTAGACCATCCCTGACAGGTGTCTGTCTAACCTGCTCTTAAAAATCTGCAATAATGGAGATTCCACAACCTTCCTAGGCAATTTATTCCAGTGCTTAACCACCCTGACAGGAAGTTTTTCCTAATGTCCAAACTAAACTGCCCTTGCTGCAATTTAAGCCCATTGCTTACCCAGGATCGAGGAGGATTCACTGACACGTTTTAAATTGAGATGGGATGCTTGCCTAGAAGCTCTGCTCTGGGAATGATTTTGGAGAAGTTCCATGGCATGTGTTATTAGAAGTCAGGCTAGATGATCACAACGGTTCCCTCTTGCCTGGAATCCCTGGTGCAGAGAAGGGATTTGAACTTGGGCTATTCTGAAGCACGTCTTGCAAACCGCTCTATTTTTTTTTTAGAAAACTAACTAGCCAAGGGAAGAAGGCCTTGAGCTTGGGTTTTCCACAGCCTAGGGGAGCACCCAAACCTGTGGACTATAGAGTCACTCTTGTTCTTGTTTTCTGGTTCAATGATTCTTCATTGTCACTCATGGTGGCACTGGCTAGAGATTGGGCCAGATAGAGAGCAGGACAACCTTTTTCTGTGGAAAACAACCCCCCATTTGCTGACCACATCCATTCTTTATATTGTTCCTCCAAATGTGTGGGTCCTTCTGGGGCTGGTTGTGGGACAGGAAGGTGCATTTCCGAATGGAGGAGAAAGTTCTGAAGCAAAGAGCTGACTGGCCATGGAGAGAAAGCCATTCACGCTGAGCCGGGACGATTTCCCTAGCATAAGCATCGCCTATACCCAGCATCTGAGTAGAGGGAGCAGGGCTGAAAGACGTCTCGCTCCCTGATTCATTCTCCCCTCGAGCTGGAGAAGTGAGGCAGTGAGCCAAGTGGAGGAGGCCTGTTTTCAGAACCCCCTTACAGAAGTATTCGTGGGCGATGGACCTTCTGCTCAGGACCCTATGCTCCTGGTCCTGAAAAACCTGGAGATGTGCTTGTTCCTGAAAGCTGGAGGTGGGGACTCTACCTCATACCACTCTGTAACAGCTTAAATGGCTTCTTAGCTACTCACAGCCCTCTGAATGGAGCATAGCAATTGCTCCTGTGCTATAGCCACCTGAATGGGACATGGAGGGAGGAACATGGGTTGTAGGAGGGAAGAGTTTGGAGGAAGCACCCGAAAGTCAGTCTGTGTGCACATGGCTGGAATGCCAGCTGCTGTTACAACTTCTCTGTAATGTAATTCACTTAATAAAGAGCCAGTTTTAGATTTTGTTATGGGGCCTCCTCCTCCTCCTTGATGTAGGGCATTGCACACCGGCCGGCTTTAAGTTTCCACAGATTTCTGGTACCTTGGGCCAGACTGACAATACCCAATCCCAAGTAAGCTACTGACTCAGCAGTTCACAACTGCGGCTTCCCTGTCCCATCCTGCCCTGCTGGCTTGGAATACCCCGCTTAGTCTGCACACTAGTGCACTATCTCAATGGCTCAATACCTCGCTGGCTAACCAGACTTTCCCTGGAATGAGGATGCTGCATTTCAGGGCTGCCCAGGGAGCTCTGAGCTGCTGGAGCCTTGTTGAAGTCTCACTCAGCTGTGTTACTGTGGGTGGAGCAGCCAGCTGAGGAGATGAGTCTCTGCTCCTTGCATGTGGCAAAGATTAACAGGAGAAAGCTGCAGTGATTTCCAGGAGGAGGCTCCATGCCTACCCCACACCTGCACCACTGCTGTCAGGCTGACTTTTCAAAGGAGCCTTTTGCCAAAGCCAACAGCAAGTGACAGCTCTATATCTGTCCTTGCATTCCTCCTACAAGCTGTGTCAGTGTAGCCTGGGGCAGCCTTCCCTACCCTGGCCTCACTTGCTGAGTCACGAAGCTGCAGGCAATTAATAGCAAGAGTGCCCTTGGATCAGATCCTGCCTTTGAGACCTAGTCCTCCAGCCTGCCTGCATTACCCTCTCAGGCTCCAGGGGCTGATGAGGAGCCCTCCAATCTAGTCCTGGAGCCAAGATCCTGCTCAAAGGCCAGTCAGAAAGAAGCAGGCAGCCAAAGGCAGCGTAGTCTCTGACCAGTCACCGGGCCCAGTCCATGGTAACGAAAGCCCCAAGCCATGGCTGCTACGCCATCAGGAAGAAGGTGCCAATACTGTTACTTCAAAAACTTCAGCAGAACTCTCAGGGCTTGTCTACGCTGCAGGTTATGTCGGTGTAACACAGGAGTCAGCAACCTTTCAGAAGTGGTGTGCCGAGTCTTCATTTATTCACTCTGATTTAAGAGTTCGTGTGCCAGTGATACATTTTAACATGTTTAGAAGGTCTCTTTCTATAAATCTATAATATATAACAACTATTGTTGTATGTAAAGTAAATAAGGTTTTTTTCAATGTTAAGAAGCTTCATTTAAAATTAAATTAAAATGCAGAGCCTCCTGAACCAGTGGCCAGGACCCGGGCAGTGTTTGTGCCACTGAAAATCAGCTTCTGTGCCGCCTTCAGCACGCGTGCCATAGGTTGCCTACCCCTGGTGTAACATGTGACAAAAAGCCACCCCTCTGAGCAGTGTCGGTTACACCCATCTAAGCGCCGCTGTGGACAGCGCTGTCGGTAGGAGACCTTCTCCTACCACCATAGCTACTGCCTCTCGGGGAGGTGGTTTTATGATGCCGGCAGGAGGTCTCGCCCATCGCAGACAGCGTCTTCACCAGTGACATAGCTGCATCAATGCAGCTGTAGCACTTCTAATGCAGACTAGCCCTTCATTATGCTGAGCAGAGCATTTGGTGGGGATGGAGCAGAGAAGACGGTTAGATTCGCATCACATATCAACACACAATCATTTTGAAGATAGGGTGCTAAGTATATTGAGTATAGTATAAAACCCAACCACTACATCAGTGAAAGGGAAGGCTGTGGCTGGACACACCCCTTCTGCCCGAAACCTGAAAAGCAGGCAAATAGGACATTAAAGGGAAAAACTTACACTTTCTTTTGCAGCTTCCTAGTGCCCACAGCCCTGCTGTCGCTAGTTCGCTCCAGAGCTCTGGGACTCTCTCCGCCTCCCTCTGATGCCCCAAAGCAAACTACGTCCCCCCAGCTGCATCCACCTTGCACGTCAATGCAAAACCTTCTCAGTTTGCTTAATTCCCAGCAGAATTAAGGCAGAATAATGTCCCACATAACTGGAACGCAGGACAGTCAGATGTGAGGTAACCGATATAAAACTAGACAAAATTATGGTGCCATATGTCCTTTTGTACCCCTTATGCCCTGTGTATCTGTGTCACTTTCAAAGGGGGCACCATGCTTCGTAACCATAGACTCATAGGGTTAGAAGAGACCTCAAGAGGTCATCTAGTTCAGCCCCCTGCACTGAGGCGGGCCCAAATATGCCTAGACCATCCCTGACAGATGTTTGTCTAACCTGCTCTTAACAACCTCCCATGCTAAGTTGATTTAGTTGGGGATTGGTCCTGCTTTGAGCATGGGGTGGGACTAGATGACCTCCTGAGGTCCCTTCCAACCCTGATATTCTATGATTCCATGATAAAGATTGTTCACTAAAACCCCTGCTTCGGGCACAGATGCAGACAAGGAGGCGTGTTACAAACTCATTGCCAGACAAGGGCATGCAAGACTCCAAGGACCCTCAGCAGGTTGTCAGTCACTGGGTAGAATTATTCTCTCTGAGCCATCTAGGGAGTCTCTTGCACGCCAGTCGTTCAGAACCTCTGCTCATGGCTACAGGAGCTCCGTGCATGGAATTGGTGCAGCGTACATGAGGGACAACCATGCTATAGGATGGATGTGAGGCATCTGCCTGGTGGTTTCCATCTCCTCTTGACATTGTCTCTAGCGTCGTGATTCTGTGTCCTGCGACTAGTGACCTGGGCAGGGCCAGTGCAAGGAAGTTTCGCGCCCTAGACGAAACTTCCACCACTCCCTGCCCCCCCCATGGGAGCTAACTCAGCCCCAGACCCAGGGAGCCCCCCCCCACAGCAGCTACCCCCCCCCACGACAGCTAACCCCTCTCCCACCCGTCCCCCCACGGCAACTAACCCCACCCAGGGAGACTTCCTCTCCCCCCTGCCACAGCAGCTAACCCTGCCTGGGGAGACTTCCCCTCTCTCCCCCCACCACGGCAGCTAACCCTGCCTGGGGAGACTTCCCCCCTCTCCCACCTCCCCCACCACGGCAGCTAACCCTGCCTGGGGAGACTTCCCCCCCCTCTCCCACCCGCCCGCCACGGCAGCTAACCCTGCCTGGGAAGACCTCCCCCCTCTCCCCCCCCCAGCCACGGCAGCTAACCCTGCCTGGGGAGACTTCCCCCCTCTCCCCCCCCAGCCATGGCAGCTAACCCTGCCTGGGGAGACTTCCCCCGCGGAAGCTAACCCTGCCTGGGTAGCCTGCCCCAGGACACCTCGGCTCCGCCTCCTCCACTGAGCACCCTGGGGCTGCTCTAATTCTCCTCCCCGCCCAGGCTTGTGGGCTGATTGGAGGAGACTTAGAGCTGGGCTGTGTGCTCAGCGGAGGAGGCAGAGTGGAGGTAAGCTGGGGTGGGGAGCTGTTCCCCTGTGCGCTCCCCACCCAGCTCACCTCCACTCCACCTCCTCACCTGAGGGGACTTTTAGGCGCCCCCAACCACTAGGTGCCCTAGGCGGCCGCCTAGTTTGCCTAAATGGTTGCACCGGCCCTGGACTTGGGCCTTACACCCTGATATGCTGCCATGACGGAGCCCCTCTCTGAGACAGGGCTGAACTGCAGCTCCCCATAGTGATCTGAGTTTGTTTCCAAATCCAGAAGACGTCCCCAGCAAGAACTCATGCAGGAGAAGGGCAGCAAGCATGAGGAACTCTTTCGGGTGTTGTTACCTCTCCAGGAGAGGAAGGACATTTTTAATCCCTAGCCTACAGTAAAACTTCTGCAGTTCAGATCGCGGTCCATTTCAGATGCATGAGGGTTGCTGGTTTCTAGGCAGGTTTGCTGTCAGCTAAAATGCAGCAGTAATAGCTATCCCTGGCCAAGTGACAGCAGAGTTGTAGCTGATGCTAATTCCTTTCATTGAATGATTAACAGTGGGTGAGCAGTTTGCAAGATCTTTCAGGGATCAGATGACCCCTCTCAAGCTGGACTTATTTGCATGAGATTGTGAATAGTGCTGGGTGACATTTTTCATCTAAAATCTTTTTTTCATCCAAAAAAAGAGAGGCAGATTCAGTGACGCTGAAACATGTCCTGAATTCCTGGCATTTCACCAAGGGGATCATTTCGAAAACAAACCAACAAGCAAATTCTGAAAACAAAATCCAAACAATCATTTTTATTGGTGGAAAATTCCAGCTTTCAGTTGAGAACAAAAATCTGATTCCCTCCCCCCCCCCCCCCCACACACACCATTTTTCAGCAATCAGACCCCAAAAATATTGGGCTGGAAACCGAAAAATGTTTGTTTTTCATCTAAAAATTTTCAGTCTCCAGGCTTCCAGTTTTCCAGAAAAAAGAGACAAGCATATGCTTCCTGGGAGCATTTCCCTCTCATCAAATCCCTGTATTTTGCTAAAACAAGTCTTGATGTGAAATTTGCAACCAGCTCTAGTTCCCTGGATACATGTGACCCATTGTGAGCCTGCCAGGGCGCATTTAAATAGTGGTGAAAAGAGAAGCAACGAAACTGAAATTCACAGGGAGCTTAAAGTCCAGTTTTGCTTTTCGTTCTTCTACTGATTTTAGCGAGTTTCCCAATTCCTTCAGTTAAAGGAAAGCAGCCAACGTATGTGATTAGGGCTGGACCACTAGCAATTTCACGTAAGGACCACAGGGTGAGGGACCGAGAGATCAATGCTTCCTGAAGTGTCGTACTTGCTCAGTTTCCTACTCAAAAATCACATCCTTTATTGCTATTTCTCTGCACTGTGGCAATGATCAAACAGTTTGACAGTGCAAATAGTATGAGAGCGAGAGGCAATTACCCTGTCAAACGTTTCCTTGCAGCCTTTCTGAATTTGGCGCCTGAAAGAAGGTCAGGGAATCGTTTGGCGTTTCACGGAGAGATGTGTTGAGGCAGATAGAACAGGAACGGCAGCCGATTGACACAGCAATGGAGAAAGAGACAGGTTAATGCCTGGGAACTTCTGGGACACTGGAACAAATCCATTTCAGACGGAAGTGGCACCAATCAGCAATAGCAGGCTGGGCACTGCTGTGCTTTGAAATGTCAACTGGAAATCAGATTGGAGATGTGAAATATCCTTCGAGCCAGACACCAGCACGCAGACAGCTGATGGCTCCCGTATGTCCTCAGCTTCCTGTATATTCTTGTGGCTGGATTCCACAAAGCGCTAATGACCTCCTGTTCCTGGGTGGCTCTCCACGTGTCAGGCAACAACATAAAGAAATCAGACAACTGTTGGTGCCGAGGGTGGCCCTCTGGCACGAGAGTCTCCTGCAGTTTCTTGAGGCTGGGGTGCCGCTGCGGAGAGTGAAGACTGCAGGAGATGGAACGCTGGCTTTAAGCTCACATTGAATACAGACGTGATGCTTCATATCCCCAAAGTGGCCTCCATGCTGGGGGGTACTTGGCTCCTAGGCATCCAGCGTGAGGCACCTTG